>NC_044040.1:47814403-48129765 GCF_901765095.1 Microcaecilia unicolor
AAGCATGGCAGGTTCATAAATGTTTATTTCCCATTTCAGAAGGGCAGCACTCCAATTGAGGGATTAGTGGTGTTGCCCCCTTAATCCCCCAGTGGACATTGTGTCCCTTACCCCCAAACCAGTCACTGTGACAGCGTTGGAATAATATTATGTTTTAAAATTATGTTTTTCTCTTGTGGATACGGCAATCAGCCAGTGTTATGTGCATGAGCTTCTCATTGGAGACCTTTGTTTTTGAACGAGTGTTCTGAGAATATATACAACAATATCAATTCCTAGATCCCTGGTGCAGACCAGTAGGGTCGAAACACGAATCGTGTCAGGTCTCTTTTAATGATCCTGAAGATTTTTGAATTCAAGTTCTTTGGACACCATCTGCGAGAGACTCCTCTTGATCTTTCCTCTACTGTTTTATTTATTTATTTATTTATTTATGACATTTATATCCAGGTAACAAGCACAAAAAAGGAAAATCCCCGCTATAATTTGTGAGATACAATAATCATATACACTACGGGTCTACTCTTGCAGAGTGTAGGGTGTCAAACAATGAATGGAAGGGGGGAAGAGACCTCAAACAGGTGAAGTTACAGCACCACTGCTGAAATTACTCATTTAGAGAATCACCATAGATCAATCATCGGTCTTTACCCAACCTCCTCCCTTGGTGTGAAACAATATATTTTTGGAAGAAAGTTTTAAGAAATATGTTCAATCTACTGTGCGCCAAAAAACTTAAAGGACATCAAATATATAAAAATAAAAACCCAATTAGCTCAAAGCAGCATCGGAAATGGGGTTCCCCGCCCAACTGACCCATTTTGCCAGAGGAGCTTCTTCAGGGGAAAAAAGGACGCCCCATTTTGAGCTGTTAGTCAGGCCGGCCAAATGTAAGTGTGATATTTTTCAGTCTCTTCAATGCAGTTCTGTGGGATAAGTGAGACATTGAATGGTTATTGATCATGTGTTGTTTTTTTAGGACTTCATGATCGGCCACTTCAGCAGTAGTCTTGGATTGGGTGTCCTTTTTTCCCCTGAAGAAATTCCTTTCAGCTATATTTCTGAATATGTACTTATTTTTTCCGGAGCCAGAAAGGCGAGAGAGGCAGTGGCCTTCAAGTGGACTTGAACAGGATTATTCCTGCTTCTCCTGTGCTGGAGGAGAGGTTGTAGCTGGTCACAGAGGTGCTGTATGGCAGTCCTGTCAAAGTGGAACCTAGTTAGGCATTCCTAGTCAGTGAAGTCAAGGAAGCAGATGCAGGGCCTGAAGACTCTCCGAAAGGGATATCTCCTCTGGGGCCTCCCCTCCAAACTCTCATTCACCTCCAGCAAGGCATGAGCTACCAAAGCATTCAGCACATCCATGATTGGGTTGCAGGTGTCCTACCACCACAGGTGCAACCCGCTGACCCCAGAAACATCTCTGTGCACACCTCCACCTACTGCACCTCATAAGATCCAGCACTTGCCCCCATACCAGCACATAGTCATAAGACATACACCAGCTACCCAAAACACTCACTCTGCTACCACTAACAAACAATTCACACACACACACACAAATGCAGCACTAAGCACTCACTCTCCCAACACCAGCAAGTTGTCACACACACACAGCAACAGCACAAAGCACTCACTTTCCCAGAAACAGCACACAGCCCTCACACAAACAGCAGCAGCACAGAACACTTTGACAAACTGGGAACAGACAAAGAGAGGAACAGTGAGAGACAAAGGATAAGCAGGTAGGGATGTAGAATGGGAGGCAGGATGTTTAGGGATAGGGAGGGTTTGGATGAGGGAAGGTGGAAAGATACAGAGGAAGGGATGGGTGTGGCTAGGGGGCTAGAAGGTGTGGACAAAGAGTTGAGGAGGTGAGACACAGAGGAAGCAAGCCAGGAAATATAAAGGTCAAAAAGTTCAGACTGGGGCAAATAGACAAAGGTAACAAAGCACTCGCAACTCACAAACGACCACTTCCACCTCTCTACTCTCCAACTCAGCAAAATCATAAATGGGTCTAAAGGTAGATTTGGCCTTACACTAACTAGATGCTTTTAAAGCAGGTGTAATTCTGGATGTTTTTCTTCTTGCCCCTAGGAAGTCATTTTGCTATCCATTATGGACAATAAACGGTCATCACGTAATACTGCCCATGTCACACCCACGAAACGCTCCCTCTGGAAAGGTCTTCTTTCTGGCAGCAAGTCGAATGGGTTTTTTTTTTTTTTGATTGGTTTAATTTTTGCTTTAGACGTTTTTTCTGTGAGAAAAGCATATACCTACCTGTTATGCCATTTTTTGGACTGTTTCAAAAATGAGCCCCTTAATTTATTGTGAACACACAAGTTGACAATGTTCCCTTTTCAGTTATAAATTGCATTCACAGATAATAACAGACTCACTTCAATGGTTTTCCTTGAAGCCAATGTTTAGAAGCTTATTTCTGCCTGCCAAAAGTTACAAAAAAAAAGTTGTGAAATACTAGGACCACTGTGTCTGTTTTTATCCAAGGTTCATCTCTCCATGAATGAATGAATATTATTATAGCCTGAAGCACATAAATGAAGCCATTCTTGGCCTTGTATCTGAATAGGCAGCATTACCAACACACTAGCTCTTCATACTGTTCAAGTGCTCACGAGAATCCCTAAACAGCAATACTCCAGAACTATCAGCACAAGCAAAATGTTACTATTTCAGGATTCAGGTATCATAAAGCAGAGCTTTCTAGTAAGATGGCTAGTCTAAAAATAAATACACAAAATGCTGCCTTGCTCTCATTTCTGGATGCCAATTCTTTCATTAAGCCTGGAAATGATCTATTTTTCACCTTTTTCAACAACAAAGATGTGATAATGGTACATCGACAAAAGTGACAAATGATCTATTAAAATGCGTAAACAATCAGCATTGTAATTGCCTTCTGCTTAAAAGTATGTATTTCCTAATATCTTGTGCTATGGAAAATACATTATACAGACATATTTCAGGCTGTAATCTGTACAAACCATGCCATATGTTTGATATGGTACTTAGTTGAGGTGGGTATAGAAACAATACTCTGAATCAAGGATCCTATCAGAAAGATTCTAAATTATTTAATTGGTGGTGAGAATGATAGTTATTTAGAGCATAGTGATTATATCTACTTAGATATATATTCCAATCACAGCCATTTCTATTTCTTAACTTGATATACCACTATATGAAAAACAAGAAGATCAACAAAACATTTAAACCAAGGGTTGGCAACCTTTATACACAGAGGATCACAACATTATGGAAAATGAGCTTTTTAGTTAACGGTCTAAGATAGAAACTGTATCATCAATTAAGGACTTGGGAGGCATACCTGGATAAACACCTTGCCTTCGAATACAATATGACTTTGTTAGTCTTTAAGGTTTTCAGGCTTCTTTGGAAGCTGAAATGAATATGGTCTAGTTTTGAATTGAATGTTTTCAAGTTAATTGTGTAGACACTAGTTTTAGAACTTCTAGATTATTGTAATGTTATTTATGCCAAATGTAATGCATCTATTCATCAAAAAATTCAGGTTCCTGTTTACTAAGTTGCGCTGTAGGCACGCAAACTTTTGAGCGCACACTAGAAATTAGCGAGCGATAATACTAGAGACACCCATAGGAATATAATGGGTGTCTCTATCATTAGCATACGCTAAAAGGTTAGCATGCCTACAGCACGGCTTAGTAAACAGGGCCCTCAGTTACTTCAGAATACGGCGGCAAGACTTAATTTAAATCATCAAGGTTTGAAAGTGCTAAAACCACTCTTACCTAAATTACATTGGCTACCTGTGGTGGCCCACTCACTTTTAAAGCTGTATTGCCTAGTATTTTTAATCTTGTATAGGCAAGCACCTATATACATGTCATCCTTGATTAGTGTGCATAAGAAGAATTATGACATTGGTTCAAGGCACTTTCTTTTCATTCAGTACCCCTCACCGCAGGGTATGATTTGTACGACCGAATTTTCTTGGACTTTTTCATACCTAGCAGCAACCTGATGGAATATATTATCCAGGAACTTACGTATCGAAACTAATTATTCTTTCTTTCAAAGGGCTGAAAACTTAGCTATATCATAATTTTTTAAGTTGTTAATAACTGGCACTGCATCACTGGTTAATGTTTGATTATATATAACTCTAGGGTACGCCCTACAGTAATTGTTAGCCACTCTGATCTCATTTATTTGGTATGAGTGACCTAGGAGTGGCCTAGTGGTTAGAGCACCAGTCTTGCAATCCAGAGGTGGCTGGTTCAAATCCCACTGCTGCTCCTTGTGATCTTGGGCAAGTCACTTAACCCTCCATTGCCTCAGGTACAAACTTAGATTGTGAGCCCTCCTGGGACAGAGAAATATCCAGAGTACCTAAATGTAACTCAACTTGAGCTACTACTGAAAAAGGTGTGAGCAAAATCTAAATAAATAATAAAAAAAAAGTAATAAAAATATAAAAGCTATCAGTAATATAAATGCACAGAGCTCCATAGACATTCTGTGATAAATAGATGAGTAAGTAAAATGTAACTAACTGCTAGAGTGGCTATTCTGTTTGCAAAATACAGTATTTATGTTTTCTGTGTTTACTTCTCATGGTCTTGTGGGCTTCATAACATTCAAAGTCAATGAACCAATTGCTCATAAATTTGAGTAAGGAGTCATGCCTTTAGATGTTTCCCAAAAAAAGTGAATAATGGCAAAGAGATCCATAACAGTGGACTATAGTAAGAAAGGGCCAGACAATATGTGAAATACAAATGAATATCAGAAATCAAAGATAAACACAAAAAGCATTTTTGAGACAAATACAACATGCATGTTGATAATAATCCCTCATTTATCCAGCCAAATAAAGCAGTTATCCATTGATAAAGCTCAAAAAACAATATTAAGAACAAGGGCTACAAGTTAATTGTGGTTAATGCTGCTATTAGCATGTCATTAGTCACAATTTAAAAAACATAACAGTGGCTAGTGTATCTTGCATGATCTCCCCTTCTGTCTCCTCCCAGCATCTCTCTCTCCCTCTTCCACTTTCAGTTCAGCCCCCCCCCCCCCAATCCATGGCACGATCCAGTATTTCTCCCTCTTTTTCCCTCCCTACACCTGCAGTTTGACATGTCCCCCCTCCCCCCAGTCCCTGCATCCAACTTAAACTTGGTCTTCTAAAGGTCCCCAGCAGCAACAGTGATACACATGTGCTGCTTGAATCCTGCTCCAGAGCTTTCCCTCTGATGCAACATCTTTCCACATGGGAAGGGTGAATCAGAGGGAAAGCTATGGAACAGGATGCAGACAGCACTGCCCTACCAGCGACTTCTAGAAGGCAAGTTTTAAGATAGACCCAGGGGAGAAAGGGGAACATGCCAAACCTTGGGTGGGGGGAGGAGAGTGGAGGGGAGAGATACCAGACTATGCACAGGGGAGAGGTTGATATGAGATGAGCATGGAAAACAAATAATGTGAGCAAGTGCAAAGTGATGCATGTGGGAAAGAGGAACCCGAATTATAGCTACGTCATGCAAGGTTCCACGTTAGGAGTCACTGACCAAGAAAGGGATCTAGGTGTCATCGTTGATGATACATTGAAACCTTCCACTCAGTGTGCTGCTGCAGCTAAGAAACCAAATAGAATGTTAGATTTTATAAGGAAAAGAAAACAAAAATGAGGACGTCATAATGATTTTCTATCGCTCCATGGTTCAACCGCACCTCGAATATTGTGTTCAATTCTGGTCACTGCATCTCAAAAAAGATATAGTGGAATTAGAAAAGGTGCAGAAAAGGGCAATGAAAATGATAAAGGGTGTGGGAAGATTTCCCTATGAGGAAAGGCTAAAGCGGCTGGGGCTCTTCAGCTTGGAGAAAAGGCAACTGAGGGGAGATATGGTAGAGATCTATAAAATAATGAGTGGAGTTGAACGGGTAGACGTGAAACATCTGTTTACACTTTCCAAAAATACTAGGACTAGGGGGTATGCGATGAAGCTACCAAGTAGTAAATTTAAAACAAATCAGAGAAAATGTTTCTTCATTCAACGTGTAATTAAACTCTGGAATACGTTGCCAGAGAATGTGGTAAAGGTGGTTAGCTTAGCAGTTTAAAAAAGGTTTGGATGACTTCCTAAAGGAAAAGTCCATAGACAATTATTAAATTGGACTTGGGGAAAATCCACTAATTCTGGGATAAGCAATATAAAATATTTTGTACTTTTTTAGAATCTTGCCAGGTATTTGTGACCTGGATTGAACACTGTTGAAAACAGGAAGTTGGGCTTGATGGACCTTTGGTCTGTCCCAGTATGACAATACTTATGTAAATGCAGAGACCTATCAGAGTAGACAATTTTATGAATAATAAGCAGGTTTAAATTGAATTATATCATAGATGTGCAAGCAGTTTAACTACGGTGTTCTGAATAAGTTGCACCCAGTTTAAGGAATATAGAGGGATTTTGACTAACAATGCATTGCAGAAATCCAAACAATTGAGTGAGAGCACATATGTCAAGGTTTGCAGTGCACAAGTATCAAGAAATGATTTCAAGGATCTAATTTTCTATAAGGCAATGAATGATGTTTGAACAAGACCAGAGTATATGTGGTTTAAATGAAAGTGAACTGTGCTTTACAATTCCCAATGAGAGAATTTGATCTTTAACAAGGAAAGGAGTTTGATTCAAGAGTAATTGAAATGGTACAGGGGAGTGTTGTGAAAATCAAAGTGCCTCAGTCATTCCTGCATGAAAAGTAACTTGTTTCTGCCAACTAAGTGGCAGCCCTTGACAACAGTTTGTTCTCAAGCTCGTAGTGAAAGCTGCTGTCCCATGAATCACGTGCAACAAAGATCTGTATATCCTAAGGTCTGGGTGGCCAAAGGAGCAATACAAATATTAAATAAGATGGGGGAAAGAAGAGATCCCTTTTGTCCAGCATATCTTCAAATGTATGCAGTGAAAACGAAGAGGAGAGCCATTTCAATGCAACTCTCTTTATACCAGATTTTCTTAGATGTGTTAATAAAAGAATATAATTGACTAAGACAAAAGCGGGGCCAAGATAAAATTGAATTAACATCACATGCTGTCCTGCATCCAGATGGCAGATAATGTCATTAATCATGGAAATGAAAGCAGTTTCCATACTGTGTCTCTCTCACAGAACCCCGATTGTTTAGGGTGAAAACAGTTGTTAGAAATCCAAAACCAAACCACCTGCATGAGGACTGCTTTCTCAAAATTAGTCGGTAGTGTGATAAAGTAATAGAATCATGTCCAGATTTCTATAGGCAAGGCCTAATAACAGAGCAATTCCATCGCTGTGGGTCAATAGCCTGTGACAGGCTATCATTAATTAATTCTTTGAGTAGCCAGGGCGGAGCGCTATCATACACCTAACCAGATGGGCACATACTGAAATTATTATTATTATTATTTATTGTACTTGTATCCCACATTTTCCCACCTCTTTGCAGGTGCAATGTGGCTTACAAAACATCATGGATAATGGAAATGAAAAGAGAATAGGCATTTGGTGTTACAGAAGGATGTTGGATTGCATGGTAATGGAATACATGATAGTAATATAATAGAAGGCAAATAACATGTGGAAGATAATTCTATAAGAGGGTACCTGTTTTTGGGAGCCATGAATGTGCCTATTTTGAGTCTATTTTATAAAGAAAATTAGGTGCATACTTTTCTTTACAGAACACTAGCATAACCAGTCAAACGTGTGTATTTGTTTCTACACAAGAGCACTTGGCGTCAGCCATAGAGCTGGTGTAAATGGTTACTTCTAGATTGGGAAAATACACACATAATAGTATTCTATAATTTGCATGCATAAGTGTGTGCCCCACCCATGCTCTGCCCAACTCCCCTTTCTCCACATGAATGTCTATCTGCAAAATGCCTTTCAGACGGCCCAATTTGACTGCCCCTATCGGACTGACCGTTCACTTGTCTTTTAGATTGTAAGCTCTTTGAGCAGGGACTGTCCCTCTATGTTAAATTGTACAGCGTTGCGTAACCCTAGTAGCACTTTAGAAATGTTAAGTAGTAGTAGTAGTAGAATGGTGCATAGTCAAATTATTGTCATTTACAGGCATATGTGGTGAAATATGTACATAAATGATTAGAATACTTCCACTTATGTGTTTACTAGATGCCTAAACTAGGTGGCTCCTTAAGCTATTACCCCTGGAGTGGCTAAATTTAGGAGGCATCTTTCCAATAGTGTGCAGAAGTGTAAAGCCTGTGGGTACTTTTTACCTGCATACTTTACATCAGTTTTCAAGCCAGTCTTTCCTTTTATCAACGGAGTCTTGGTGTCTTTCAAGAGCCATGGGATTATGATGCTTTGGCTTCCACCTGAAATGCGGAAGGTTAGTCTTCATCTTCTTATGAAACATATTAAGGGGCTTACTCGATCAGTGTCCTTGCAAGAGCAACAATATAGGTTTTTATTGCAGATGTTTGTGGCTCCTGATCGTGCATTTAAGACCATTTTTTCCAATACAGCTCAGTGCCCTTGGTGTCAATTCTCTCCGGCTACTTTGATCCACATGTTTTGGTCTTGTGACAGTATTCAATTGTTTTGGAGAAGTATTATGGTCTATTTACTTACTGTGCTACATAGAAGACTATCATTACAGGCAGATATACAGATGTTTTCTCATTTTATCTCTTTGGGGCTGAGGAAAGGGACTAATAATTTTTTTGAAAAAGCCTTTGTTTTGGCTCAGAAATGTAGCTTGCACAACTGGAGGCAATCATACTCGCCATCTTTGACTGAATGGAGAAATGAAATGTATCAATTATTGAAACTAGAGGGGCTGGATGCAAGGAAGGGTTCTGCAAACATCTGGAGACGAATAGAAAATACCGGTGCTGTGTTAAATTTCCAGCCATTGCGTGGTAACATCTTGTATTAATCCACAATAACTGAAAATTTTATCATGGTTTAGTAAAAGGGTCTCTGAATTAAGGGAGTCTTAAAAGGGCCCAATAGTTTGTTTTTGTATTTTAATTAAAACACAACTATGAAATGAACCAAGAAAAAACTCAAAAATCAGGAGAATATTGGTAAAATCCCTTCATAATTCCCGGTGATGCCTTCATCCCGCCTTTCACATGGGCCCTTACTGTCCATATAAAATCTAGTCATTTTATTTATTTATTTATTTATTTGTTTGTTTCATTTGTATCCCACATTTTCCCACCTATTTGCAGGCTCAATGTGGCTTACATGGTACCGCAACGGCGTTCGCCATTTGAGGTATGAACAAATACAGGTGTTATTATGGTAAAAGAAGGTTTGTGTTTGGTAGATACCTTGGGGAAGTTAGGGAGGGGGGATGAGGGTTAAGGTATGTCCATTACAGTCTTTGGTTTTGCAGTGTCGCAGGAACTTAGGTTTTTATGTTGGGTCGGTGGGGTATGCCTTTTTGAACAGGTTTGTTTTTAGTTCTTTCCGGAAACTTAGATGGTCATTCGTTGTTTTTATTGTCTTTGGCAGAGCGTTCCATAGTTGTGCGCTTAAGTAAGAAAAGCTGGATGCATAATGCCACAGTAGAGCTACCACGGCATTGGCATGTGCAAGTCTGGTACCACCACCAGCCCACTGCGGGAGCTGATGGTTGTGCACCTCCACTGCGCACCATTTCTGGTGTGACCAGAAATATTTTTTTATTTTTACCACCTTCTACTAGGAGGCAATAAGAGCTCCCCAAGAAAATGGCCACACATAAAGTTTGTACTTACTGCACAGCCATTTCTTCTCCTGCTTCCAAATTCAAAAGGACTTCCTGTGCAGTTCAAATTCCTCTCTCCTCCTCCCTTGCTCCTCCCCTTCTTTCCTGCCCCCTCCCCTTGCTACCCCTTGTTTCCCTCCCACTACTACCTCTGCTCTCTAGCTAGGCCCTCCCTGTACCCTCCCCCACACTTCTGTCTTCGCTGGCCTTCAGCCCAGTTGTGGTCGGCCCCCCTTTAATGGGGGTGCCTGGTTCTTTCTTTTTAAAAAAAAGCATTGCAGTAAAAGGGGCCTCGGTGCATGGCAAATCCATGTGCCAATGTCCTCAAAGGACCCCTTTTACCGCAGCTTGGAAAAAAGGCTCCTTAGCAAATTAAAAATGTCTTTTTTCAGCTAGATATTTTTTTTTTTAATATCCAAACAGGCTAGGTATGTGTTTGCTACCCACCAGCAAACTCAACACTTGCTTTCAATATCAGGCTGTATATATTTGGCACACAACACTAGTAGTACTGTGGTGTCTATTTTGAAAGGGGGAAAAGTCTCAACCATTGTGGCAATCACTCAGAAAATATTTTAGTTGCATGCAAAAAAAGTCATCATCGACTTGAAAACCCCCCGTGGCTATCAATTTTTTCATTATTTTTTATATTTTAAATATTCAAAACACTGTTTGAATATTTAAAATATAAAAAATAATTTAAAAATTGATAGCCACAGGGGTTTTTCAAGTCGATGATGACTTTCTTTGCGTGCAACTAAAACATTTTCCAAGTGATTGCCGCAATGGCTGAGACTTTTCCCCCTTTCAAAATAGACACCACAATACTGTGTGTTGAAGTATCATTATTAAGCCAGAGTTACGGAGATCTGTGCAATATAGTGTATATATTTGGCTCAATATATCCTAATTTGCCCCCTACCAATAACCCTTTAAATATTAGTAGTCCCTAAACCTGCTACAATCAAATAGATTTGGATTCACATTTGTAGAATTTATCCATATGTAACAACTGATTTAAAAAAAATAATCTTTACTTAGGTGTATCTCTGTTTACAATTCCATCTTGAAAACAAATGGCATCCTACTCTGTCATCACCATGAGCTCATTAATTAATCTGATTTCAAGATATGCTTTCTGACTCTCACAATATGTTCTGTTTGTGAGGAGTTTATAAATGCAAACAGCAACATGACTAAGAAATGACCTCTCATACTGATTAGTATTAAATTATTAAAACATTTTAATGCAAAAGCAGTTGATTTGACTGACAGGTTTAATTATATCAGCTAATGCATTTTTCATGTTCTTTCCAATAAATTAGAATGTATAAAGAATCTGAAATGTCATTAAGGTGCAGAAGACACATACTCTTTACACTATATGAGTTCAGATAGATTGGTAGAACAAGATAAAGTGAAGGCTTAGATTAAAACAGAAGATTATTACCTTATAATGAATCACCCTCATACACCGTTGATCATATTCTCAGAAGCAGTTTTTATGAGTTTTATAAAAATATGAATAAGGCATGTGGTCAATCTAAGAATCCACTATACTTATTATTACATAGGTATGATAAATACTGTTTGATTAATGTTGAACAGTCAGGGACATTACCATGCTGAATACAGAAGAGCCACACACAGGGGACAAGAGCTTTGGGGTATGTGTACTAACCCACAGTAAGCCAGACTAAGTATCATGCAACATTGGTAGTCTTTATTACACCCTAAAATGAAATATCAATGAGGTAGTGTATTATGGCAACCACAGGGCAGGAAAAGTTTTGCAAGTTCAGTTCTTTTCCTATGTTGACATTAGTGTTCACTATTTTGCAATAGTGCACACTATTCACAATTGTGTGTACTATTCTGCAATAGTGTGCATTATTTGAGCAAAAGGGTATAGTATTTCACAATAGTGAGCACTATTTCAAAACAATGATCAGTACTACAAGACAGTGTGCATTCTTGCAAAACAGTGCACACTATTGATGACATTGGCCCAAAACAGACATTTTCAAAAGCATGTACTTGAGAAAACATGTATTTACTAAGTTTATTGGTAGGACTGAAAATTACCACTTCAATTATGGTTAAAAGTGAGCACAGCTGCCATCGTAAGCAGTTTTATCCTCAGTGAAAAGAAGCACTCGTATGGACGTGTTAGGTTGGTCAAGGAATCTAGCATGTGAGCATGTGATTTGGTGTGGAGAGGCATAATCGAATGGGGCGCCCAAGTTTTCATGAGGGCATCCTTGCAGGACGGCCCCGCGAAGGGGCGGGGAAACCTGTATTATCGAAACAAGATGGGCGCCCATCTTTTGTTTCGATAATACAGTCGGGGATGCCCAAATCTCAACATTTAGGTCGACCTTAGAGATGGTCGACCTAAATGTTGAGATGGTCGTCCCCGGTTTTTGGCCATAATGGAAACGGAGGACGCCCATCTCAAAAATGACCAAATCCAAGCCCTTTGGTCGTGGGAGGAGCCAAAATTCGTAGTGCACTGGTCCCCCTGACATGCCAGGACACCAACCAGTGCAAAACCTACTCCCCACAACTGTGCACCACTACCATAGCCCTAAGGAGTGAAGGGGGGCACCTACATGTGGGTACAGTGGGTTTCGGGTGGGATTTGGAGGGCTCACATTTACCACCACAAGTGTAACAGGTAGGGGGGATGGGCCTGGGTCCGCCTGGCTGAAGTGCACTGCACCCACTAAAACTGCTCCACGGACCTGCATACTGCCGGCATACATTTGAGGCTGGCAAAAAAAATGTAAAGTTTTTTTTAGGGTGGGAGGGGGTTGGTGACCACTGGGGGAGTAAGGGGAGGTGAATGTGAGCCCTCCAAAACCCACCAGAAACCCACTGTACCCACATCTAGGTGCCCCTATGGTAGTGGTGTACAGTGGTGGGTATTGGGTTTTTGGGGGGGGGGGTTGGGGGGCTCAGCACACAAGGTAAGGTAGTTATGTTCTTGAGAGCAATTTCTGAAGTCCACTGCAGTGCCCCCTAGGGTGCCCGGTTGGTGTCCTGGCATGTCAGGGGGCCCAGTGCACTATGAATGCTGGTTCCTCCCATGACCAAAGGGCTTACATTTGGTCATTTCTGAGATGAGCGTCCTTGGTTTCCATTATCGCCGAAAATCAGAAACAACCAAGTCTAGGGACAACCATCTCTAAGGATGACCTAAATGTCAAGATTTGGGCGTCCCTGACCGTATTATCGAAATGAAAGATGGACGTCCATCTTGTTTCGATAATACGGGTTTCCCCATCCCTCCACCGGGATGTTTTGTGAGGACGTCCTCAGCAAAACATGGGCCTCCCTTTCGATTATGCCCCTCCACGTTGTCATTCATATAGGCCTCCAACAGACCCAAATGCACAAAAATGTGGAAATATCAAAGCAAACATCTGGAGTCTGTCTCCATCAGTGCAAATAGGAAAAGAAGCAACATAATTTGCAAAAGGGAAGGAAAAACTCTAAAGAATTTAATCAGCAAACAAGGAAAAACAAGTGGCAAAAGTACAAATACAGTGGGATTGCTGATTGATTGTATATTGTTCATGTTGTCTTTGCTGATTTTATGTATGTTTTTTTGTTATCCGCACAGTTGTGAGTAGGATATAAATGTTATAAATAAATTTTTAAAAAGTTACTTCAGGAACTATATGTCAATCAAAATAGATATGTGAATAGTTAAGGAGAGGTGAACTGAAACCTAAGGATGAAAGATTAATAGTCAAAGCCTAGGACAGTGAATTATAGACATGATAAATTACAGCAAATTAAGAAAAATTGGTAAAACAGGCATACATAGATTCTGTAAGAAAGTGCTGGAAATGGTTATTCATCTCATAGCCAGCTTTGAAGTTCAGATGGAAGATTTCAATATAGAAAGACACAATAAAGTGGCATGTCTTATTCATTGGAAACTTTGTAAACACTACCACTGTACCAGAAAAGTACTGAGATCATGACTTTAAGAGAATTATAGAGAATGAAAAGTTTATAGTTACCTGGGACATCTGCATTCTAACCGATATAAAGCTAGATGCAAGGAAACCAGACATAGTGATAAACGGGGAAAACACCAAACCTGTATTGATTACAGAAGTAGCTGAAATGTTATGGTCTCTGAAATTTTTGTGTTTCTGTAATTATGTTCTTATGCTTGTTGGTTTTGTTGTTCTGTTATTTTTAATCTGTTTTAATATTTTTTTTCTGTTTGAGATTGTAACCTGCCTCATTTTATAAATAATGCAGTATAGAAATGTGTTAAATAAAATGAATAAATAGAAGTGTCAGTTCTAAGTGATTATTCTGTGAAGCAGAAGAAGAGGGAGAAGAACCTTAAATACCGAGAACTGAAGTCAGAGACCAAGAAAAAGTAACAGAAAGATACACAAATGTTTCACTTGTATTGGGAGACACAAGCTTAATTAAAAAGTATTTTCAAGCATACCTGGATAGGTTGCCTATACATGTCACATCTTACGAACACCAGAAGAAAGTTCTCTTTGAATGATGCAAGTATTACGGGAGCAATAGCAGTAAATGTGATAGATTGAAATCATGCTCTGCACATTTTGGCTTACGAGTGGGGTTCATTGGTGTCATGGTATGCACAAAACTAACCCAATTGGAGACATTGCCCCCAATAGAAATATCTAATTTAGTGATCACCCGTATGGATTTCTGCAATGCTTTATATGTGGGTCTGTCAAAATCTAATCTATAAGCATTGCAGGTGATATAGAACGCTTCTGCTCAATTGCTGGTAGGTGTGTAATTTTGAACATGTTTTGCCAATCCTTCGATCACTGCATTGGTTGCCAGTTCACTCTAGCTTACAGTACAAAGTGGTACATTTGATCCACCAAGCATTGTACTCTGATTGTGTTCCCTGGTACATTAAAGATGTGATCCAGGAATATCAGCCCACCAGATCTTTGCAGTCTGAGAATCTGAAGTTATTGTTGAATGATAAAATGCAACTTGCGAGATATGCCATTACTTGGGACTCCACTTTTTTGATAGCGGGTCCACAAAATTTGGAACAATTACCAGGCTACTTGAGATTGTGTAGCAGCAGGGTTCAATTTGGTAAATTACTGAAGACATATCTGTTTGAACATGCATGGTGCTAATGTCTATTTTTTTTAAGTACTGTACTGCTCTGTTCTGATAATGTTATTTGTTTTTATTATCTTTTGTGTATGTTGACTTGTGATCCACCTAGTTGTACGTGGAATAGAAATTTTTTAAATAAATAAAACAATATATTGAAATCTCTTATCCAGAATAATACACATGCAGGATATGTCCATGGAATATATGGTGTGGACCTGTCTGTTGTTTGCTAGCTGATTTAATGAAAATATTGTCTATAAAAATGCATTTGATCCAGTTTTGGCTATAAGGACGAGTGCCTAAAAGTAGATCCTTAGCCAAAATTTGGTTTATGCTTAAAATGCTGGTGATAAAACACTCAATCTAAAAAAAATCCACTGGTAAAAAACTCACTGGTAAACTGTATATATATATATAGCATGAAAAAATAATAAGCAGGAGAAAACACCACAATAAAGGAGTAATGTCATCAGACAATTAACACACCCACATGACAATAAACAACTACTATAGGGTGAAATGTGCATTTTATTTATCGGGCAAAAAACTTAAATATGCATAACATTGATAATTCATAAGCTAATAACCATCATAATAAGAATAAAGTCCATTTCAAATTTATATTTTTCAAATTTTCTCAAAAAAGCCAGCATTCAAATGTCAACATTCAGTAACTCACTTACTGTTAACATGCCAATTAAGGATAATGTAAAATATTTATCTATCCAGTGCCAATAATTGATGTGTTACTAGAGATATCAATGGACACTATAGATGCTGTAAGATATGAGAAGCAATGACAAAGGCCATGACAAGCTCCTCTGCTATGCCTGTTGTGGTCTCTGCCATTGGTACTCACATCTTACCACATCCACAGTGTCCACTGATGTCTCTAGTGCCTAATCAATTATTGGTGCTGGACAGATAAATATTTTACATTATCCTGAAATGCCATGTTAACAGTGAGATGCTGAATGTTGACATTTGAATGCTGGCTTTTTTGAAAAAAAAAAAACGAATTTGAAATTGACTTTGTTCTTATCGTGATGGGTGTGTTAAGTTCCTTGAGGGTTTTTACTCCTTTATTGTGGTGCTTTCTCCTGGTTATTATTTTTTTCATAATGATAAAACACTGTCATAATGTTAAAAGGCTGGGCACACAATTTAGGTGTGGAACTATTTCAGCATGTGTGCTTAGCAAAAATCACTTCATGGCTAAAACAGTGTAATCTTGTCCAGGTTGTAGATAATATCCTTATGTATATAAATGAAATAGGTCTTAATGATGATTCTCTGCTCCCTCTTCCTAAAGCAAATTAAAACGCTATCATGCTAATGGTCTTTTGCCTTAACTAGCTTGGCTAGGGTGCCTTTAATTAACTATGAAGTGATAATGTCCTTTCTTCTGATGAGCTTGGCACCTGCTGTCCACACTGTAAGGAGGCCATGACAGGAAGTTACAGCAGAGAAGCTTTTATTAAAACCTGGGTCTTGACTCTGCTCAGTACAGTAGGGGAGTAAGCAGACAAGACCATTTGGGCTAGCTGCCATTGGAAATTATTAGTTTAATTACCTCTTCTGATCTAAAATAAGTACAAAAATAATATAGTCAAACCTTCCTTGCATTTTGGGACAAAGGGAATTCCAAATACAGTAATACTGCTCTCTTATACATAGCAGGAGCCAGTTTGGAGGAAGAAAGGCTACAGTTATGGATAATGCAGACGAGTCAGTGATGATATGCTTAAAGTTTTTCTATGCAAATGTGAATTAGTCAAAAGCAGACTGTATTGTAGATTAAACAGTAGATGAGGGTCTGCCTGAGTCTTCCAGATGGAGAAGAAAGGGAGCTAGAGTGAGGTTACTGGTGTGTTTTTAAATTTTGTACCCCACTTAGATTCAGTATTGATATTAGCAGGATATAAATACCTTGAATAGAATAGGTACCAATACCACCTGTTAGCATTAAGGGTAAGAGTAAGCATAATTTTGGTATACCACCTTTCTGTGGTACAATCAAATCAGTTTGTAGCACAGCAAAGAGAGGGAGCAAAGTACACACACAAGTCCAAACAGCAAAAGAAAGCACCAAGAGCCTTCAAAAATAGGGGCAAAGTTTCTTTAATCATATTCCTTAGGAGAACAAGCTTCAAAAATTATTGTTCTCTAAAGTTTAGAGAACAATAATTTTTGAAGCTTGTTCTCCTAAGGAATATGATTAAAGAAACTTTGCCCCTATTTTTGAAGGCTCTTGGTGCTTTCTTTTGCTGTTTGGACAATTAACTATTGGTTCACATTTATTATTTGCAGATACTTTCACCACCATGCATCGGTGACTGATAAAGAATTTGTAATTTATCCAATCCCAACATGTTCTTAGCTTCAGAGCTGGCACTGGGGGGGGGGGAGGGGGGGAGGAAACAGAGCAGTTGCCCTGGGTCCCACAGCTCCAGGGAGCCCCGTGGCCCAGGTATCTCTTCCCTTTCTCTCCACCACAGTCTATCTACTCCTCCCTTCCCCATCTTCTTAAAAAATGTATTTCCCCTTCTCAGAGGGGCTTCGGTGCAACAGCCATCCTCATAAGCTGCCCCAAAGCTTTCCCTCTCTGCAGCGATCCACTCCCTCTGATGCAAGTTCCTGTTTCCGCCTGGGCAGATGGCTGCACAGAGGGAGAGCTCCAAGGCAACCGGAGGCAGCTTGTGAGGATGGCTGCTACGCCGGGGCCCTTCTGAGAAGGAAAATACATTTTTAAAGAAGACCACAAGGTGGGGGGAAGGGAGGGAGACGGACCATGGTGAAGAGAAGGGTAAGAAATGCCCAGAGCGTTTAACAGCAATGCAGGTGGGGAGATCAGGGGAAGGTGGGGAGGAGAGGAGATTAGGAATCAGGGGCCCCTTCCTTAATATCTGCCACCATGTCTAAAACCGACCGTGTTTATTACAGTTCATTTCCTTTTCAGATCCGCTTTTTTTTCATTTCATTCATTCATTTTCTGGTCACTGGAGATCATTCACTGAGTTGATTTTTATTTGTGTCAGTGGAAGAAGCAATTCTGAACTGTAAAAGTGAGGGTTTATATCCAGTTTTATGAAGTTTTGCTAGCAGGCATCAGGAGTAGAGGCTACAGCACCCTAAGACACCAAAGATGGCATGAATATCCTATAGCACCAGAAGAGAGACAAACAATGGAATGAACATACCAAGGCACCTAAAAAGGAGTAAAGAGTACCTCAAAAATGGCATGAGTATCCCAAAGCATTGACATTGTGGCAAAAGCAATACCAACAGTGGCAAAAAGCAGCCAAGGCACCATGAGGTCATTTTACTAAGTTGCAGGAAAAAGGGCCCTAAGGTAGCAGTGGGGGCCATTTTTTCTGCACACCAGGGCCCTTTTTACTGCAGCGGGTAAAAAGCCCCAAAAAATGGCCATGTGGCAAGATAACTCTTACCACGTGGCCATGCGGCAGGGAGCACTTACCGCCACCCATTGAGGTGGTGGTAAGGGCTCCCGCAATAACCCAGTAGTAACCAGGCACACTGGGTTACCGCCACACTAGAAAAAAATTAAACATTTCCAACACACTAGAAATGGTGCACACTCGACCCATAACTACCACTGGAGGCCACGTTGGGTCAACAGTAGTTCAGATTTTGCATGCGGTAAGCCCGTGTTGGGCTTACCACCTCTTTGTAACCCCCCCCCCCCCCCCCCCCGTGAGTGGAGCAAACAGTACCAATGGTGAAAGGAACATGCAAAGGCACTGGGAAAGAAAGGTTAAGTTGACCATAGTAACATAGTAACATAGTAGATGACGGCAGAAAAAGACCTGCACGGTCCATCCAGTCTGCCCAACAAGATAACTCATATTTGCTGCTTTCTGTGTATACCCTACTTTGATTTGTACCTGTGCTCTTCAGGGCACAGACCGTATAAGTCTGCCCCGCACTATCCCCGCCTCCCAACCACCAGCCCACCTCCCAACCACCGGCTCTGGCACAGGCACAGACCGTATAAGTCTGCCCAGCACTATCCTCACCTCCCCAGCCCTGCCTCCCAACCCCGGCTCTGGCACAGACCGTACAAGTCTGTCCAGCACTATCCCCGCCTCCCAACCACCAGTCCCGCTTCCCACCACCGGCTCTGGCACAGACCGTATAAGTCTGCCCAGCCCTATCCCCGCCTCCCAACCACCAGCCCCGCCTCCCGATCTTGACTAAGCTCCTGAGGATCCATTCCTTCGGCACAGGATTCCTTTATGCTTATCCCACGCATGTTTGAATTCCGTTACCATTTTCATTTCCACCACCTCCCTCCCGCTCCACCACCACCTAGCTAAGAGTGTGTAGCTAACTGTAGTTATTTATGCATATAAGTGGCTACCTATGTGTATAAATGATTAAAATATCAGCATTTCCCACATTTTAGCCTTCTAAGTCTAGATGGCTCCTTGTAGGATTCCCCTTTTCCTTCATATGTCTTGAAAGTTGTCACTGTGTGGGTGATAGATAAATAGATAGATCTGGGATTAACTTTCAATATGCTTTTACTGCATTGGGGAGATTTTGTCTTATAGGAGATTATTGTGAGGTGCATTAAGGACAGTATTTATATCCTGCTGCCAGTGTTTTTATGAAACATTGGCCACAGCATTTAAATAATTTCCCCCTGAGGGAAGGAAGGAGTAGGTGTTGTTCCTGATCAGGTAGAGGGGAGTTTTGTTTTCAGCCAAAAATGCACTGGCACAAGGCCGGATTTGAATTTCAGGCTGGTTTCAGTGCCAAAATTGAAACCAAAACTGCAATTCAGTCGGCCTCTTCCAAATGAGTTATTTCTGCACAAACCATGACGGTAATGAGCCTCATTCCTAAGCCAGGGCATGTGGAGTATGATTTCAGTCTCTCAAATGTACTGCTAACACTCGCTATAATATTTGTAGCCTATCAAAGACCGTTTTCCTCTGGAATTCATAAGATGTCATGTGTATAGGCAACCTATGCAGGTGTGTGCTTGGAAAAGCTTTATAATCAAGCCTGTGGCAAACAATATGATAGGAAATCTTTTTTTCCATATTTTCTTAGTCTCAGACTAGATTGAAAGCCCACCTCTTTAACATTGCTTTTGACTCGTAACCACTTGTATCCATTCGCCTCCACCTACCCTCCTCTCCTCTTTCCTCTACACAATTGATTTGTTTGCTTTATGTTTTGTCTACTAGATTGTAAGCTCTTTGAGCAGGGACTGTCTTTCTTCTCTGTTTGTGCAGCGCTACGTATGCTTTGTAGCGCTATAGAAATGCTAAATAGTAGTAGTAGTAGACGGCATTTCTTGGCACTTGAGGATCTTCTCTCTTACTACACGATTTATAGAGTAAATGTTTTGGACATGCAACCTCCATGAACAATTCTATTCTCTTGTCACCGTGTCCAGCTTCCTAGCAACCAGCTTTTTATCAGTTGGGATGGGGTAGACCCACGTTCTCATAATTTCTTAATTCTACATAATTTTCTTAGTGTTATAATCCTAATGCTTTTCTGGTACAGTAATGTTTTAGTGTTTACAAAGTTTCTAAAGAATGAGACATGCTACTTTATTGTGCCTTTCCTTATAGAAATTTTCTGCCTTTAGCATTTTGTAGCCAACGATGAAATAAGTATTTCCAGCTCGTTTTTTGCAGATCAGACAGATGTCTGCTGTACCAGTCATTTCTATGCTTCCTGCGAACCATCTTATCTGTAATCCACTGTTCTGGCCTACAACGATCAATCTCTCATCGTTAGGTTTCAGTTCTCCTCTCCTTAACCATTCATGTGTTCGGGCTTGATCCATGTATGGTACCTTGAGTAACACTTTATATCTGCACCGTATTTGTGCATTTGCCATTTGTTTTCCTTGTTTGCTGATCTAATCCTTTGAAGAGCTTTACCTCCTGCTTTGCATATTCTGTTGATTCCTTTCCTGTGCATATAGGTTGATTTTCACTCATTCCTTCTGCTCATCCAAATACCTGTACAAGTTAAATGATGGAACTGGATTTTGGGTCTTTGCTATCATACTTCAACACTTTTTGTGCTTTTGGATCCAATATTATTAAATAGGTTTGGAGGCCTATGATTGCAGCTCTACATATATAATCTTTATCTATGAGGCCTATTCCTCCTTTCACTCTAGGAATGTGCAGTCTCAGCATAGACTGGTTCATATAGACTACCTTGTGAGCATGGAGGAGTTTTCTTGTTGGTACTTCCAATTTTTCAAGGTGGAAATAAGAAGAGAATAGACATTTGGTATTACAGAAGGATTTTGGGTTGCATGGTAATGGAACACATGATAGTAAAATAACAGAAGGCATTATTAAACATTTCTGGATATATGTGGGGAGTGTCACATGTTTTAATCTTTGTGGTATATCTTGTCAAAGAGATGGGTCTTCAGTGGTTTGCGGAAGTTGGTCAGTTCATACATTGCTTACTCTTTGATAATAGAGCACTTTTTAGTATCAGTTTTAATCTCCTGTTATACTTAATGTTAGTCTTCACTCTTGGTGCTTTAAGATGGAATTTTGCTCTTTCCTCATCTCCTAGATATTCATATACACCTTCCTGTTCAAGTTCCTTGATGGTACAATCATCAGTCAAAAAGATGTTTTCAATTTTGCTTAATGTCCTGCCAAATATTGATCACTGCGTCTGTAGAGCGTCAATTCATCTGTAAACAGCAGGTGTGATGTTACCTCTGGATTTTTGCCAGCTCTAAGACTAAGGTTAAATCTATAGACCAAAGGGTTAAGAAGTGTATTCAAAGGATTAAGTGGCATATGAAATAAGAGTGGTGAGTAGGAGTCTCCCTGAAATATTCCTCACTAGATCTTGATATTAGGACTGACACACTGTCCATTTTAATACTGTAGATGGAATGTGGTTTGTCAAGTTTTCATGGTGAGGTTAATGTATTCAATCTCTTTAGAGTTTATTTTATACATTTCAAGGCATTTATTATCCAAGAGTATGGGCTGCTATCAGAAGCTTTCTTATAATCAATCCATGCTACAGTGAGATTTCTGCTTTTCTTAGCACTATCCATAATGTTTTAAGCTCACTTCTTTATTGCCCTTCTTCTTTATTGCCATGATGTTATTAGAGAGTCAATATGATCATATATTCCATTGGCATCTAATGCAGTGAACAGTATATATATATTGTAGGTAGACAAATTATTGGTCTATAATATTTGGGAAGGTTACTTGTGTCTCCCTTTCGTTTCTTCAGATCTCTGCAATTTTTTGTGCTTCAGCTGTTCCTTTCAATTTATTACTGGAGAATATGAATTTTAAGGTCTTCCTCCATTAATGCAGCATGTTTCAGTTTGATGTTTTGGATCTTCCACATTATGGGTCATTTTTACGAAGCTACGCTAAAAGGTGGCCCTGCACTATGACTAGAGCTGGGTTTCCCTGCGTGCTGAGGCCACTTTTAACACAGCTGTAAAATGGACAACCTTTCATTTCCTCAATTAATGGCCACATACTAATTTCCCAATTAGCATGTGGCCACTCGTGTGTGAGCCCCTACCAACGTATGCACTAATCAGTAGGCCTGCTACTATTTGGGTTTCTGCCAGGTACTTATGACCTGAATTGGGCTAGACAGACCATTGGTCTAGCCCAGTATGACTATTCTTATGTTCTTAAAAAGTATTAACACCAGGGAAGAGTGTACAGATGCCAGCACAACCATGAGATACCTGACCTTGCCTTGTAGTAATGCATTTTCCCGCATGGTAAGCACACCTCCATGCTTACCACCGCTTAGTAAAAGAACCCCTATATTTGGTGATCTTGATCTTTTTAGAGATTCATCTATTAAGGACACCTCTGCCCACACCAATTTTATTTTTCCTTCAATACGATTTTTCCAAGAAGGAGTTGTTACCTTTCTCTTTTTTCTTCTGATCCTTTGTTCTCATTGGTAAAACTCTTTCAGTACTGTACTGTATTTGGTTAATTTTTATATCAGCAAGTTTTCCCTAACGTCTAACTTAACATACTGTTTATTCTAGGTGTTAAGTTAACTTGGGTAACTTTTCCCTATGTCCAAATAGGCAGCAGCTCAACTACTAATTCTTCTGTCTCTGGGTCTTCTGCATTTCTGTTTCCTCCTCAGTTGACTTCTGATCCTGCCCTTCATTTATCATGCTCTCTTGTGGTTCTTGAACTCCACTCTCCATCTCTTCTATGTGAAAATAATTGATGATTTATTTTCTAATGTTGCTCATCTCTCACAGTTGTGGAGGTAGAATTTTCTTCAAATTAAAGTTAGTGTCATTACGTTAAGTGCAACATTCTTTGAAAATTTCCCTGTGCTTATCATCATACCATGGAAGTACTTTGTATTTGAACCTGAGGTGAGCTTCTAGGTAATGGGTTTAGGCAGGTTCATTGAGAAATTTGTTCTCTGGTGTATAAAGTGGAACCAATTTATTCCTGTATTTCCCCAAGTTAATTTTCTTTATGAAACTCTTTCTCTTCACAGTATGTAATGTGGGCTGGTGAGTAGCAGAGATTAGAACATTATTTCTTCTGTTTAATTTTTTATACTCTACTTCCTTCCTTCCTTCCTTTCTTTCCTTATTGTATGTATGGAAATGGGGACTGGGTAAAAGGTGGATCCTCTGGCTCTTTCCAAATCCTCTGGATGATGTGCATCCCACCTTAAATTGGGTCCATGCATTAGACGATCTGGATGATGTGACTTTTGAGCCACCGTAGCTATGCAGGATACTCTCAGTGATTTCTTGTTTGCCTTCATCCTCCAAATCCCCCAGCAACTTTAAAAATAGAAGGAAGCCAGATCCCCATGTCCTATGCTTCCCACTTTAAAAGCCACCAGGCACCCTTAAGGATGGTTGGGTAAACTGCCAGCAAAGAAGAAAAGGAAGACAGATCTTCCAAATCTGGTTGGCACAGACAAGAAAAGGGAGTCCTCCAAATTATATATCTTACATTGTAAGGAGCCAGTACATCTCTAGTAGCTTAAAGCCACATTCCGGATTATCTGGATCTACCAGTGCATGGACTCAATTTAAAGTGTAATGTGCAGGATCTTGAGGTTCTGGTGAGATCAGGATCCAACTTTTATCTATTTCTATGCAAATGTAAACATTTCAATAAAACTGACAGGTAGCAGACTTCATAACATGTATGTTCATAAATTACACTAGTTTTCTCAGAGAGGCAGCCAGAAAAATTTCATTTTGTGTCGTTTCACATGTTGTTTCAGGGAATGTTTTTGTTGTTGTTTTCATTTGCTCCTATGAGAGCAAAATAAGCCAAAGTCATGGAGTGCATGCTCTTTCAAAAAAGTGCACACTATTTGCACAGAGGGTACTCTATTATACTAATAGTGAATGAATGCTTGCACTACTCAGACATGTATAGTGGTTCACACATGAGCAATAGTTCATGTATGCATGATGGCTTGAGTAGGTGCATGAGTGGGAAAAGTACAAAAGGGAGCATACTATTATCAGTAAATGAAAAAACAATAAAATGTGTTTTTCTTCTCATTTTTTTTTGCAGTAGAAACATTTCCCATGTTATTGCAAACAAGAGCCCATCCCTAGTGCACAAACACATTTGGTAAGCACTATTGCCTTTATTGACTAGGTATGAAATAAGCACATTTTTCAAATATTTTGTTGTCAGCAGCTACAATCCCCTCCCCCTAATTCAATAAAAGTTACCAAAAATTGAGCATGTAACTTTGGACACACTCTCACTTTGCATGCACAATTTAATTATATAATGAGCCAAGTAGTGCCAATAATTGGCTTTTTAACAATTAATAGCACTAATTAGTTAATTATGTGCCTCAATTTTTATACAAGGCCCTGCAATGGAAGGGTCATTGGCAGTTTAGGGTGTAACGTAGGTGTGATTGTGAGTTGCATCTGGAATTGGGGCACATGCGTAAAGTTAGAGATGGGCATTTGCGCCACATTTGCACTGGGGCAAATGGCAGCGCCTAAATTTATGCACAACCCCAGTGCTTAAGCACTATTCTATAAACTGCACCTGACATAAACAAGGCTTATATAACAGCGCTTTTTTTCTGCGTCAATTTTTTTTGTGCCATCTATAGAATTCACCCCAGTATCCCTTAGCAAACTTTTGTGAATTAGTACCTCTGTATGATAAATTCTTCTGAATAGTGTTCATAGTCCTATAAGTCATTTCCTGATCTGATAAAAACATATTAATGACAACATTATCCATCCCAGCTGTGTAAAATTCCCATCATATTCCAAATGTGGAGGGCGCCTGCTTGGTTTCAGATTACTTAGGGTTAAATGGGATTGCTTACAAGCAGAGAGCTGTTGCAGTGCATGAATGCCATCCTCTGGCAAAAGGCAGCAACATGTTCGAGTAGGAAGGAACCCATAAAGCAGCCCTGTGATCTTCTACACAGCTGGCAGGGTACAGCAGTTGCAGAAAAGCTGTGGGTGCTAACTAGGATCCCCTTACACTGAATATTCTCTTAACAGCTGAGTCTCTCCCTGTATGCATATTGCTGGCTGGAAATAGCACAAAAGAGGGCTGTTATAGTACTGTCGTCCCTGCTTTGTATTAATGGGCCTAGACATTTTTTCACAATATTAAACACAAACAAAATATTTCTCTCTATATATATTTTTCCAGGGCAGGTCACACAAACAGAGAAAGAGAGAGATACATTTAGATTCAAAAATATAATCGGGATTAAACCACTGTGCTTTTTTCCTCCATACACATACTGGTGCCACATTGAATGAAAACCCTGTTATTTTGTTTGACATTCATTTCGTACATTAGTGCAGCTTAAATATTTTAAGGGCCCTTTTACTAAGCTGCGTTAGGTGCTAATGTGCACTGACACACTCAGGCATGCTATGGTAAGTGTTTATATTTATTTATTTTTTTAATTAATTGCCAACATTTGACCAGCCAAGACAAGGTGATGGAGGTAGTGTGGAGATAATGCCAGAAGTTATGTAGACACCAACAATATTCAGTAGCTAACTAGCCAATTAGGACCACTTAAATAGCAGTCTTAACTTTGGAGTACTTTTATCAAACTGTGGTAAAAGGGGGCCTGTGGTGGCATCAGTGCACAGTTTTGCTGCACACCAAGGCCCTTTTTTACCACAGCAGGTAAAAGGGTTTTTTTATTTCAAAGGAAAAGTAAATGGACATGGGCTAAGTCAGCACACTGGTATGTGGCCATTTACTCCTGGAGCCCTTAGGAGGCATAAGGGGGCCTATGGTAACCAGGCTCTGATGCAAAGATCCATCCAAAGATGACTGTTCTTGCCACCAACATTGCACCTTCACTTCATCAACCAGCTGATGAAGGAATGGACAGTGGCCACCAAGATACAGAACTACAGATCAGCCATGACAACTTGGCACCAGCTGGGAACTTTGATGCAAGACTTCCCTGGAAGACAAGGAACTTCTTCATAATAGCCATCATTGACACAGTGATCCATGCTACAAGGATATGAGGACGCTGTGGACCGTTGCCCACTCCAGAGACTAAAGACTTTTCTCTCTTCTTTTTTTTTTTGGTGGGGGAGGGGGGTTGTTTGCGTTGTCTGTCTCTCATTTCAATTCCTGCGAGCCTGCAAGAGAGAAGTCACAGAGCAACAGTGAACTGGAGACATGCAAGATGTTGCCAAGTTTAAGATCCAGCTATAAATGGACTTTTGCACGTTTATAATATTTATAGTTTGAGGAGTTAAATAGTGGTATTTACTGATACCAGGCAGGGAGTGGTCTTCCCACATATTCATGGAGGCAGAGTATGTTGTTTGTATATTTAGGATGAGTATTATTTGTATTCAGTTGCATTGTCTGTGTAATAGATAGCACTGTGTATTAGGACTGCTTTTCCTATAATTTGCAGTTTCCTGTAATTGACTCCGTGTGAGCTTTCCCCTATTGGCTTATAGGTCTGAGCTAGGGCCAGTCCTCCCTCTCTGCCCCAGTGGGCTATGTGAGAGTTAGTTTTCCTAATATACCTTTGTGATCAATGCTATTCTAGGGGCTGATCCCTCTTTATTCTACTGTAATTCCATTGAGATTTTTCACTACCGCCCCAAGTTATTCCCCTTTTATTTACCCTGAGTTTCTCCTCCTTAATTCCTTTGACAGTTACAGATTTACCTCTCAGCTGGGCTGATGTTCTGGCTAACTCCTTGCCTCTACAGTGACCAGTTGCAGACTCTGTGCAGAAGGTAACAATTCTGTCTAAGCAACTGAACTGTAAATTGGATTTTCTTTGTTTATGCTGAGTACTAAAATAAGATTTGCTTAAGAATTGAGAGTCTACTGGTAAAGCTTCTGTTTAGGGGTGGTTTAAGCTGGCTGTTGAAGCTATTCTATACTTTGTTTAGAACAGTACAATATTCTTGATGTAAATCGGGATGTATTCCCATTTTGAGCAATAGGTGCAAGAGAAGAGAAGAATATCATGTAAAAAAAAAAAAAGCCTGATATTTTAAGTAGCATAGGTGATATTTATAAAATCTAAAGTCATAAAGGCTAAACGGGAAAGTTATCATGTGGGCTACTGTTAAGGTGACCCATTTTACAAGTTATGCTATTTTAGCAAATGGTCTTATTGCATAAAATGGGACTATATTCTAAAGTAGCATGACAGAGTAAAAGGGCCCATCTTAATAGTAGTCCATATTGATAACTTCCCTCCCCCCCACCTCCCTTATCTCATCTTTTTTCCTAGTTATAACTTATTATTGGCTATAGAGTGTAAGCTCTTTATAAGCTATCATGGCATGGATATTCACAGCCATTCATGAAATTTATCAGACCTTAGGGGCCAAATTCTGTCTTATCGTGACTATGTGTATCTTACCATGCATTCTTAGAAGTTTAAACAAGCTAGGATGGTAGTTACAGTAAATTCATGTAAAATACAATTTCACGGTGTTCTCCAGGAATATTGAATAATGGGAAAGTGAAAGTAGAAAAGAGTATTTTTCTCTCACTCTGTATTGAACAAAAACCCCAGCAGAATGCTTGCAGGCAGCATGCTGCTCTTCATTCTATATTTCAGATGCAACATTCAGCCAGTTCTTTGCCGCTATGATAGGTATTAAAGACCCCTCAGCACTTTTTGCAGTGTTAGGTATATTAACCCCAGTCTTACAGTTAAATTCTCTGTATGTGAAAGAATTTATTTTAAAACATCGGTAGCCTGCAATTTCCAAAGCTCAAAGCAGATAAGAAAGCATATGTAATAAAAATAACTCCTATAGTGAAATCGAAAATGATAAAAACCAATACCTACAGAAAAAAACTTAATACAACACAAAACCAAACATTCTCTTTGGTTCTGTGTTATAAATTATGACAGACCTTATCGTATTGAGGACAATTCCTAAATGAGGATTAAATGAAAAGTAACGCCTCCACTTCCATAATTCATCAACAGATGGCAGTGGTGACCTGCTACACACATTCACTTCTTTGAAATCTCTTCCTTCACCTCAGTTGGTGGGAAGTGTCTGAAAATCAAACATGTAGTGGTAGAAAATCTCGGTAATCTCATCAAGGCATGAAAACACCTAAAGCTGCCTACATTTTGATGATTCCCAGAGTAAAAACTATGGAAGAAGTTAGGCTAGGGTCCATTTGTAGAACTCTTGAAGTCTCAGACCATTTGCCAGAAAGAGGTACTCGTTGAGGTTTCTGTACAGGCAGCAGGATGAGTTTCAATTTAAAAAATGGTAATTTTTATTTTCTTTTTAGAATGAAGTTATTAACTCCTTTTTTTTGTTGTTCTGACTTCTATTTCATGCCTGAGAAAGTATCAATTAGAATACTGTATTACCGACTTTTTCTGAAGAACTTTATGCTGTCACATTGTTCATGTTACATATCAACACAGCATACACATGTAAAATACAGGCCTTTCATTCTAAAAGCAAAATTTCACTGTAAAAATATAAGCAATAAGTATGTTGGGCAGAATGAAGAGAGGTATAGAAGATAAGGGATCCTTTTACTAGATTGCAGTACGTTTCTGCACTACCTGACCCTTAACTGCAAAAGTTAAGATGCAATAAATGCAAGAGGCATACCCATAACCTACACTACATTTAGAGCACAAGACAACACTTACTGCACATGCCCATATTCCATACCTTGCCTATGGGGTCCTTTTACTAAGGTGCACTGAAAAATGGCCTGTGGTGGTAGGCGCGGGTTTTGGGCGCACGCAGAATCATTTTTCAGCGCACCTGTAAAAAAAAGTCCTTTTTTAAATTTTTGCCGAAAATGGACATGCGGCAAAATGAAAATTGCCACGTGTCCATTTTGGGTCTGAGACCTTACCACCAACCATTTACCTAGTGGTAAAGTCTCATACAGTAACCGAGCGGTAATAACCTACGTGCGCCAAATGCCACTTGGTGCACATCCGATACATATGGCAGAAACTAAAATAATTTTTGGGATGTGCAGCAAAAATGAAATTACTGCAAGAGCCACGCGGTAGCTGTACGGTAACTCCATTTTCGTGGCATTGAGTGTATGTCGAAGCTTAGTAAAAGTGCCCCTACGTAAGGTATTGTGAGTGTTCTGCTAATATTTTGCATTCACGTTGTACAGTTTATGCCCTGCCCAATCTCCACCTCCACCTCAGGTCTAGAGCAGCTGTCAGATGCGATGATTGCATTTAGGTCTCTGTCTGCATTAATGCTTAAAGTTTGCTGACAGCCTACCAAAAACACATCTCTTAATTTTACTGCAAATTCAATAGGAGGTACAGCTTAATAATGGTAATTAATCATTAGAGATGCAATTCACCACACTGTCCTTTAATAACTTTCTTACTAGTTGTAGATTTGGTGGTATTATTATTATTATTTATTGCACTTGTATCCCACATTTTCCCACCTATTTGCAGGCTCAATGTGGCTTACAAAGACCTGTTATGGCATCACCATTTCAGGGTACAAAAAATACAATTGGTGTTACAAAGATATCAAGGCTAACAAGTCGATCTAATCAAGCAATTATGGAGATAAGACAATCAGAATAAGAGAGGATGTGGTGATGTGTTGTGGATTAGTTATGACTTCTCATGGTAGGCTTTGTTGAAGAGATAGGTTCTACTGCACACCTGTCACATCTTATAACTTTGCTATACAAATATAGAGGGTAATTGTATAAAGCCATTTTCATGCTTATGTGACAGTAAAAAAAAATATATATATATATATAGGTGGGGGCCAACCACAAATGGGCCAAATTCCAGCAAAGGGCAATAGGGAAAGGAAGAAATGAGGGAGGGCAGGAGGACCAAGAGTAAAAGGGATAACAATGTTAGAAGGAAGACTGGAAGGTAAAGCGTTAAGAAGTAAATGGGATGGAGTAGGAGATTCAAGTAAGGTGGGGAGAGGGGCAGAGAAAAGAAGACAAGATGACAAAGGGGAAGTAGGGAAGACAGCCAGAAACACTTAGGCAAAGCAGAGCTTTCCTCTGGCACAGTACCTGCATGTTTCCCTCTTGTGGTGTCTTGCTCCTGGAGTCCAGAGGAGATGCAAAAAGATTAGCACTGTTTGTAGCCTCTGTGCGGGTCTCCTGCTCAGCTTCTCAGGTACAGATAGCTTGGCTTTTCCTCTCAGGGGATTCCTGCAAGAGCTGCAGGCTGCCTCTGTATTCCCTCACTCGCAGATTCCCATTGCTGTTACAAGCGGACTCCTTGTGTATATAAATGACCTCTTATAAAATTACCCCATGCATAAAACTGTGTGATGAGCAGGACGTGCACTTTTACATAATCAAAGTGTCAGTATATAGAGGGGTGGGTTTTAGGTGAAGCATGGGAGAGTCATGATTTATGCACATATTTATAAAATGCATGCATAATATACGGACAGACTGATATTTAAAACTATTTATCAGGCCAGGAACAACTCCTGGCCAGTAAAATAGCCTAAAACTGGCTAAGTTCCAGTATTCAGTGTAATATAGCCAGCTATCTCGGCTGAATATTACCGCTTAGTGGCTAGCCCGGTCACTGGCTATGTCGTGTGACATAGCTAGATAGTGCCAATATTCATTGGCTGACCAGCTAAGTTTAGCAGCCAGATATACCCACAGAAATAGCAGGTCTCTCTTTGGCTGCTATAACTTAGGTGGTCAGCCAATAAATATCAGCATAACCGGTTATGTTTCAGCGGACAAAAAAAACGCAGAAATCCAATGCCAGTTGTCAGATACAGCCCCAAAGGGTCCAGAAAAATATGGGACCCCTTAGTTTCAAAATACTTTGCAATTGTTTAAACTTTTAGTATATCCTTTGCAAATGCATTAGTCCAACCTTTATTAGGAAACTCCCTCAGCAAACAATTTTGTTGCTAAAATTTAATTGGAGGAACGTAAAAGAGGGAATCCAAAGCACACCCAAATAGAACAGGAGTAAAAAAAAAAAAAAAAAGCACAAGAAGCCTTCAAGAATGGGGGACATCAAATCAGTACTATATTAGACAGACCCGACATGGTCCATGTTTCAGCGAAACCACCTGCATCAGGTGTCTTGTGCAGAGACAATCTTCAATTTGATCAATCAGTTAGTAAAAAATGAAGCATTACTTTAAAAGCTTGAAACCACATAAGGACGCCAAAATAAACCAGTGTGGCGCATCAGATCAAAATAGAAGAAGCACTTCCCACCATTGTGACTTTTTCTGTTGGGTAAAGCTTAGTCTGTGCAGAAGCATTTCAATTATTTTGATCTGATGCTCCACACTATTTTTTTTGTGTTCTTATTTGTTTTGAAGCTTTTACAGTAATATTTCATTTTTTACTAACTGATCAAATTGAACATTATCTCTGCCCAAGACCCCTGCCGCACTGTTATAGAATTACCCTTGAAGTGGTACAGGAAATTCACTATGCAATTATATTATACATAATTTGGCATACAATACCCAAAAAAAGGAAGACCCAATGGCTGGTCATACTCTTGTCTTTCTAACATTGTTACTCCCCTTTTACAAAGCTCCGCTAGTGGCTGCCAGTACAGTAATGCCAACACAGCCAGCAGCTGCTAGCATGGTTTTGTAAGAGGGGGCCTTAATTTCTGCAGTACAAGGAAGGCCACAGTAAGGTATGTGCATTCATTAGAATTAATTTGGTTAGTGCTCCTTATTAGTGGACACTAAAATTATCAAATTGGTCTACCATTAAGACATGTTATTTTACCACAACTCATTCTATATTTTAGCACAAGTCCCACTTTATTCAGGGAGACCTAGTTACTAATAACTGGGGCTATGGATTAATCGAGTTAACTAATGTGATTAACTAGTTAAATTTTTTTTCAAGATTAAACATTTTACTTTCAATAATCTTGGTCTGGCATTGCTGTACTTATCTGGGTCACAGGCATCTGCAATGCAAGCAGGCTTCCTCCATCAGCCCCCTAGAGTCTTCCTGAAACTGCAGAAAAAGAAAGTTGCATCAGAAGAGACGGGACACCGCCGCAGGAAGGTTCTCAGGCTGCCAGAAGTCTGGTTACACTGCCCGTGACTCAGGCAAGTACAACATCAGAGCAGTTAACTCAACATAGCAAGATATTGTAACACAGTAAATGACAGCAGATAAAGTCCTGAACAGTCCATTTAGTCAGTCCAACAGTCAGACTTATCAATTCATGATTAAATCAACAATGAGCGTGGTATTATATACTTGATCATGGTCTCTTTGGTGGCTCTCTGGGACACAAACTGTAAAAGTCCACCCGGCCCTGTCCTTATGTTTCAACCAATGGAGTTGCCATCAAAGCCCACTCCAGCCTATCCAAATCCATCTTGTCCTCTGTCCAGCACTGTACTCAGGTTCCAGCTACTGAAGTTGCTGTCGAAACCCTTTACAGACCATCCTAAACCAGATTGCCATTTACAGGACACAGACTGCACAAGTCCACCCAGCACTGGCCTTAGTTCATCACAGCCAGAGTCACCATCTAAGCGTCACCAAGCTTCAACCACCCTATCTGTGAAAAAGAATTTCCTGGCATTATTCCTAAGTCTACCACCCCGCAACCTTAGTTCATGTCCTCTAGTTTTACCATCACCCCTTCTCTGGAAAAGATTTGTTTCTCTATTAATACCTTTCAACTATTTAAACAGCTGTATCATATCTCTCCTGTCCCTTCTTTCCTCTGGTATATACATATTCAGGTCTTCCAATCCCTTCTCATATGTCTTTTGGCACAAGTCCCATATCATTTTTGTCGCCTTCCTCTGAACCACTTAGAGGGGCATAATCGAACGGGGCGCCCAAGTTTTTATGCGGGCGTCCTCGCAGGACAGCCCCGCAAAGGGGCGGGAAAACTCGTATTATCGAAAAAAGATGGGTGTCCATTTTTGGTTTCGATAATATGGTCGGGGACGCCCAAATCTCAACATTTAGCTCGACCTTAGAGATGGTTAACCTAAATGTTGAGATAGTCGTCCCCGGTTTTCGGCCATAATGGAAACCGAGGACGCCCAATCTCAAAAACGACCAAATCCAAGCCCTTTGGTCGTGGGAGGAGCCAGAATTCGTAGTGCACTGGTCCCCCTCACATGCCAGGACACCAACCGGGCACCCTAGGGGGCACTGCAGTGGACTTCACAAATTGCTCCCAGGTGCATAGCTCCCTTACCTTGGGTGCTCAGCCCTCCAAAAAAACAAAACAAAACCCAAAACCCACTTCCTACAACTGTACAACACTACCATAGCCCTAAGGGGTGAAGGGGGCACCTACATGTGGGTACAGTGGGTTTCGGGTGGGTTTTGGAGGGCTCACATTTATCACCACAAGTGTAACAGGTAGGGGGGGAATGGGCCTGGGTCCGCCTGCCTAAAGTGCACTGCACCCACTAAAACTGCTCCAGGGACCTGCATACTGCTGTGATGGAGCTGGGTATGACATTTGAGGCTGGCAAAAAAAAAAAATTTTTTTAGGGTGGGAGGGGGTTGGTGACCACTAGGGGAGTAAGGGGAGGTCATCTGGTCAGTTCGGGCACCGTTTTTGAGGCTTGGTTGCAAGAAAAAAATGGACCAAATAAAGTCGGCCAAGTGCTCGTCAGGGACGCCCTTCTTTTTTCCATTATCGCCCGAGGACGCCCATCTCTTAATCACACCCCAGTCCCACCTTCGCTACGGTGCCGACACACCCCCGCGAACTTTGGTTGTCCCCGCGACGGAAAGCAATTGAGGACGCCCAAAATCGGCTTTCGATTATGCCGATTTGGGCTACCCAGAGAGAAGGATGCCCATCTCCCGATTTGTGTCGGAAGATGGGTGCCCTTCTCTTTTGAAAATAAGCCTGCACGTCTTTCTACATCCTTAGCAAAATACAGCCTCCGGAACTGAACACAATACTCCAGATGGGGGCCTCACCAGTGACTTACACAAGGGCATCAACACCTCCTTTCGTCAGCAGGTTACGCCTCTCTCGATGCAGCCTAGCATCCTTCTGGCTATGGCCACCACCTTGTCTCACTGTTTTGTTGCTTTATGATCCTTGGAAACCATCACCCCAAGGTTTCTCTCCCTGTCTATGCATATCAGCTTCTCACCTCCTAGGACATACGGATCCCTTGTATTTCTACTCCCCAAAATGCATCACTTTGCATTAAATTTTAAGTGCCAAACATTAGACCATTCTTCTAACTTTTGCAGATCCTTTTTCATGTTTTCCACTCTTTAATTGAAAGAATAATCACAATTAAATTGTTTTAATTGTCCAACAGCCCTAATAATAATAAAATAATGGTAGCCCACATTGATGCCCCCTAAATTAAGGGATGTTGCCTGCTACACTAAAGCTAAGTGCGCTTTTATGCACATATATTTTGAATGTTGAAGGAAGATAACATATGAATATAAGAATTAATTTATGTTAAAATAGCTTTATTTGAACTTATGAGGATTTGGATCTACATTGGTGCCATTTGAGACTATATTGGGCTACCTTGTTTGCTATGTGAATTAGATCTAACTGCTCTTAAGAAGTTTAAGGATGTTTTACTAAGCTTTGGTAATAGGGGGGACTATGCTAGCATCAGCACATGTTTTTAATACGTGTTGAAGTCCCCATTTACCGCAGTGGGTAAAAGGTTTTCCATTTTTGATGAAAAGAAATGGCTGTGCAACCACTTAACACACGGCCATTTTGGAGGGGAGCTCTTGCCACCACTCATTGAGATGGTGGTGGGGGCTCCTGTGCTAAGGCGGTAGTAACTGGGCAGCGCATGGCGCAGCTCGATTACCACCGGTTAAGTTCCAGCGCTACAAAATTTGAAAATATTCCTGTAGCACCGTAAATGGCGGATGCTGGGGGTGGGAACTACCACCAGGCTCCCGCAGTAGCCCGGCGGTAGTTCCAGATTGGTGCATGGCAAACCCATTGCCACACCCCTTTAGTCAAAGGGCCCCTTAGCAACCTTGAGATTTTCATGCAGTGTAATTTAAAGAGGGACTTTCCTATGCTGCCACACAGATGTCCATGTCCCTTGTTTTCCACACTCATAATTTGGACATTTTAGTTTGTAAATTGGACGTTCATCCTGGATGTTTCCAGCACATGGACGTTCACCTCACATGTATTTTTTAGAACAGGTTGAAACCTGCTCCATTTGTGATGTACTGACATGGACGTCCATTTTCTGAGTTGGACGCCCTTTCTAAAATGCTGCTCCATATGCTACTTTATGAAAGCCATTTTCTGAAAATTATTTATAAAATTACCCATTCATGTGTATCAGCAATAAAGCCAATACTACCTAGCCTGCAATAAATATTACAGTCTTTCTTTGGCAACAGATATGTAAATTTATCATGCAAGTAATTTTTTGACACCAATAAATAAGCAAAATAAGCAGCAATAGCAGCTGTTATACATAGAGGGGTAATTTTATAAATGCAAAACTGAATCATATGCTTGCTTTTAACTATGTCTCAGCACAATACAAGTTCTACAGGCACATGATTTCCCTCCAAGACCCCAGCAAAGCAATAGCAGCAGACTCTAAACATTTACAGTTTTCAATCTGAAAAAAATAAAAGCACCATAGAAAGACACAGTCTTTAAAATATTAGAAGAATATTTTTAAGATTACCCACCAACAGAATGAAAATGTACCACCAATAGAAAGGTTCCAGCAACTGCATAAAGTGACTCCCCGTCTCATCCTTTCACTCTGCAGAGAGGACCGTGGGCAGTAATCATAAATCTGGGAGGAATCAAAGCCCCGAGATAAAATGATCAGAGCCTAGGACATGGGGTAGCATAATCCCATTGTAGCAGCAGGTGCAACAAGGAAGAATCAATTAAGGAAAGAGACAGGAGAAGGTAAAATTGACAAATGGGGCTCTTTCTTCTCTCGGTGCTATCACTATTAATGACGATCATAATTAGGATGGGGTAGTAGTGTAGTCCAGCGGTGGTGGTGTAAGCGTGGCAGACCTAGGAAACACATCTGCAACAGTACTTGATAAAAAAAAAAAAAAAAACTTTGAGAATTACCCTTGATTTATGGAAATTATTTTGTCACAGACCCTTATGAATCTCCATTCAGGAAAATGTGTGGAAGGATATCCAGCAGTGCTTAATGCCAGAAAATAATTGATAGGCTTCAGAGTGAATGGCCTAAAATTTACCTGGTTTAAAAATTCTTCCTCCAAAACTGCACTCACACTTGCATGCTGGTATCTGTGTACTCACATCACTACTACTACTACTACTACTACTATTTAGCATTTCTATAGCGCTACAAGGCGTACGCAGCGCTGCACAAACATAGAAGAAAGACAGTCCCTGCTCAAAGAGCTTACAATCTAATAGACAAAAAAATAAAGTAAGCAAATCAAATCAATTAATGTGAACGGGAAGGAAGAGAGGAGGGTAGGTGGAGGCGAGTGGTTACAAGTGGTTACGAGTCAAAAGCAATGTTAAAGAGGTGGGCTTTCAGTCTAGATTTAAAGGTGGCCAAGGATGGGGCAAGACGTAGGGGCTCAGGAAGTTTATTCCAGGCGTAGGGTGCAGCGAGACAGAAGGCGCGAAGTCTGGAGTTGGCAATAGTGGAGAAGGGAACAGATAAGAAGGATTTATCCATGGAGCGGAGTGCACGGGAAGGGGTGTAGGGAAGGACGAGTGTGGAGTGATACTGGGGAGCAGCAGAGTGAGTACATTTATAGGTTAGTAGAAGAAGTTTGAACAGGATGCGAAAATGGATAGGGAGCCAGTGAAGGGTCTTGAGGAGAGGGGTAGTATGAGTAAAGCGACCCTGGCAGAAGACGAGACAGGCAGCAGAGTTTTGAACCGACTGGAGAGGTGACTAAGTGGGAGGCCAGCAAGAAGCAGATTGCAGTAGTCTAAACGAGAGGTGACAAGGGTGTGGATGAGGGTTTTGGTAGAGTGCTCGGAAAGAAAGGGGCGGATTTTACGGATGTTGTAAAGAAAGAAATGACAGGTCCGGGCAATCTGCTGGATATGGACATCACTACTCTCTTTTCTATGAAGTAGAAAAGAGGACTATTTATCTCCCAGGTTATTCAACATCTACTTGTCCTCCACAGGCAACTGTATTAGAAAACATCAAATCACGCTCTACACACATGCTGGTGATATTTAGCTCCTGCACCAAAATAAAATGAAGCTCAAACCAGAAAGGACAGATTTATGTAGGTAGATGACAAATACATTTATATCTTTATACTTTTGATGATTCTCAAAAGGGACAGCTCTTTCCTGCAACTAACAAGGCCATAACCTGGGATTTATACTGAATTTCAAACTCACCCATGAACCTCACATCTAGGCTGTAACAAATGAAAACACATTTTCAGTTTTGCCAAATATATTCTCTCTTGTCCTTTGATGGCCCTGCCTTTGCCACAGGGATTCAGGCCTGTGTGTTCCGACACCCCGACTGTCGCTCGCTGTACATTAGGACTTCAAAATAATTCACTCAACATTTCCAAATCATACAGAACTTTGCAACTTGATTGCTATTTGAGTGCAAACGTTTGAGCATCACATCCATTTCAGTTCATTTCCCTCCTTTTCTTGTTATCTTCCTCTTCTCTAGATTATTTACATTCTGTACTTTTCACCACTCTAGGCTTCATTTGGTTTTCTTGTCCATGTAGCTTCAGTGATTCAGCTTTTACAATACAAAGGTTAGCATTATAATTTAATTAACTTATGTATGCATATATTACTCAATATGTCCCAACACAATCTTTCTTTGATGGTTAGCATTATGTTTTTATCTGTTCAATCTGTATCTCCTTATTGGCTTTTGCATTATATATTTACTCACCTTCTACAATACATTTCATGTAATATACATCTTTCTTGGATGACCATATTTTACCCATTTTTATATGCTTCATAATTTTATAATTCAACAATAAGCATCAAAATGTACATGTACTTTTATATTCTTATGCTTTTATTACTTTGTGCATTTTTACAACATGTCCCATACTTTTATGTACTGAAATTATGCATCCTATTTTAATTTATAGACTCCTGAGGCAGACATTGTTCACCGAAACACGGCTCCATGTCGAGTCTTATTTATTAATAAACTAGTAAAACAGGCCCGTTTCTGACACAACTGAAACGGGCGCTAGCAAGGTTTTCCTCGGAGTGTGTATGTTTGAGAGAGTATGTGTGAGATTGACTGTGTGAGAGAGAGAGAGAGAGTGAATGTGGGAGTGTGTGTGTGTGTGACAGAGAGAGAGTGAGACTGCTGGGTGTGAGTGTGTCTCCTCTGTCCCCCCTCCAGCCACCCAGCGATTCTCCTCTCTCCCCTGCTCCCCCTCCAGCCACCTAGCGAGTCTCCTCTGTCCCCTGCTCCCCCGCCAGCCACCTAGCGAGTCTCCTCTCTCCCCTGCCCCCCCCCTCCAGCCACTCCTCCACTATAATCAGCATATATTAAATTCCCCCCATGTGCTACAGAAAAGCACCGAGCACATCCTATATAATAAAACACACCTCCAACATTCTGAAGCCGAGAAAGTGAAGCCTTGAAGCATTCGTGCACTCTGTAAGGCTCCATCTCCTCAATTGACGACACGTAGTTCCGGAACGTTGCAGAAATGCTTCAAGGCTTGAAGGCTTCACTTTATTGGCTTCAGAACGTTGGAGGTGCGTTTTATTATATAGGATAATCACTTTTTACCATTCATCTCCCTGGTAGTTTTGGAAGAAGTCAAGTTGACCATGCTACTTTTTGTTTTTTTACTTTTCCTTCCGTAGAGGATCCAGTTTCTCCACTTTTGTGCTTTTTCTTTAGTTCATTTATTACAAACATGCATGCCATCATATCCACAGATCTATATGGCTCACAACCAAACATACATAATAAAATAGGACAGACAAATCTTTCCCTCCCTTTCACTCAGCATTAGAAATCAAAGCAAAGAGAATACACAAGCATTGTAACTATTCACTGTGTACCGTAGGCTTCACAAAAGAAGTGTGTCTTACCTCTTCAGCATTTTCACAAATATAAAATAATCGGAGAAACTGGCAAAGTATTCAAAAAAAAAAAAAAAGTGGTCCAGCTACACTAAACGCTATGGGACCCTTTTACTAAGCTGTGGTAGGCCTACCACACGGTAAAAGGGCACTACCACAGGACAGCAGTTTGGGCAGCAGTATGCGCTACTCCCGCAGTACAAAATATTTTTTATTTTTTGCTGTGAGAAGCATGTCTGGGGGCAGAGAGTAGGCATGCCTGCACTAATCAGGTAGCATGGGTACATTACCATGAGCTACCAGATTAATGCAGGAGTAGCGCGGGAGCCCTTACCGCCTCCTAAATAGGTGGCGGTTAAGGCTCATGGAGGTAATGGCCACACACTAATGGGGAAATGAGCGCATGGCCTGCCACAGCTAATTTTTTTTCAGTGCTAGAAAGTGGCTAGAGCGCGCAGCAAACCCATGCGCCAACCACAGCGCTGGCCATTTTCTAGCAAGCCTTAGTAAAAGGACCCCTTTGAGAGATGTGCATACAATGGTGGTAGCAGACATGCAAATTCTCTCATACATATTCATTACGGTCTATTATCACAACTATAACGCGTTACAAAATTTTTTCATACTACAAAATCTGTGTTAAAAACCTATAAAAACATAAAATTATATATATATATATATATATATATATATATATATATATATATATAATGCTGTTACCCACATGTCCTAAAACAAATATCGCCATTAAACAAATAGCACCACAAAACAGTATAATGGGCCAGGCACAGCCATGTCACTCAATAGAATGAATAAAAGTCTTTAACACAAAATGGTGTACTTACCTCTACAGTCCTTCAACAGTTTTTCTGACACAGGTGCAACCGTTTACTGATTATGGGGCACACTTTGGATATAAATCAATTGAGTCACTTTCAAGACTGCAATAATTTTCCAAATGGTGTACAGGGTCAGGTGCCAGAGCGTTATACCAAAGGCAATAATGCTGACATTTGAGCCTGTCTTTAAAAGTCATCAAACCCAACACGGTCCGTGTTTCGCTCCTCAAGGCGTCATCAGGGTCAGAAGTCTAAATACAAAATAACAGTCACAATAGCATTCCCCATCCCTCATACTCATCCCACACAATTCTCAAACATAGTACTAAAACTATAACTTAAATTGTCTCATAGACTAACAGGCAGTTGAAAACGCCAGACAAGGCTCACACACATCCTATATAATAAAACGCACCTCCAACATTCTGAAGCTAACTGCATGGCTGAGGCATTCCTGCTCTCTGTATCCATCTACTGAATTGCCATCACATACTTCCTGGTTCGTCACAAGCAGAAGTGACCAACCACACGAGGTGGGATTGGTCAGTTCCTTGAAGCACAGCCAGAGCTCAGCGTCCTGCACAGTAATGCTCAGACACCAGAGAGAGGGAGGGAGGGGGGGCCTGACACCAGAGAGGGGGGGGAAGTATCTCTGTCACACACACACTCTCTCTCTCTCACAGTCAATGTCTTTCTCTCTCTTACTCTCACACACTCTATGTCTCACACTGTATCACATTCACTCTCTATGTGTCACACAGTCACTCACACACTCTCTTGGTCTCATACACTCAGTCTCACAGAGTGTCTTTGTCTCACACACACACTGTATCTGTGTGAAACACACTCTCTCTCTCTCACTGTGTCTCACATACGGACTTGCACACACTCTCATTCTCACACACACACACTCTCTCTCACACAGACACACTCGCACCCAGACTCACTCTCACACACAGTCACTTTCACATACACTCTCTCAAACATACACTCTCTGAGGAAAACCTTGCTAGCGCCCGTTTCATTGGTGTCAGAAATGGGCCTTTTTTACTAGTTATTAATAATATCCTGAAAGGCTGACCCTCAGTGTCAAGAGTGAAGACTAAGAACCCTGTTTACTAAGGCGCGTTACTGTTTTAATGCACCTACAATTAGCACGCGCGCTAACCGTGTAGGCGCCTATAGGGATATTGTAGACATGTACACCGTTAACGCACATACATGGTTAACACGCATTAAAAATGTTAACACGCCTATAACGCAGCTTAGTAAACAGGGCCCTAAGGGTTTAGCAGAGTTGTCCCATCCATCTGATTTGATTCTTGTCTGTATCTTTGTACCCAGGCCATAAACTTCCTTTCTGACCACTTCTAGATTGTACAGCTGATAGCCTGTCATTTGCAACTGCAATTTAAAAAAAAAAAAAGGAGAAACTCCAGTCCTCATGAACACGTAAACACCATCAAAACAGTAAAGAAACAAAAAAATGAGGAATCCAAAGCTGAGTGATAATAGAAATCCAATTTATTTTTCCAAAGTGTAGTAGACATACAAAGATCTCGACACAGCCGTGTTTCAGCAAGCGTGCCTTCATCTGGAGCCCTTAACATACACAGTACACAATACACAGCAGTCACAAAGTAGGCAAAATGTAAATCGCATCAACCCGAATTGTACAGAGCAAGCACAGGTGAACAAACTGACTGGCAGCGTTTTGCATGGAAAATGTCAATGGCATCTCTCATGTCACTGCATACTGTTAACAAAATAAAAATGCAAAATTATGTATATATACTTTAAATTGAAACCACTACACATACTATCTGGGAACTGAAGTAACAGCAAATTTTAATGCATTATTAAGATGAGGAAAGATTGAGACTTTCAATATAGGCTGTTTCTTACAGCCAAGCTAAATTTTTGTTTTAGTGAGAAAACACCGGATTTCGGCTCACTTAATTGCTCTATATTTTCCAACACCCTACTTAAATTAGTGATTTTTATTAATAAACACACAAAACTGAGTGTGATAATACTTTTGCTAACTTATTTCCCAGAAGAATGCATCCACTTTAATGTTCTTCTGGGAAATAAGTTAGCAGAAGTATTATCACACTCACTTTGGTGTGTTTTTCTTTTTTTAAAATCACTAATTTAAGTATGGTGCTGGAAAATATTGGAAAGCATTATGATGTACAGAGCAATTAAGTGAGCCGAAATCCAGTGCTTTTTCACTAAAAATGTAGCTCGGCTGTAAGAAACAGCCTATACTGAAAGTTTCTCATTCTTCCCTCACCTTAATAATGCATTAAAATTTGCTGTTACTTCAGTTTCCAGATAGTACTTGTAGTGGTTTAAATTTAAAGTATATATACAATTCTGGGATCAATTATTATTTTGCATTTTGAGAGATTTAGCCTTCCCTTTGAAGTTCATTGTTTAAGCAAATAAAAATGAGCAGAAAAAAAAAACATTGTGTTTTTCATTTGCCAGTAATAGTACACAATCTTTTGAAAGGGTGCACAATAATTGCAAAAAAAAAAATACTCTTTCAAAACAATGTGCACTCTTTTCCTAAAAGCTGGCCCCTTTTCCTAAGCCGCATAAGCATCTATACACGCCCAACATGCACCAAAATGAACTTAGCGCCTGACTACCACGTGCCTCTTGCAGTAATTTCATTTTTGGCATGTGTCCGCTACGCGCATCTGAAAAATATTTTTTATTTTTGGATGTGTGTAGCAGGTGCACGTCAAGTGGCATCTGATGGGCTTGGGTCGTTACTGCTGCAGCATGTGGAAAATCCATGTGCTGACCTCTTTTTAGCATGGCTTGGCACAAGGACTCTTCCGAGCGTATATCAAAAAGGGGCATTGCCATGTGCATGTCAGGGAGCATTTCAAAAAGTTGCATGTGGAATTACAGAATGCTACCTAACCAGGTCTCACCTGGGTGCTGGCATTTGCTGCTACCTAACCACATCTAACCTGGGTGCTGGCATTTGCATCAGGCTTTAGCAGGCATAAATCCACTGCCCAAAAGTTAGGCATAGGTTCTGTGTAAAAACACTATTCTATATAAAAGGCACATACCCTTTATAGACTAGCACCTAAGTTTTGACACTGATCATCAGATTCCCTCCATAATGCATTCAGGGGCGTATCTGACCTGCGGCGGTAGGGGGGGCCAGGGCCAGAGTGAGGGGGCACATTATAGCCCCCCCCCCCCGCCGCCGCCGCCGCCGCCATTGCCGGTCCCCCTCCCCCCAGCCGCTGCCATTGCCAACCCTCCCCCTCCGTTGCTCGCCTACCTTCGCTGGCGGGGGACCCCAACCCCCGCCAGCCGAGGTCCGCGTCCTCCTGCCGCTGCCGGCTGCCTTTGGTCCTTTCATTTTTCCATTGAAGCTGGCGCCGCCGCCGACGAAAAAGTTTCTTTTGAATCTGACGTCGCTGCACGTTGCACGTTGTACGTGCAGGACGTCAGACTCAGAAACAATTTCTGAGTCTGACGTCCTGCATGTACAACGTGCAGCGACGTCAGACTCAAAAGAAACTTTCGTCGGCGCCAGCTTCAATGGAAGAATTAAAGGACCAAAGGCAGCCGGCAGCGGCAGGAGGACGCGGACCTCGGCTGGCGGGGGTTGGGGTCCCCCGCCAGCGAAGGTAGGCGAGCAACGGAGGGGGAGGGTTGGCAGCGGTAGGGGGGGGCCAGGGCGAAATCTGCGGGGGCCCAGGCCCCTGAGGCCCCACGCAGATACGCCCCTGAATGCATTCACTATCAGGAGAAAATGCATACTTTTTCTGAAAGAGCGCGCCTCTATTGCAAATACCTGTAAAGGCGGTATATCAATTGTTTAAGTTTAAAATCTAAATAAATAAAACTTAATAGTGTGCTGTGCTCCCACAATGACAAAATAGCCATTCAAAAGGAATAAAATGAACTTTCCAAGAAACAGGGAACAAAAATGTTCTGGTTTTCCATCCTTATATGCAACTGCACGTCATATCAAGTGTTTAAAAAGCACCATTAAATAAGCCCTAATATATAAATAATAGTTCCAATAGTTCTTTTTTTCCTGGCAATATTGAATCTTGTAAAGGAATACTAAAGCAATAATGCATGATGTTTCACAAGATAATTTACTTTCAACCACCGAAAACAAATATAAAACTGTAAGTGGTTACATCTCTAGAAACCCAGGGGACCTTTTACTAAGGTGCGCTGAAAATGGCCTGCAGTAGTGTAGACGTGTGTTTTGGGCACACGCAGATCGATTTTTCAGCGCAACTGCAAAAAAATGCCTTTTTTAATTTTTGCCGAAAATGTACATGTGGCAAAATAAAAATTGGCACGTGTCCATTTTGGGTCCGAGACCTTACTGCCAGCCATTGACTTAGCGGTAAGGTCTCACGCGTTAATCGGGTAGTAATAACCTATGCGCATCAAATGCCACTTGGCTTGCATAGCGAATGCGCACCAGAAAATAAATTATTTTTCAGACATGCTCCAAAAATGAAATTACCACAAGAGCCATGCGGTAGCCAGGCGGTAACTCCAAACAGGGGCGTATCTGCTTGGGGCCTCAGGAGCCTGGGCCCCCGCAGATTTTGCCCTGGACCCCCCTACCACCGTCAACCGCCCCCCGCTGCTGTTGCTTACTTTTGCAGGCGGGGGATCCCAACCCCCGCTAGCCGAGGTCCGCTTCCACCTGCTGCTGCACTATTTCTTCAGCTGGCGGGGGACCCCAAACCCCTGCCAGCTGACCCAAGGTGTTTAAAGTTCATCTTCGGCCTCCGTGGCCATGCTGTTGTTGATAGGAGCTGTTGAATCCAGTTTGGAGTCTGACATTTCAGTACGGGTTTGGGGTCCCCCGCCAGCTGAAGAAATAGTTTTTAAGGCAGCGGCAGGTGGAAGCGGACCTTGGCTGGCGGGGGAGGTAAGCAACGGCAGCGGGGGAGGGTTGGCGGCGGGAGGGGGGTGGAGAGAGTCATTGGTGGCGGAGGGGTCTGACAATGGCGGGTGGGGGTCGGTGGCAGCGGGGAGGGGCTAAAATGTGCCCCCCCCTACCACCGGAGTCCAGATACGCCCCTGACTCCAAATGGGCGTGCGTTGGGTGCACATAGATGCTTACACGGCTTAGTAAAAGGGCCCCCCCCCAGACTACTACATGTGACTTATTGTTTGCCACAACCCTCCCATTCAATGGAAAAAAAAAAACCTCATCTAACTGGCAAAATGCCAACATAACTAAATTTAAAAAAATGCAGAATTAAAATCCAAATCTAAAATCCTTTGGATTGTTGTGCAGGTCTGCCGAGTTGCATATAGCAACATTGCTTTCATGAGTGGGGTATTTTTTTCAGCTCTCAGTAAGTCTAAATTATCCCTCTCTGCCTTCATCAGCACTCTAGCTATTGCTCCCGATTATTCTTCTGTTAATGCTATACAAGTGAAAATGAACAAAACAAAGGCAGTCTGCTAAAGTGAAGAGCATGACAGAAACCTTGAACGAAGCCTGTAAAAGAAATACAAATGGAAATCCAACTTCATTCACCCCACGTCCCTGTACACATTATAGTATCATCAGTTTGTTAGCATCTATTAGCACAAAGTAATACCAAACTAAACTGATCCATAGATATCAAAAGCTGCCAGATTGTTTCAACAAATACGTATTAGGGATGTGCATTCGTTAGCATGCATTCAGTTCATTAACATGCCTTAAAAATCTCAGTGCATGCAAAATCACTTTAACAGGATGACCTAGAAATTAACACATATATAATCAATTTGTATGTATTAAAAAGTTCCCAACACGTGTTAAAAATAGATGTGTGAAACAAATGGAAAGAAGCTTTAAAACCAGGAGGAAAAGTCATAGAAACCGAAAATAAACTAAAAGGTTTGGTCTGTGCATATCCTTAAGTTTTTCATCTGTATATTCAATAAATGTAATGGTAAATATGAATAACTGATCTACATAGTGGAGATAACCCTGGATGTTAGTACCATAACATATCTGTATACCCCCCCCCCCCCCCCGATTCTATATATGGCACCAAAATGGGAAGCACCCCTGGTAGAACATTGGGTGTCCCATAAGCATGTAGATCTGGATTTGCAATATGTAGTGTTGTCACAAGTTAATTTGCAGTGGGGAGGGGATGTATCAGCAATCCTCTCCCACAAAGATTCATATTTGAGTGTGACACGGTCCAACCCATTGGACCAATAGATTGGTTAGTATAATATTGATTGAAAGGGGAAGTAATCCAATCAATTGCTCACAATGCGACTTTAGGACATTTAAATATTTGAAGCCACTGAGCATGCACCGGCGTTCCAGAAGCAGGTGGGAGCGGGACATAGAATCCTACCCTAAGATGACCAAACCGAACAATAGATTTGCAGTACGGAAATTTAAAGTGAGAACATCAAGCCTTAATTGAGAACATCAAGCCTTATTTAAGAAAGAACATTAAGGATCTACATATACACTTTAAAGAGCAAGTCACGAATACACAATGGCGACCGGCGACCACCACAAGATAGCACACTAAACTCCACATGGTAATCTGTTATAAGAACTAACCTCCACATGGTAATCTGTTATAAGAACTAACCAGATAAGTAAACAATATTCTCATTTCAACAACTGATAATAAACAGAGACTATCAATAATTTAAGTAGCACCTAGATGTGCAGTGTGGAAGGGACAGGCAGGGTTCAGTGTGATGATGTTATAATATTGTTGTGCTTTGAGCTGGAGCAGTCACAAATGGTGGTTAGGCATTACAATTCATACTGAGCACAAAAAAAAATTTTTCTACAATTCTATGAAAAAGATACAATTTGAAGTTATATATGTAAGAAATAAAAGGACTGGTAGGAATTTATGAATGTTATTAAACAACCTGATACCAGATTAAACGAATTGAACCCTAACAATATAAACTGATTTACATGCCAAAATTTTGGCCCAGATCCATGATGCACATACAAATTGGTTAATGAGCCCTTAACTATCAATTAATGAACCTTAACAATCCTGTCCCCCTCTATATGTCTTGTTGGGCAGACTGGATGGACCGTGCAGGTCTTTTTCTGCAGTCATCTACTATGTTTTTATGTATGTTACTATGTTACTATATATCTGCATTTGGCCCCTCAGCTATATGGAAAGCTGTATTGTAGAAAAGCTTTAGGGGGTTGTTTACTAAAGCTTAGCTCAAGTTATCTGCAACAGGGCCCATAGGAATAAAATGGGCCCTGCTGCAGATAACTCGAGCTAAGCTTTAGTAAACTGGGGGGGGGGGGGGGGGGGGAATTAGTATCATAGCAATGTTATTTGACTGTTCTAATTGTGAGCTTATTAGATATCCCATCAATATTATACTTGCATCATATTATGTCTTTGTTATTTGCAATTTCAATTCTGTTGAATGTGTATATTTTTGATCCTGTTTCATGGTAGTCTTATTAGGTTTCAATTTGCTGTTTTCAAGTTTTCTCTTTCATTGTATTTATGTTTATACTTGTATATTTTACTATTGTTATGCTGTCAACAAAATTGTAAGTCTGATGTTAAACTGTACCTACTGTACACCACCCAGAGGCGTAGCTATGGGCCCATCCATTCTCGGCTCAGGCCCGCCCGCCCAGTTTTATGCGTGGTTGACTTAAAGCGCACAGAGCAAAGCCAAAATCCGAAATACATGAAGCCAATAATACATACTATGCAATTCTGGGTGATGAATGCAAAGATCTCTCTAAACTTCAGCTTGTTGCAGTATGTGTCAGGTACCTACACAAAGGGGTAATAAAGAAAAGGGCAGTTGGATTTGTTGATACTGCAGACATGACAGCAAATGGGATTTCTGATAAAATCATAAAAGTGCTTGAAGTAGATCCAGAGTTATGTGTTGGCTTCAGCTTTGATGGAGCATTTGTGATGTCTGGAAACAAAGGAGGTGTTCATGTCATTTTGAAACGCACGTTTCGGCGGGCTATTTATGTGCACTGTAATTCTCATCGCCTCAATCTGGTTCTCTGCACAACATCTAAAGCATGTCCCTCTGTTAGCACATGACAGGTACATATAGGCATGCTTGTTTTTTGGAAGTACAGAAACAGCTCCATCCTGATAGACAATGCCTTAACCTTGAAGGATCAACAGACACAAGGTGGAGCTCAAAATCTGGCTCTGTGATATTATTCTTGAAGTTGCTGAATTTTCAAATGCTGCTGGACAGACAAAACTAGATTCCCTATCTCTTCTACATCAGAGAGAGACAAAGAAATTCTTATTTCTGGCAGTTACATTTGGGAAATTATTTGAAAGCAATGATTTTGCCACGAAAGGACTAGAATGCCATGTTGTCTGTTACAGATTGCATTAATCTTATAGAGTGTCTCAAAGAAGCTTTTGCTCAGTTCAGGGAGAACACATCAAATGACTTTGATAAATTTGTTAACAGAGGATCTCATGGAGAAATATGATATTGAAAAGTGGGATGTTTCTTCCTCTCAATAGACAAAGCTACCTATAAAGTTTGGTGATTCATTGTTTTTTTTTCCCACTTTGGGTAAATCTTCTTCTGTTCAAAGCAATGAAGATTTGAGACAACTGTGGAATGAGATAATTGACTGCCAGCTAAATGAACTAAATAATCGTTTTCAAGATGATGCTTATGGAATGATAACTGCTTCTGCTGCCTGTATGCCAACATCTGAGGCCTTTGGCCGAAGAGAGAGTCTACTGCCCCTGTGCACTTTATATGGAATTACCAGAGAGGAAGCTGAATTAACAGTGTTTGTTCAGCATCTAAAACGCAAAGTAGCAGAAGGTATAAATTTTCCATCTTTAATCGAAGTACTTGACAACTGCAATGTGGACAAGTTCCCAAATGTTAATGCCCTTATCACTCTGCCGATGTCAACTTGCACTGTGGAATGACTGTTTTCAACTGTAAACAGGATCAAAACAGCATCAAGAGCCTCAATGCTCACCAGTTGCCTCCATAATCTGTCATTGTTATCATTTGAAAGAGAACTGTGTGATTCATTGGACTATGACAGAATTATTGATATATTCAACACCAAAAGACGGCGCCTCATTCTTTAGTGAGCATAGTTTCTCAACTTAATTTGCTAGATACTAATATACAGCTTTGGAATTGTACATTAGCACCAAATTCCAATTTACTTTATCTAAAACATCACTAGTGGCTGCCCACAAGGTACTTTTATAAGCCTATATACAGAGAGGGTCTTAGCCTTTGAGAAGGCCGAGCTGACTATAGAGGATATACCTTTTGTCAATCCCTATTAGACATGTGCTCCTTATTTAAACTGTATTTGATTTTTTTTCTTTGTCTCACTACACCAAACATATGTAAAAATTGTGTTTTGTCCCACAACACAATATGCATTCCATATTATGCACTTACTGTTTTTGTATTAAAGCACACTGCACTGTTCTTTTTAAATAGTTACACTTCTTGAGTGCATGTAACCACACCCGTACTTTCTACATTTGATAAAAGATGGCTTTGTTCTTGCTTTTATTTTAAACTTTTTTTTTTTTTTTTTTTACAAATGCCCGACATAGCCTTCAGGCGAAACGTGGTCATGTTGGATCATTTTCAGTAAAGTTTTTTCATTTGTTCTTCATCTGTGATTCATTCTGTCCTTTGATATATGTTTCTTATAAAGCAAAGTTGAAGGATATGTGCCCAACTGTGGCAATTTTATTTTATCAGCATCAGAATAGAGAGAAAGCAGTAGAGCCAAAGGAAGGGAAAAAGACTTCAAAGGTTTTCTTCTTGTTTTGCTTAATCAGGCATTTACATTTGTTATAAGCAAAGTATATGCCATTGCTGTAATTATACTGTTATGTGTGTTGACATATTTGCCATTATAGTAGACATATCTGATCCAGTTTGATATATATATATATAGTGCCCACCCATATTAGCTCTGGGCCCAGCCAAAATGCCAGGTCTGGCTATACCACTGACACAACCTTGGGTGAATCTCTTCATAAAGGCAGTTAATCAATCCCAATAAATATTATTGAAGTTAATTGGCACTAATTTGGTTTTGTGTGCGCCATCTGCCTGCTCGTTATTCTGTAACACCAGGCATCTAAATCCCATAGTGGGCAACTCAAAATGGAGTGTGGCCAGAAGAAGGACATGGGTGTGGCAGGACTATGCCCAAAGTTGCATCAAGTGTTATAGAATAGCGCCATTTACGGTCAAAATTCCACAAGTTGAGCTCTGGCATTTATACCAGGTTGCAGCTGACAAACACCGATGCTCAGGTTAGGATATAGGGATCAGCTCTAAGTGCTATTCTATTACAGCTGCTCATCCCAGATCACTGTTAGTGCTGATTTTTTTAGCACCATTTTTGTGTACATGAACGCATTAAACAAAATTAAAATCCTTCCATCCAAGGGCTTGGTTGGTTCTTTATAATTAGGGATTCAATTCTTAGGTGTTTATAAATTATAAATTTAGACCTTTATTTTCCAGCTAATTAGGGGTTCTCTGAGGGTACACAAAATTGATGTTTATCAGTGTTTTCACACCACAGGTACTATTGCTGAGTACCTTTTCCAGTGGAATCAAAAATGTACAGTTTTGACACTTAGGAGGCACAAAAACTGAACAAAGGATCCAGAACAAGGTGTATGTATGTGTGTGTGTGTGGCGGGGGGGGGGGGGGGGGGGGGGTTAAAAGATTACCAGGGTAATTTTTGTTTTTGAGTGTGTATCAAATGAACACCTATTTTAATTAATGTATTTGCATCAGAAGTGTTTTATCAATGTGTATCGATTATAAACTAATTCCTGATTTCCAAGTTTACAAATTTATAGCAACTGAATTTCCTTTTAAGGGCACATACCCCAGGCATTTTGAGAGTATTCTTTGTCTGTGCTTTGCCTAATTCCACCCCTAACACAAAACCTCGTGCCAAAATCCAACCATATTCTATAAAACGTTACACCAATTAAGTTACATAAGCCAATCGGCATCAACAGCACTTAAGCAATAATGAGCACTAATTATTAATAATTTGAATTAACACACACAACTCCCTAAGCACATTATTCCACACTGCATCTAAATTTTAATGCACGCAGGCAAAAAAGGGCACGGTTATGGGCGGGGAAATGGGCATTTCATGGGTGTTCCAAAATTTGCATGCATTGTTATAGAATATGGCCCTCTGTGCCCAAATCTACATGCCAGGATTTATGCCATGTTTTCATTGGTGTAAACAGATGCGCTCAGATTTAGGCACTAGGATATCAACTAAGACTATTTTATATACCGTGCCTAAATCTAGGCTCTGCTTATAGAATACACTTAGGCAGAAATGTTTTCCACATGGATTTTTTTAAGTGCCATATATAGAATCTGGCCCAAAATGCCCTTAACACATAGCTTAGCATGCAGAAACCTAAAATAATACCATAAAAGCAGTTAACATTACCCGCATTAGCCTAATTTACTTTAGTAAAAGGGCTCCTTAGAGCGGTATTTGAGAAAGAAAGTACATGCCAGTTTGGGACATTTCAAGTTCTGGTAGTATTTTAGAACAGAATCTGTTGATGTAAGGCCGGCGAAATGTGGGCGTTTTTATAAGGACCTTGGCTCTGATGCAGCATAGTGAAACATGACATGTTGGCACAGGTCCAAGTGTATTGCTGGAATTGCTTCGAGTTTATTGAAGCTTTTTAAGATACGTACAAAAAATATTTTCTATAAAGTTAAGAGTTTTGAGATAATAAATTTGTTATAATGTGAGAAATACTTTAAGCCGATGATGAGATAAGTAAGTCATCGAGCAGTGGTTCCAGCAAGAAATGAATCACTGCCGAGACTTCTCACATTAGTTATTTCATGTACCATGTTATAAAATTCTTTTTGTGTCGGGTTGAATATATCTACATATTGGACCAACCTGCAAGTGTTTTGGGGCATTTAATTGTTGATTTTCATAAAAGCTGGTATAAAGGCTGGTGTCCAGTTAGGCATGCAAATTCAAGTATTCTATAACATTGCGCCTAAATTCTGGGATCTACCATGACCCGCCTATGCTTCCCACATGGCCATGCTCCCTTTGTAGTTGCACACTGTGAAAATTAGTTGCACATGTTAAGGAATAGGGTGCTGGACAAATGCTTGCATACCTACCAACACCAATAATTGTTACCACCCAATTAGGTAATTTATTATTTGCAACACTTATACCTCGTGCTTTCCCACTTATTAGCAGGTTCAATGTGGCTTACATAATATAACAGGTTTACAAGATAACATAGAATAGATAACAGCTGTAATATAGTGTTTAAAGAGGTAGAAAATTAGATGTGGGTAAGATGGGTAAGGGAGGAGGGTAGTAGAGGTAGGGAGTGGGAAGAGGGTGTATATTGGGATAGTGTGTTAATTAAGGAAGAATGTAGGCATGGATCTGTGATCAACACCCAATCTGTGTGCCATTTGCTGAATTCCCTTCATTGAGGGTAATTCTTTAAAAGTGTGTGCTAATAATGGAATATATACTGCCGTGTTATCAGTCTGTCATAAGTTGCATTTCAAGCACAGATAAGTGAATGAATTTTCATATGTTTAGTGTTTGAAGATGGTAGGCACGTTGAGTTTGAAAAAGCAGCTCGCAGAGTAAAAAACTTGCATCAGGCGTGGATGCTGTTTAAAAACACCATCCTGGAGGTTCAGGACAAATATATTCCACGTATTAGAAAAAAGGGAAAAAAGACTAAACGTCAGCCGGCGTGGCTAAACAGTAAGATAAAGGAAATCATTAGAGCCAAAAAACAATCCTTCAGAAAGTGGAGAAGAGAACCAACTGAAAGTAACAGGACAGATCATAAGGAATGCCAAGCCAAATGCAAGCGGAGATAAGGAGGGCAAAAAAGGACTTTGAGAAGAAATTAGCGTTGGAAGCAAAAATACATAGTAAAAATTTTTTTAGATACATTAAAAGCAGGAAACCGGCCAAAGAGTCGGTTGGGCCGCTGGACGAAAATGGTGTTAAAGGGGCGATCAAGGAGGACAAAGCCGTAGCGGAGAAATTAAATGAATTCTTTGCTTCGGTCTTCACCGAGGAGGATTTGGGGGGGACACCGGTGCCGGAAAGAATATTTGAAGCGGGGGAGTCGGAGAAACTAAACAAATTCTCTGTAACCTTGGAGGATGTAATGGGTCAGTTCAGCAAGCTGAAGAGTAGTAAATCACCGGGACCTGATGGTATTCATCCCAGAGTATTAATAGAACTAAAAAATGAACTTGCGGAGCTACTGTTAGAAATATGCAATCTGTCCCTAAAATTGAGTGTAGTACCGGAAGACTGGAGGGTAGCCAATGTTACTCCGATTTTTAAAAAGGGTTCCAGAGGAGATCCGGGAAATTATAGACCGGTGAGTCTGACGTCGGTGCCGGGCAAGATGGTGGAGGCTATTATTAAGAATAAAATTGCAGAGCATATACAAAAACATGGACTGATGAGACAAAGTCAGCACGGATTTAGTGAAGGGAAGTCTTGCCTCACCAATCTAATGCATTTTTTTGAGGGGGTAAGCAAACATGTGGACAATGGGGAGCCGGTTGATATTGTATATCTGGATTTTCAGAAGGTGTTTGACAAAGTGCCGCACGAAAGACTCCTGAAGAAATTGCAGAGTCATGGAATCGGAGGTAGGGTATTATTATGGATTAAGAACTGGTTGAAAGATAGGAAGCAGAGAGTAGGATTGCGTGGCCAGTATTCTCAGTGGAGGAGGGTAGTTAGTGGGGTCCCGCAGGGGTCTGTGCTGGGTCCGTTGCTTTTTAATGTATTTATAAATGACCTAGAGATGGGAATAACTAGTGAGGTAATTAAATTCGCCGATGACACAAAATTATTCAGGGTCGTCAAGTCGCAGGAGGAATGTGAACGATTACAGGAGGACCTTGCGAGACTGGGAGAATGGGCATGCAAGTGGCAGATGAAGTTCAATGTTGACAAGTGCAAAGTGATGCATGTGGGTAAGAGGAACCCGAATTATAGCTACGTCTTGCAAGGTTCCGCGTTAGGAGTTACGGATCAAGAAAGGGATCTGGGTGTCGTCGTCGATGATACGCTGAACCTTCTGCTCAGTGTGCTGCTGCGGCTAGGAAAGCGAATAGAATGTTGGGTGTTATTAGGAAGGGTATGGAGTCCAGGTGTGCGGATGTTATAATGCCGTTGTATCGCTCCATGGTGCGACCGCACCTGGAGTATTGTGTTCAGTACTGGTCTCCGTATCTCAAAAAAAATATAGTAGAATTGGAAAAGGTACAGCGAAGGGCGACGAAAATGATAGTGGGGATGGGACGACTTTCCTATGAAGAGAGGCTGAGAAGGCTAGGGCTTTTCAGCTTGGAGAAGAGACGGCTGAGGGGAGATATGATAGAAGTGTATAAAATAATAAGTGGAATGGATCGGGTGGATGTGAAGCGACTGTTCACGCTATCCAAAAATACTAGGACTAGAGGGCATGAGTTGAAGCTACAGTGTGGTAAATTTAAAACGAATCGGAGAAAATTTTTCTTCACCCAACGTGTAATTAGACTCTGGAATTCGTTGCCGGAGAACGTGGTACGGGCGGTTAGCTTGACGGAGTTTAAAAAGGGGTTAGATAGATTCCTAAAGGACAAGTCCATAGACCGCTATTAAATGGACTTGGAAAAATTCCGCATTTTTAGGTATAACTTGTCTGGAATGTTTTTACGTTTGGGGAGCGTGCCAGGTGCCCTTGACCTGGATTGGCCACTGTCGGTGACAGGATGCTGGGCTAGATGGACCTTTGGTCTTTCCCAGTATGGCACTACTTATGTACTTATGTACTTATGTACACATTGAACATCAATTCCTAACAGTGGCTGGTACTTATATAATTAATATGGTTCATAACATAGGACCTCAAGGATGTGTGAAAAAAGTCACCGACATAAGCAATAGTAGCCATTTTAGTCTCTGTATTTGCTGGTGTAGAAACACCCTAGTGTGTGCTCAGATAGTAACACACAGAGATCTTATGTACACCATCAAAAAAATTTAAAATGAAAATACACAGCCTCTGAAGGGGCTGAAGTGGTTCATGAACATTTTCAGAGAGTTGGTGATAAGGTCTACAAATTAAGGGCCCTTTAACGAAAGTGCTTCAAGCCTACCGAAAGCTTGGCAATCCGGCTCTACTGCTGGGCTCCCGGGGCAATAGTTCTGACCCCATCACACACACCATTCCCAGAGCAAGAAAATAAGTTTTGCATTTTCTAGTGCCAGGACAGGCCCAGCGGTAATCGGGCAGCGCCGCATGCTTCCCAAAGAAATGGCCACACAGCAAGCTTTTAAATTTTTTTTTAAGTCCTTTACTGGCAGCGGTAAAAGGGGACCTCGGTGCACAGCAAACCCATGTGCCGATGCCATCACAGGGCCCCTTTTAGCCCCACTTGGTAAAAGGGCCCCTAAATAGCATTGCTGAGCCCAAAAGCAGACGACAAAGAATTTTGTCAAGTAAAAGCTAATTGAGGAGACTGACCGGGCGTTTGTTCCAAATATTTCCACTTTTAAGTATGCCTCATACCAAGAAAAAGGGGAATGTTAGGGAAAAATCCTCCACTACCCTAACCTCTTCCCCGAAACAACTTACGCTTGACAGCTTCGCTCTTCGGCGCACACCAACTGTGACCGGAGTTGAGTTTCCGCTAGACATCGGGGAAGGGAACCCGACGTCTCAGAAAAATGATATTACACTCTCTCCTCCGGCGCCTGAGAACCCGCCGTGTCCTGCCATAGTACGGGAGGAAAAAGCAGGTATACAAAGCACAGAAGACATGGACTTTGGAGCCTGCGGAGGAGGTTTTCCCTTGGAACAACTATCGGCAGAAAAGATCGGAGCTAGGGAGGATATCCCGAACCTCCCACGGTGATCACACTCGAGGTTCTCTGGCAGGCTGTGGAAGGCTTAAAAACAATCGTTATTAAGTCCACTCAACAAACGACAAATCTGGTGACAACTGTAGACCAACTCTCCAAATCAATAGATAATTTGAAACAAGAATTCAACAAACAGGTACGGACTTCTCAGAATGATATGTTAAAAATGAAAGAAAATATTTTGGTGATCGTTAAGGACAACTCAAATATTAGACAAAAGATTGAACAAATAGAAAACCATAATAAGAGAATACTAAACTTTCCTAGACCAATTGGTGTTCTTCCTCTGGAATTATTCAAAAAATATTTGATTGAAATATTGAATATATTACCTCAACATCTTCCCCCGGTAAATAAGATATTTTACCTCCCAAAAAAATACCAAGAAGAGACCCATGAAGTCCTGGAACATGAGAAAGCCGATGATTTGAAAGATATTTCCTTAATCTTGGAGGACTCTTTAACTGAAGTAACTAATAGGGCCACACTTTTGGTGTCATTCGTGTTTGAGCAGGACTTTAATGCAGTAATGAAACTCTACTTTAAGAATATGCACCAAAACTTTTGTGGCCAGAAATTGTGGATATTTCCAGACGTTACTAAAGCCACCCAAGCTAGAAGAAAGAAATTTCTGGAACTAAGAGAGGAGACACGGTCTTTGGGAGCAGCATTCCTCTTAGCGTACCCATGCAAATGTATAGTAAAATATCTGGGACTTAAATATGTTTTCTTTATGCCAGAACAGCTGAAAGCCTTCATAGACCTGAAAAGAGTAACTTAAGACATGACATCAGAAGGCTTTAAATATATATTGGTGGAGGGGAAGCCTCTTTTGTTTGTTTATTTTCTTGTTAATTTAGATTTCCCTGATCTTTACTTTCCACCCCTCACCCCACCCCACCCTTAGCTGATTATTGTGGTCTAAGGAAGGGACAAAAGATTTTTTTAATGTTTTCTCTTGATTAATATACCAAGATTATAACTCATTTGATTTCTTTTGTATTCTGATTTACATGTAACAAGATTTATGCTTATGTAAACTATATAAATGAATAAATAAATAATTAAAAAAAAGGCTAATTGTAATTGTAGAACTTTCTGGTCCACAGAAAATAGTCCAAATCCCATGAATTTATATTTGTGTGACAAGAACTATGTTGTTTTCAGAAATGCATTTCCTTTCTCTTATACTTTTATGTGGGTCAGTATGTACAACATTCTACATTTATACCATCTGCTCTCACATTTTATTTATTTGCTTTGCAAAAACTTACTATCCACCAGTCTAGAGGAAAATCCCCAACCTGCACAGATTTCTGTATTTCAAGGGCATACAATTAAAGCAGTAATTTATATAGGTAGTACAATGTTAAATGCATTGATATTACTACTCAAGACATTTTTAATATCATGAATATCTACTAATTTACTCATTTTGATATGAATACAAATTTAATATACATTTCCAGAGCATAACTGGTAAAAATTGTCTTTTACATTTTCATGCTAGCTGAATTGTTCACAGTGAAGTCTTGCAATGACATATGTATTCTTGATAAGGGAAATGTTTGATATTGATCACATTCCAACTAAACTTGCCTTGCAAAAAATAAATAGAAAAGGAATAAAAATATGCATTATAATCCTTTACTAATTTTACAGCATTACGAACCAAATTGGGGTCAGTGAACTAGAAAATGAAGATAAATACAAATAATTCACTTAAGAAAGATCCAGTTATCTAATTTTCATAGCTACTGAGTTCATTTCTCCTATTTGGAATTATCACACTGAAGTTGTGCTAAAGCACGTTTTGAGCATATAATTTTATAGTCACTGACCTTTAACATTTGAGAGATTTCATTGTTTTAGTTAACAAAATCACCATCCATTCAGGGACACCGAAACTGGCAGATGTTGTGTCAGAAGGTCTACTGATCTCCAGTCATTAAAGGTCAGGTCCGGTCCCACAAGACTGATGGGTGATTAGATTTTGTGTATATTTATCATCTTAATCATGCAAAAAGATGCGGAAGCAAATAGCTAGATAGAGATGTCAGGGTCAAACCGAGCTAGATTGCATGCCCCTGGTCATTTTAGAGATTATGATCACAAAACTCACCCCTTTGTGGCAGCTTGCATTTTAATCAATGCATATTGCAAGCTGGAATCACCCTGCTCCCTTCATTATGGTTGTGACCTTCTTGTTAGCAAACCCCAGAGATAAGGAAAAAGCTCTTCAATATCATATTCTATAGCAAGAGAACAGATACCAAGGAATGGATTAGTTTCAGAAAATATATAGTGAAGGGCCTCTATCATCACTACTACCAAGGTTATTATTGGATAGATAGACAATATATGGGCTGATATTCATTCAGACTGCGGGAGTTAGCCCGGTTAACTCCCGTGGTTGGCGCTATTGCCGGATATTCAATGCCAGGCCATTCTGCTGACCAGCATTGAATACCCAGTTTAATTTTGGCTGGTTTGAACTAACTGGCCAAGGCAATATTTGGCACTGGCTGGTTAAGTTCAAACATGCCAAAGATATACTAGCGACACATGCAGCCAAACATAGCCACCAAACCCACGCTAAAAATCAATGGATAACCAGTTATGTCGCACGTTATAACTGGCTAGCCACTAACTGCTAGCCGGCGATATTCAGTGGAAAATAGACAGCTATCCTCCACTGAAAATCGGTGGATAGCCAGCTCGAGGGCATTTAACTGGCCAAGTACCGATCCTGGCCAGTTAAATGCTTTTGAATATCGACCAGTTAGAGAGAAGAGATAATGACACGACAAATTAAACTTTGCTGATGGTGATATAAAATGGTACATAGCACCAATTCTATAATATAGTGCAAAGCTGCATCGGTGCACCAAATATTAAGCATGTCTACTTGTGATAGATCAATGACTTGTGTAAGTTGGTGTGCCTAAGTGCCCCATACAACACGCTCAACTATGTTTCTGGAAGTTGCTCATGTTTGATGACATTTATGGCCCACCCATGTTCTGCCCACATGTATGCCTCCCTTGCAGTTGCACACTAAGGGCCCCTTTTACAAAAGGCACATTGGAATTTTCAGCTTGCGCTAACTCCCCGATTCTATATAGCACGCCTAGAGATCCACGTCAAAATCCAGGTGGATTCTATAACACAACGCGTAACTTAATTGGTTTAACAAGCTGATTAGAGTTGATAACAGCACTTAAGCAATGGCAATAGTTTATGCGCACAACTCGATGAGCGTATTCTGTAATGCACTGCACACTCATTTTTAACATGCTCTAAAAATTCTAGCATGCCTTTGTAAAAGACCCCCTAAGACGGGAATACTATAAAGCTAGGCGTGAATTAGGTGCCAAACCTTTGGTGGGAGGTTAAGCACCAAAATAAAACAGCAATTAGACGCCACAGTGCACTTAGGCACTATTATATAACTTGGTGTCTAAATATTCTAGCATATACCTGCAAAGGAGGAGTTCCCATGGGGGGGGGGGGGGCATGGACAGGTCATGGGTGTTATGACTATTATACCAGCTACAGACATGGCATAAGTGATTGCACCTAAAGTTAAGTACCCTCTCTCTCTCTCTAATTAAAATTAGGGGAGTCTTTCTGGATCAGCCTCTCTCATGGAACCACAGGTTAATTCGTTGTTTAAAAGCTCTTTGAGAAAAATAAGAATTAGAAAGTTGAGGTTGAGCAGTTCAGATTGCGTGCTCAATATCTGCTCTTGTCAAAGCTAGATTACTGTAATTTAGTATATCTTTTTGCTCCTAGATATATTGTCCAACTATTACAGACAATCCAAAATACTGCAGTCAGATTGATTTTGTCTTTATACAAACATGATAAAATTTCTAAATTCTATATAGAAGTTCATTGGCTTCTGATCAAGGCTAGGATTCTGTTTAAATTATCTTGTGTTTTCTATCAAAATATTAACAGGAATTGTCCCGAATTTCTATTGTTCCATTTTGAATTCTAACCTCCTTCTAGGAGTAGAAGGCTGGTACCCAACTCTCCTTTTGCTTTCCCTTCAGTTAGAGGAATTAAACGATTTAAGGTCTGTGATAGACTAATTGCTTATCAAGTTCCAAAAATTTGGCACGAGTACATCTCTTGTTTTATTAACAATCCTCAATACGCTCTCTTTAGGAAGATGTTAACATTACTTTTTAGAATTTTTCTTGATAAGTCTGATCGATTATGTTTAGGTTTGTTGGTAATTTTTGATATATTTTTTGGCAGATGCTGAAATCATTATTTTCAAGACTATTTTGTAATTTAATTGAAGTTCTGGACTTTTTTAATTGTATTCTCAAGTGACTGTCTTGAATTTTTCTTATTGTAAACCACTTTGAACTTTTGGTGTTAGCGGTATATAAGTATAAATAAATTGTAAATATCTTCAGACGTAAGCTAGTGTTCTATAACACATTTGGGGGCCCCTTTAATAAAGGGTTGGCGTGCGGCAACAGGCTTGCTGTGCACCAATCCGGAACTACCACCGGTGGTAATTCCAGTGGCGTAACTAGGTGGGGCGCCAGAGGAGCAGCTGCTCCCCCAAATGGAGTTCAGCCAGTGCCAGCACCTATTTTTTTCTCAAGTCATGTTGCATTGAAAATGTGCTCTGGCAAAAGTCTGTTCTTGCGCTGCTTTTGCTCCCCCCGCGCCGTCAACCTGGATCCGCTTCTGGGTAGTTCCCACCTCAAGTGTGTACCATTTCCAGTGCTACAAAAAAATGTCTATTTTTGTAGTGCCAGTGCTTACCCAGAAGTTAATTGGGCAGCATGCAGCACTGCCCAATTACCATCAGGTTAGCGTGGAAGCCCTTTCCGCCAATTCTATATATGGTGCCTTAAGTTGTGCATGTTAATTTGGTCGCATGGCCAAATTGCATGGACTTCATTGATTGACAAGCCAATCAGCTTTCTAGATTCTATAGCGCGGTGTGCGCGTGTGTAGATTCTATTAACTATGCATAACTTTGGGTATAGTTTATAGAATCATGGGGATACGCACCTAATTTAGGCACATACATTTGCACCACTTTTCAGTTGGTGCAAATGGCTGTGCATAAAGTTAGGCACGATTCCTGGGTGTAAGCGCTATTCTATAACCTGCGCCTAAGTGCGGCTTATAGAATAGCGCTATTTTTTTAGCACCAATTCTTTTGGCGCCATATAAAGACTCTAGCCCTACGTGTGCATTTGGGATTAGATTTATATATCATGCCTAAAAATCCATGCCACAATGAAATTTGCATGAGCGCATTCTATAGAATACGTCTTAATTTAGGCGTACCTTTATAGAATAAGCCTAATTTCCATGCGGTTCGTAGAATACACCAAGTACCCATCCATGTGACTAAATTTAGTTATGGGCAATTATACCGAGTAAAACCTGATTTAGGCACAGACCTAATTTACATCTAAATTAAGCGCAGACTGGGTGTATTCTATAAACAGTGCACATAGATTTTTAGAAATGCCCATGACCCGCCCATTCCACGCCCCCTTTTCAACTATGCGACTTAGAATTTATGCACAGCAGTTATAGAATATACCTAGCTAGTTCTGCTTGTAAATTCTAATGAATGCTAATTAGTGTCAATTGTTTTTAAGTAATTAAACTGATTGGCTTGTTAACCAATTAGGTTATGCACATTGTTATGGAATTCACTTCTATTTCCAAGTATAAATCTCAGCGCGATATATAGAATCCAGAGGTTGATGCTTAATAGGCACAAACTTAGAGAATTGTTTTTCATGTGTTTTCCATGGGGTGAAGGGGATTCTCTCCTTGTGCCATTCTATAGCACCAAGTGCCTGTTGGCTTCATTTCAGAAGAACGTACTTACAGGGAATGTGACAGATATGTGCTACCCTGATGCTTCAAGTGGATGTCATTGTAAACTGTACACACTGAATAAATCTTTGAGAGTGTTTTTCCAAATCTGCATAAAGCACTGAATCAAGCAATTGTTGAGACTAAATGTTTCAATGAGATGACCTCATTATCTAATGCCGAGTGAAGAAAAGCGTTTCGGCAAGTTTATTTAAAGAGTGCCGGGTTGATGAATGGCTGCTTTTTCTATTTAGTGTTTCTTACCAGGGTGTATTACTGCTTTCTGCCTTAGAATTCACTATAATTTAACAAAGACGTTATCGCTTCTATTTTGTCCTTTCAATTAAGGAATATCTGAAAAAAAGTTATACACCATTGTTTCTGCATTTCTTTGCTTAAGTGATAACACTATTGGAATAACTAAGGTACAGAGAAAGAACAGTCAAAACATTCTTATTATAGATCAAAAATCAGTCTCAAATACTGCCTGAGCATTTCCCATAGCATAGAGGAATCTATTCAAGGAGGCCCAAAGACCCCTGCAGTACAAAGATAGAGGCAGAGTATGGCATCTTACTTGCCTCATGTAAATGACTAAAAATGCCAAAAGGCATGCCACTGCTTTAATATTGTTAAAGGTCAGTATATTAAAGCAAAAAAAAAAAAAAAACAACCTTAAATGACCTCATAGCTGGAGTAAGCTTTGATGGCAGCTTCAGAGGTTGGGAAGTAAGACCAATGCTGGGCAGACGTCTACAGTCTGGGTCCCGTAAATGGCAAAGACAGATCAGGATCAAGGCTGGAGTGGACTTCAATGGCAGCGCCAGTAACTAGGAAGTAAGACAGGAGCGAGGCAGACAAGAGATAGTATACCAGTGTTTAAACATGAAGCAGACCCCTCCGAAGGGACTTGTAGTGGTGGAGGGGCTTCTGTGTTTCAATGACTCAGAGGGCTATGCTGAAGGGCTACCCATATCAGACAGGCCTCTGAGGAGAAACCAGACAAAGAGTGTCCCAAACTGGGAGAGTGGTGACCTGGAGTTCGTATGCCCAACGGCCCAGCTGCCATCTGAGGTTTTGTCTTCTTTATGTAAATTTCCTCTCTGCAATTGCATTTTCCTTAACTGAGAGGAAGGGAACAACCGGTGGTCAGCCACTGATGGCCAGCGTTTTGTCCCCTGAGCAGCAAGTGCGGGACCGCTGCGCATCGAACTGCCCACAGATGAAAGGGTTGGCGAGTCCTTTGATTAGCGCCGGCGAAGGAGCGTCAACGCTCTTGAACCTGGAAAAACAACTCCATCGCTCCAGAATTATTCAACCACCATGTCCAAAGGAGTGGAGGAGTGAGTTAGAGGCATATGCTGAAACGGAGGACGTTTACAGCAGAACCCGAATCGGCGGAACCACTCCTAAACACCTCAAGAGAAATCATCTTGGAGTTTTTGGCTCCCGTGGAGGTTACATTGAATACCATCTGGAAGGCGCTTCGGGACCTAATGGCGGTAGTAAATAACTTTGTTTCAGATATGATCTTATTGGAGAGTTGCATGGACAATTTGACTGAACCCTCTGAGAGTGAAAACATTGATATGACAGATGAAGTTCTGTACAAGCAAGAAGTGGTTATGATCTTGAAAATGATAATGGACCAGAAACTTTGAATAATAAGATGGATGTTTTTGCGGATGATTAATGTCGAGATTATTGTTTTTCCCAGAGTTCCAGGTATGACTCCTAAAGTTTTCCTCAGAAATATTTCCTTAATTGTTACCTTGAAAGGAGTGAAGCCTGTGAAAACTGGGATTGCTTTAATCAGTGGGATTTGAATTAGAGACTTGAGTATATGTATCGTTTAAATAATTTCTGGTTTTTAAAAGAGAGAGAATGTAATCAGATGTATTATTTCTAACTAAAACCTGGACAATAAATATGTTCTCAATGAAATGAATTGACTATACGCCGTATTTGGTCTTGAGGAAGCCAACCAGATGATCAATGTGGAATAATGAATTAGATGAGTAATATCTGGGGATAATCAGGTTAATACCATGTTTTCCTTTTTCTGTTTAATTGATCAACTTGTCTTATTTCACTCTCCCTATTTTTCTTCACTTTGTGGTCTAAGAAAGAGAAAGATTGTATATAATCCATATATCTAGTTGGGATTGTTTTCTTCTTATATTGTATTAATGTGCTATCATCTCTGTATTACTGTTTGCAAGTGACCCTTGTAAAATGAAAAATTATAAATAAATGATTAAAAAACAAACAAACCATGAAGCAGAACCTGTACAGTGTGCCAGATTCAACTCTGGCCACCTTGTCGGGCAGAATGGATAGACAGTGTAGGTCTTTATCTGCCAACTTTTATATTCACCTCTAAATTTAAGGTTTTGGGGGCAGGGGGGTAGTTCCTAGGGGTGTGCACAGCCACAATGAAGTCTGGTTAGTCTGTTTTAAATGAAGATTTTAGATATTTTTGTACGTTTATTTTTTCACCCAGTCATGTTTTTCATGCACATTGTGTGTGGGCAAGAACCTTTTTGCATGCTCAAACCGTCTGTGCCTATGTTAAATCGTAGGTATGTGAAAGCACAATTTGCATGCACAACACATTTTTAAGTGCCTGAAAAAAACCAACACACCCTTAGTAGCTCCCCTTCCCCAGACATGTGGGGTCCTCAGCACATTTGCTTGGGGATCCCAAATTTGAACTTAAACAACTGGCAGCAATATGTATTATAATAAATTAGTTCAACTGATGCACGTCCTGTTAGAGGTCAGAAAGCAATTATAAAAATTCACATAGTAAAGTGAAAAATGTGTAAAAAAAAAAAAAAGGATCAACTAAAGTAAATAACAGGAGAAATAGGAAGAACTTTGAAAGTGACATGGAAGTGGACTAATAATGAAGCCATACTGTAATGCCATTGCTATTAATATGAGGCCTTTATGTTTGAAGTCCATCTTTTCAAGATCAATGGATTTTGCTCTGGAATAGATTGTTGAGATATTAAGCGGCCCTTTTACTAAAGTGTGTTAAACAATTAAAGGGGAATTTTTTTATAGGTTGCCCAAAATTGGGCATGAATATTGGACGTGGATCATAGATGCGAAAGCAAGCTAATTGGCTGATCAGGTGATAATTATTGGAAATAGCAAGCACTAATTGGCAGGCATAGATGGACAGACTGGATAGATCAAATGGTCTTATCTACCACCATTTTTCTATGTTATGTGCAGATCTTCCCTACATCCCTGTTCTATAACCTGCACACCTACCTTATCTCATGTGCACTCCAAGGGGGCATGGCCAGGAGTTGGGTATGGGTGGGTCACGGATGTTCTCAGGATTTGAGCACGTAGCTATAGAATACTTGAATTTGCATGCCTAACAGTTGGGTGCAAGCATTTACACCTGCCTTTGGCTGGCATAACTGCTCATGCCCTAAATTAGGCGCAAACTTGCACTTGGACCGTATCATCCTACCGCCTAACTTTGAGCGAACTTTACAGAATTAAAAAGGCTTCAAACCTTACAAAACACTGCAGTACATATACTATATCATGCTGGAAAAGGCAATCATATTACCCCGCTCCTTTGAAAATTGTACTGGCTCCCAGAAAAGTATAGGATTTAATTAAAAATGCTCACACTGGCATTTAAGGCACTCCGAACAGGACTACCTGTCTCTCAAAATTAACAATTCCGTATACCCTTGTTCATCTCATTCTTTTATTAATGACCACAGACTTGCTCTACCCAGTCCATCTCCGGCCTGCTAGAAGTCAAGAAGAAGTGCCTTTTATTTTATGGCTCTATTAATTTGTCTTATGTAATCTGTGCAGAAACATCTTTTAAAATTTTTAAAAACTAGTCTCAAAAAACTTATTTTTGCACGGATGCTTTTAGCGATGGATGACAAACCTTTTTTGGATAAAAATATGTAGTACTGTTGTTTATTGTCAAGATGTTTGAATGTTTCCTGTTATGAATGAGCCCCTCACACTGGACAAGGCCCACTCTCCCAACTCTCAATTGCCCCCCCCTCCCCCCGGGCCTACCATGCCAGGCCTGGTGTTCTAGTTATCATCGGGGCAGAAACGAACCCCACTCACTCCCGTCCCTAGTAACTCTAAATTAAAAATAGCTGCTGCAGCCTCTACCAGTAGTCTTGTGATACTACAATGGAGCACCAAAAGTACATGGTAGATGGGAGGCAAAGACCTTGGAACAATGTACTATTGGTGCACCTATAAGTGAATCTGTTTCCGGAGTCACCAAAGATGCACGCACACAACCCCAGAGGCAGGCGGGAGGTCACCGAAAAACCTCAATGTGTGCGTGCTTTTTTGGCAACTGAATTAAAAAAAAAAAAGTTGGCATCAAAGACTACAGTACCACATTGTACCGTGTACAAGAAGTCCTGTGTACAAACACAGCATCATCGAGAGGCATGTTGCCATTGTGTATAATCCAGACCCGCGCAATAATGGTGCGTGTACAAGTGGTGTTTCACTGTACTGCTGGAGGCTGACACCTAGAGGCTAAATATCAATCCCATGGTTTTTAAAGTGCTATGGCTATGGATTGTTTAAATAGATAAATTGAGACAGCATTGTAAGACAGGCTTCTTTGAAAAAAGAATTGTATGTTGAGGCACTTTCTAAAAACAAACTTGAACAAATCTCCCTGTGTCAGTGATGAATCTGAGCAGAAAAAAACCTAGGCAAGTAACAAATTGCTTTGTGAATATCACTGAACTGCATGAGAAGATAAACCCCTTCCCTTCATGTCATTAAAATTTTATGAGCTTTCAGTTCCATCCGGGTGATTTTTTAAAAAGCTATTAGACTTCACTTCAAAATACAGCGCTGTTGTCAGTGCTAAAGGTTTTGGGTTCCTTTTACAAAACTGTCCTACCGATTAGTGGCATGTAGAATGTGAAGAAGCCCATGGGCTTCTTCTAATTTAATACACCACTATTTTATTTAAAAATTTCTATTCTGCCTACAACTAGGCGGATTACAAACCAGCATACACAATAAAAGAGATAAGAAACAAATGCTCAGAACAGACCAGTACATTGCTCAAAATAAAGACACAAACATCAGTTCCACCACGCGTGTTCACACAAATGTCTTCAATATTTTACCACATTGATCTCTGCTGCTACACAATCTCAAGTAACCTGGTAAATTGTTCCAAATTTGTGGACCTATCGAAAAAGTGGTTATCAGCATATCTTGCAGTTTGCATTTTGACATTTGACAATAACCAAGTTCACAGATCGCAAAGATCTAGCAGGCTGATGCTCTTGAATCACATCTTTAAAAGGTACCAGGGAACACAATCAGAAAACAATACTTAGTGGATCAAATGTACCACTTCGTACTGAACTGGCAACCAATGCAGTGAGAGAAGGATCGGGGATACATGTTCAAAGCGAGACACACCTGCCAACGTTCGGGCAGAAGCATTCTGTGTCACCTGCAATGCCTGTATTTTAGGTTTCAACAAACCCAAATACAACACATTGCAGAAGTCAATATAGAAAGTCACTAAACTCTGAATCAGTAAATGAAACTGAAAGAATGTAGACTTAACCACATGCAATACTTGATCCTGCATAGACAATAGAGGGTCTAAAATAACACCAAACATAAGCATACATTCCTGCACTGGCAACACAGGCTCACCCAGCCTCACTGATTGACAAACTTTCATCCTCCCCAATAAATATTAATTCATTTTTACTAAAATTTAAAACTAATGTACATGAATATATCCATCTTTTAACAGCTATTATACAATTGCTCAGTTGCTCAGTCAATCCACTCAAATCTCCATGCACTGGAAAACTGTTGCACATCAGCATAAATCCTGTATTCAACTTGTAAATCCCTAAAAGCTCTTCCTAAAGAGGCCAAACAGATGCTAAATAACAAGGCAGAAAAGGCAGAATCCTGTGACGCCCCCTAGAAACTGGTTGCACAGTACCTCCCCACTACTAATCACCTGCATCTGACGTCTCTTCAAAAAAGAAGCAAACCAATTCCAAACAACTCCAACAATCCCTATTCTTAAAGCTTTAACAATAGGTCTATATCTACTGTGTGAAATGCCAATGACACATCTAAAGAAACAAAGCAATAATTGGTAGCACAGCTTTGTAAAAGGAGCCCTTTGTAATTATGCCGGCGGTGTTAATACTATATAAAATAGTGTGGTTGCTGTGCTAGTCCACTTTAAACGTAATAAATGGAAAGAAAAAAAAGATACTTCAATAATTTTTGACTAGCTTTCAAAGGCAATGCCTTCTTCAGGTCAGAAATGAGCAAAAGATTACACTTGGAATTTATAAGCGTTAAAAGAGCTAAAAGTTGTATAAATGTAGAGTTTATTTTATTTTATGGCAGTTGTTTTGATGGTATATCTAAAAGGCATATTTTGTTTTGTGTTTGTTTTATGAATATACCTGTCTTATTGTACTGTGCTTAGATCATAAGCAGATAAATGATAAAATAAATACTCATGTAAACTTTCTATCTCATCTCTATCTGGATTGGGAACTTATTACAGAGCCAAAAACGCAGGGCCTGATTTTCACACCACAGGTGTTAGCGGGACTAACTCTCGTGGTCAGGGCCGAGCCTGGATATTCAATGCTGGGCCATTTCTGGTGACCGGCATTGAATATCCAGTTTACTTTTGGTTGGTTTGAACATAACCGGCCAACCCAATATTCAGCACTGGCCGGTTAAGTTCAAACCGGCCAAATATATTCCACTTGACACAGCCATAATTGGCCGCCAAACATAGCCAGCCAGATACTGAATATCGGTGCCGACCGGCTATGCTACGCAATATACAGTGGTGGAAATAAGTATTTGATCCCTTGCTGATTTTGTAAGTTTGCCCACTGACAAAGACATGAGCAGCCCATAATTGAAGGGTAGGTTATTGGTAACAGTGAGAGATAGCACATCACAAATTAAATCCGGAAAATCACATTGTGGAAAGTATATGAATTTATTTGCATTCTGCAGAGGGAAATAAGTATTTAATCCCTCTGGCAAACAAGACCTAATACTTGGTGGCAAAACCCTTGTTGGCAAGCACAGCGGTCAGACGTCTTCTGTAGTTGATGATGAGGTTTGCACACATGTCAGGAGGAATTTTGGTCCACTCCTCTTTGCAGATCATCTCTAAATCATTAAGAGTTCTGGGCTGTCGCTTGGCAACTCGCAGCTTCAGCTCCCTCCATAAGTTTTCAATGGGATTAAGGTCTGGTGACTGGCTAGGCCACTCCATGACCCTAATGTGCTTCTTCCTGAGCCACTCCTTTGTTGCCTTGGCTGTATGTTTTGGGTCATTGTCGTGCTGGAAGACCCAGCCACGACCCATTTTTCAGGCCCTGGCGGAGGGAAGGAGGTTGTCACTCAGAATTGTACGGTACATGGCCCCATCCATTCTCCCATTGATGCGGTGAAGTAGTCCTGTGCCCTTAGCAGAGAAACACCCCCAAAACATAACATTTCCACCTCCATGCTTGACAGTGGGGACGGTGTTCTTTGGGTCATAGGCAGCATTTCTCTTCCTCCAAACACGGCGAGTTGAGTTCATGCCAAAGAGCTCAATTTTTGTCTCATCTGACCACAGCACCTTCTCCCAATCACTCTCGGCATCATCCAGGTGTTCACTGGCAAACTTCAGACGGGCCGTCACATGTGCCTTCCGGAGCAGGGGGACCTTGCGGGCACTGCAGGATTGCAATCCGTTATGTCGTAATGTGTTACCAATGGTTTTCGTGGTGACAGTGGTCCCAGCTGCCTTGAGATCATTGACAAGTTCCCCCCTTGTACATAAGTACATAAGTACATAAGTAGTGCCATACTGGGAAAGACCAAAGGTCCATCTAGCCCAGCATCCTGTCACCGACAGTGGCCAATCCAGGTCAAGGGCACCTGGCACGCTCCCCAAACGTAAAAACATTCCAGACAAGTTATACCTAAAAATGAGGAATTTTTCCAGTCCATTTAATAGCGGTCTATGGACTTGTCCTTTAGGAATCTATCTAACCCCTTTTTAAACTCCGTCAAGCTAACCGCCCGTACCACGTTCTCCGGCAATGAATTCCAGAGTCTAATTACACGTTGGGTGAAGAAAAATTTTCTCCGATTCGTTTTAAATTTACCACACTGTAGCTTCAACTCATGCCCTCTAGTCCTAGTATTTTTGGATAGCGTGAACAGTCGCTTCACATCCACCCGATCCATTCCACTCATTATTTTATACACTTCTATCATATCTCCCCTCAGCCGTCTCTTCTCCAAGCTGAAAAGCCCTAGCCTTCTCAGCCTCTCTTCATAGGAAAGTCGTCCCATCCCCACTATCATTTTCGTCGCCCTTCGCTGTACCTTTTCCAATTCTACTATATCTTTTTTGAGATACGGAGACCAGTACTGAACACAATACTCCAGGTGCGGTCGCACCATGGAGCGATACAACGGCATTATAACATCCGCACACCTGGACTCCATACCCTTCCTAATAACACCCAACATTCTATTCGCTTTCCTAGCCGCAGCAGCACACTGAGCAGAAGGTTTCAGCGTATCATCGACGACGACACCCAGATCCCTTTCTTGATCCGTAACTCCTAACGCGGAACCTTGCAAGACGTAGCTATAATTCGGGTTCCTCTTACCCACATGCATCACTTTGCACTTGTCAACATTGAACTTCATCTGCCACTTGCACGCCCATTCTCCCAGTCTCGCAAGGTCCTCCTGTAATCGTTCACATTCCTCCTGCGACTTGACGACCCTGTAGTTGTAGGCTGATTTCTAACCTTCCTCATGATCAAGGATACCCCACGAGGTGAGATTTTGCGTGGAGCCCCAGATCTTTGTCGATTGACAGTCATTTTGTACTTCTTCCATTTTCTTACTATGGCACCAACAGTTGTCTCCTTCTCGCCCAGCATCTTACTGATGGTTTTGTAGCCCATTCCAGCCTTGTGCAGGTGTATGATCTTGTCCCTGACATCCTTAGACAGCTCCTTGCTCTTGGCCATTTTGTAGAGGTTAGAGTCTGACTGATGCACTGAGTCTGTAGACAGGTGTCTTTCATACAGGTGACCATTGCCGACAGCTGTCTGTCATGCAGGTAACGAGTTGATTTGGAGCATCTACCTGGTCTGTAGGGGCCAGATCTCTTACTGGTTGGTGGGGGATCAAATACTTATTTCCCTCTGCAGAATGCAAATAAATTCATATACTTTCCACAATGTGATTTTCCGGATTTAATTTGTGATGTGCTATCTCTCACTGTTACCAATAACCTACCCTTCAATTATGGGCTGCTCATGTCTTTGTCAGTGGGCAAACTTACAAAATCAGCAAGGGATCAAATACTTATTTCCACCACTGTAGCTGGTCATCCGACTAGCCGCTAAGTGCTAATATTCAGCCAAGATAGCTGGCTCTCATGCTGAATGTTAACTAAGCGCCAAATACCATTTGACTGACTAGGTGCTGTTCCTAGCTGGTTAAATAGTTTTGAATTTTTGGGGGGATAAAGTTTGCAGACTCTTGAAAGGTGGGGTACCTTGAAACTGCAAGTTAAGCATTTATTATTGTGAGCATTTGTTATACTGTCAAATCGCCAAAGTGAGATCAAGGTGGTTTGCATGAACTGGTAATTAAAACCAAACATAAACCAGACAAAATGCTGACTAATGACACAAGCTAATTTCTGAATACTGAGAATGCTAAGAAGGTTATACAATGGCCACATTATTAAAACTAAAATCATAAGAGCTGATATTCAGGGGGAATTATCAAAGCAGCCGCAGCTCCTACCCAGTTAAATCTTACTGGCAAGGCCAAATCAAGAATTTTAGCAGCACTCTCCTGACACTGCTCTGGCAGAGTCTGGGTGGAGTCGGGAGTTACCCAGTTAGTGGCAATATTCGGCTGCTAAGGGCCGGATTCTATACATGGCACCAAAAAAAATATGCTTAGTGGCTGTCCAACGATTAAAATTTAGGAACAGCCATTATGCCAACTAAAACCTGGTGTAAATGCCCACATCTTATTTAGGCACGGATCGGGCATATTCTGTAACAGTGTGTGTAAATTTTAGGAATGCCCACGACCCGCCCATAGCCACAGCCCTTTTTGTGATCCATGCATTAGAATTTACATGCACCACTTTACAGGATGTGTGCATAAATTCTAATTAGTGCCAGTTGCTTGTCAGTGGTCAATTATCAGCACTGATTAGTTGTTAAACAATTAAGTTGCCACGTACAAATCAGCTAAACATGCAGATTTGCATGCACAACTTGTCACCGTTTATAGAATCTGGGGGTAACTGCATAACTATCCAGATAAAGTCAGCACAGCAGAAACTTTATGCAGGTACTTATCTGGGTACCGCTTTGAATGCCGCTAGTACCTGGATGTGCCGGATCTTCATTACCAGTATATGGATATGTTCCAGAGCTGAATATCCAGGTATAAAAAGCCCACGACTTCCACCACCGCAGGCTTAACTATTGCCCCCTTACAATACACTACAATAAAAGTAGATATACATAAGCCACTACTGAGGTACAATAATACTTAAGCAGGTACATGGGGTGATGGGGTATTTGCAACACCCCCCTCCCCCGCAAACAGTTGATGATTGAAGCATGTGCAAAGTGTGACACAAGTAATTCTCATGAAAAGGACAGAGGATTAATGCAATGGCATTGTATAATTATATAGTATAAAGGTTACAGGATTACTATAATGTCAGCTTTCAAACAGCAAGGAAAGGTCTAGGTCACAGGAATATTTTACTGAATGAAAAGAGGAAAAAGGAAAAGGCTCGCAGTCTAAATATGGGTATAATGTATAAGGAGAAGGAAAGCACAGATGGAGAAATTAATGGAATGCCTTCCTGATGAAGTCAATTTTCCATATGGCAACAAAAATCAATACTTTCAAAGGAAAATCCATTCACTGATATTACACTGGATTTTCTGGACTTTACTACTTGCCAACCTTCAAAGAATTACAATGTATACTTGTTCATCAATATCTTCCACTAAGGGGAGAAGTTGTCAACATGGGCTACCATTAAGTAAGGTTATTTTACCACTAACTCATCATGAGGCTTTAGAACAGGTCCCATTTTATACAGCAAGACCTAGAGGGGAAGTTACCAAGCCGTATTAGAGCCTTAAGTCACATTATTTGCCCCTTAATGCAACTTACAGGGCTCTAAAACAGCTTTGCTTACCCTACTGTGGTGATATTTGGGTCAACGTGTTTACATAGCAACAAGATGCAAAACTTGCAAATGACTTGGTGGAAGGGCAGCAGTGACAGCAGGAGATCCTGCAATGGCAACAGCAGCAGTTTATGTAGACACATCTTGAACAGCACCAACAAATACAGCAATAAGCATTGCAGAAGCTCATAAAGCTACAACAGAGCTCGCAGGCCCAAGCCGGTACAGCTGCCCAGGCACCTAGCCTGTCAGCAACCCTACCAGGTTCTGTAGTAAAGAACATGGTGCCAGAAGATGGCCTAGACTATTTCTTGATCAATTTCGAGAGAACCGCCCGATTTGTTGGTTGGCCTATCTGGAGAATCTATTGACCAGTAGCAGCCAGACAGCATTCCAAGATGTTAACCCCACCAGGGCAGCCACCTATTCGGAGATGAAAACAGCCATCTTGGAAAGGGAGGGCTGCACCCCCAGAGGCCTATTGGCAGCAGTGGGTGTGGCAGCACCCCAAAGTGATCTCAGAGTGTGTTAGAAGCCACTGAAGCCTTCTACCAGGCACGTTCAGAGACAGAACACTACAGAGAAAAGAAGCAACCTAGATGTCCTGGAAGGAAGAGAGAGAAAACTAGACTGGACACCTTCAGGGACCCGAGACCTCCATCCAGTCTGGGGTCAACAAGGAAGGGGTCAGAATGCTGGAAGCCCTCATCTCCATGAACATATCGTGGCCCTTTTTCCCGGGCACAGGAAGTATACTCCCCCACTTGCTTCAGATGTGGAGGAAGATGTCATACAGCCAGAAACTGCCAAGATATAAAAGAGAGTGCTATGGATGTGAACTTGATAGCCACTCATGACTGCAGTTTTGTGGAAGCTGGCAAGCGAGAAACCAGAAATTGTGCACTACAAGTGGAGCTAGAAGGACGGTGATATTAAACCCTAGTGGACTCTGGCAGCGTTAAGACCCTTGTCAAGAGAGGTACTCAACCATCTACAACTGAACTATGAGCGCACTGAAACCCTGGCCTGTGTACATGGGGACCAAAGACAGTATCTGACACAAAGTATCAATTCTTGATGGTGATAAAGACTTTGACAATTTTTTTTAATCCTTTGTGTTTAAAAATCAAATTAGTAATACTTATCTGAAGTTTTCTTTGTTCCAATTTTTACTTTGTAAGTGGAACCAGCAAGGTACCCAAGAGAAGTATATTTAATTCTAGTTCTATGTCTTGAAGCGTTAAAAGTACATTTGGATTTTCCCTTACTGGTGGTTCATTTTCCCTATTCTTGTTTTTCTGTTTTATTTTTGTGGTGTGTTTTTTTTTTTTTTAATTCTATGTGACATCGTCCTCTGGGAAAGAATCACACCTGAGGTACAGGCCACTGACTACACTAAGAGTGTAAAGTAGGGTGTGGTTTGGCACCCGGGGGCGGGGTTACAGTAACTTGGAAAAAATAGCATTAGATGTCAGTGGCCTTGGGGTCACCACCAAGACAATATAAGTCATAATACATCTGACCATAAGAAGAGTCATTTTACAAGCCATTTCTGTGGAAATGGATTTTAGAAAATCACTTGTCCTGTGTGCAAGTAAACATATGTGTACTACTGTCACAAGCAGAAATGTATCCAAATGAGAAGAGGGGCGGGTAATTTGGATTTAGCTAATGCCTTTGCAGTAGCAATTCCAGTAAGTTACATTCATGTTATGTTAGGGACGCAGCCAGACCTCACGATGGGAGGGAGCCAGAGCCCGAGGTGGGGGGCACATTTTGGTCTGCCGCCTCACCCTGCAGCTCCCCATCCATTGCCGCAGCAAATATCTTGGCTAATGGGAGTCCCCAACCCCTGCCAGCTGAAGCATTGTCCAGTGCCGGTCTCTTGCGCTGCTGCGTTGCCTGCCCTCTCTTCCTGCATGCTCCTTTTAGTGAAATTGAGCATGCTTAGTTTCACTAAAAGAAGCGTGCCGGACGTGAGGGGAAGACAGCGGCAGGGCAGGCAATGCAGCGGCAGTGCCGTAGATCGGCACCAGACAAGGCTTCAGCTAATGGGGGTTGAGGACCTCTGCCAGCAAAACCAGGGACCCATAAGAAATGTTTTGGGGGGGAGGCCCCCATGGCCCACATAGCTACGCCACTGGGTTAGGTAGACTTCCCTGGTCACAGAGAGCATACAGTCTAACAGCCTAACATGCAGATAGCAGCAGTTGGTCTTTGGGTCCAAGCCACATATATTTATAGTGGTACTATTTATACAGTGCCGCTGAAAATTCCTACAGACTGTCTTGGCCCTATGTGTGGGTTGGAGTGAGAGCAGAGCATGGGTGTTCTACCTAACTACATATGGTAAAAGCAATATTCATCCACTATAAGGACAGCTGTACAGATAAAGTTAGGATAGCAAAAACTGCACAGCAATCCGGATAATATCACTGCTATCTGTATAGCTACTGCCTGTCAGTGCTGCCTCTTCTGCGAATAGTGATGCTTAATATATATAGAACAAGGAGGGGGAATCCAAAAGCACAAAGGCAAAGTGAAGAGCAAAGAAGCACAAGGAGCCTTCAAGTGAGGGGCGTCTCAGCTGTTCTTTAGTCAGACCCGTATAAACTACCTTGTGCTTCTTTAATATATGTAGACAATTTAAACGGCATGACTGGAGTTTAAAACAAGATTATAGCATCTGAATATTGATCCATAAGTTAACAAGGGAAGGTTAAGTAACTTGCCTAAGGTCACAAGGAGCATCATTGAGATTTGAATTTTGGCTTTCCTGGTTCTTAGCCCACTGCTCTAACCATTAGGCTACTTCAAAAATGATTTGCTTGCATTCATTTGTAAACTGTGCTCCCAGAAATCACACAAATTATATCAGGTATAAATGTGTGGGGGTAGTTTTCCTGAGAGAAATTTCAAAAAGTAGGTGCATACTTTCACTTTGAAAATTGGAACAAAGTCTGTGAGTAAAAAAGCAGGGCACATCCCTAAATATGTTTCTGTCCCACACACTAGTGACATGCCAGCAAGGAAGTCATAAGTACATAAGTATTGCCACACTGGGACAGACCAAAGGTTCATCAAGCCCAGCATCCTGTTTCCAACAGTGGCCAATCCAGGTCACAAATACTTGGCAAGAACCAGAAAAAGTTCAATACATTTTATGCTGCTTATCCCAGAAATAAGCAGTGGATTTTCCCCAAGTCAATTTAATAATGGTCTATGAACTTTTCCTTTAAGAAGCCTTTTTTTTAAACCCCGCTAAGCTAACCGCCTTTACCACATTCTCTGGCAACAAATTCCAGAGTTTAATTACTTGTTGAGTGAAGAAGTCAATGGATGAGGCGCACATTAATGCCTCAGCTTCCCTTGTGCCCTTTGAATCTTTTCTAGTTCTACTATACAGCATGTACACTAAAGTTTAGTTTATAGGTCCTTCTCTCCATTAGGCAGCTTCTTGCCCAGAATGGTATGTTTCAGTAAGGGTGACATACCAACTAAACTGCCACAAACACAGCAATTCTGTTCTCTGTAGCCTCTTTTCTTATAAAGCCATATCAAAAATGCTTAATTTTGCCTTAAATTGTATTTTCATCTCCAATTTCAAACCGCTAAGCCCTTCATGAAATCATTTTTCTCTTTCTTGATCAAGCTGAATTTCTTTAAAGATTGAAATAAGAAAAACAATAGCAGTCTAGGCAATTTCTCACAAGAATTGTTTATATGGTAATGAGGTTGAGTGTACATATACCACTATTAAACTGTACATGAATGATGCATGCTATATGCCTTTCAGAAAGGATGGCAACTAAGCAAACTAGATGGGACAACTGGTTTTTATTGGCAATCATTCGCTAGTTACTTTTGAATATGTGAACAACTGGGGAAAGCTTACAGAGCATGGTTCATAGAGCTCTTTCCAGTTCATGTATGCATATATCTGTTTTTTTTCTGTGTGTGCCTCTGATTGGAAGGGGGAGGAGGAGTGAGGTTGTTTGAATTGAGTGGTATTCTAGAAGCATCTCCATTGATTTTGAAAGAATAAAATGAAGGGGGTTATTCTAGAAGCATCATCATTATGTCATCACTAGGGGACACCCTAGGGTGCAAGTCCCAGTCCTGATGGCTGGTTAAGGGGAGTGAGGGATCTCTGACAGAGTCTCAACCACAGCTATGACTGGTACTGAGAAGGCACTGTAGCCTTCCTGCTATTCCTATTTCCCCCTGGAACTAGCTCAGTCTAGCCCTATGGAAGCCTTTTCCTACAATGACCACAATTCCTAACATTTCTAAAAACCAAGCTCTGGTTATAAAAAAAAAAAAAAACAGAAAATATAAGCCTCTATTCTTAGCATTGGCTTATAGAGTTTTTAGAATACATAAAAGCACCACCAACAAAGTAAAATTCCTCTTTTCTTACAAATAGTAGAACATCAAACATATCTCAATGGGGGCTTACGCCTACCAAAGCCCTTCTCTGGTTTCACACAGTATTGGTTACATAAGGGCAATCCCTCTCTTCCAGGTTCAGCCTAACAGTGCCCTCTATGGTTTGCGCAGCACAAAGGTTTAAACCACCTTTTCATGCATATAAAATGTGCCACACCTAAGCTCTCAAACCTTTTTCCCCAGTTCATCCCAGGGGCGTATCTGCGTGGGGCCATAGGGGCCTGGGCCCCCGCAGATTTCGCCCTGGACCCCCCTACCACAGACCCTCCTCCACCTCGCCCGCCCGCCACCAACCCGTCGCCGATCTTTGCTGGCGGGGGACCCCAAGCCCCCGCCAGCTGAAGTCCTCTCTTCCGTGCAGGATGCAAGTTTCAACGCTTCCTGTTCTTCTGAGTCTGACGTCCTGCACGTACAACATGCAGAACGTCAGACTCAGAATTTGGAATTCAGTCTGACGTCCTGCGCGTTGTACGTGCAGGACGTCAGACTCAGAAGAACAGGAAGCGTTGCAACTTGCAGCGGCGCAGCCTGCATGGAAGAGAGGACCTCGGCTGGTGGGGGGTTGGGGTCCCCCACCAGCAAAGGTAAGTGACAGCAGCGGGGGAGGGTGTCATTGGTGGCGAGGGGGGGTCCGGAAATGGCAGGGGGGGGATCGGTGGCGCCGGGGGGAGGGCTAAAATGTGCCCCCTCCCTCTGGCTCTTGCCCCCCCTACCGCCCGAGTCCAGATACGCCCCTGGTTCATCCCACCAGTACTGTTCCTTGGGTTACAAATCTCAGCATACAGAGGTTTCTCCCCAACCATAGCTTTGCTTTTCCCCTAGCCCAAACCTTCTTCCAGACTCTCTTTCCAGGCTGCAAAAAAATCCTTTATATATTGTTCTCCCAGCCTTACCCCAACTTCCAAAGCTGTAATAACTTTCCCAAAGGCTTGTTCTCTCCCAGCTTCTTTACCTTCCTGGTAGATTCAATGCTTTAGGGTCCATCCATTACCCAAGGAATTTCAGCCTATGTGCACTCTTCATACTTTAGGGTCTATTGACTACCCACCGCATTCCAGTTTGTGTATGCTCCTGCCCAGGCAGCTAATGAGATATTTGCCCCAGCTGTGCAGAGACTAGCTCCTGGACTAACTGTCCCAAGAGACTCTGCTCTCTGACCCTAGCTGGCTGCTGGAGGTACCTCCTGGGTGTTGCTTCCTGTTACTACCCCTCCCCTATGCATTCTGCTTTGCCTGATTACAGGGAGTCTTAGACGTAGACAAAGAAGCTAGGAGGTAAGGATTTCCCTGGTAATAGAGGGTGATCACAAGGTTTACATCCTAATTTCTTGGCTCTCAGGGGTTTTGACCCAGCTTGCTTGTCACAATGTGTAAATAGTAACATTTACATTTGTAGATCAGATACATGTACAAATAACAATCTTAGAGAGACAGTGTTTACAAGTGTAGGTTCACACCATGCAGAGATGTCAAGGAGAATAATGGGGGCATGGTTTGGGCAGGCCTTGAGTGGTACAAAAAACTATAACTGTATTCCCCATTTCACAAAGAAACTACACATTTATGAGGAGAAATATCTCCACTGGGTTTACCCCAGCGCAGTGTCATACATAGCTTTTTAAAAAGTGCTGGTTTTGGCCAGGGCTTTACATGAGGGATTAAGGGTGTCATTCTCCATAATCCCAGATTGTTTATTTTCACTTCCAAAATAAACCACATTACAGTTCCAGCCTCACTATTTAAATGGCAGCATTTATATATATAATAGTAAACATAGTAAACGATGGCAGATAAAGACCTGAACGGTCCATCCAGTCTGCTGAGGAGGAAGGAGGTGTTTTAGAGAGCTCTGCTGACTTCCAGTGGAAAGGGAGTGAGACCTAGCTCCCTCCCCAAAGATGAGGAGGGTCCCTGGGGAGAAGGCCTCAGGAAAGTCCCAGGCTATGGGGCCTCCTGGGGCCCGGGACCAGAAGGCCGAAAGGAGTGGCTCTCTCCCTGGTTTGACTACCGGGAGAAGGGAAAGGAGTCCAGTGGACCGAAGGGAGAAGCAGCCCAGTGGAGGCCACCAGAGCATTTCCCCCTCCATGGCCCAGCTTGCGGAAGGTAAGCGAGAAGACAGTGGAGGGGGGAGGAAGATAGTACAGGCCCCAGAAGGGCGCTTCCAAGGAAGGGAGAAGGAAGAGGCGATGGAAGTTTGCCAGAAGCCTTTGCTGGAGGCAGCTGAGAGTGAGAGTGAGGAGAGTGGATCGTCAGATGAGGAGTTCCTTGAAGTGAGCTATGACCCTGATGATCCAGCAAGTAGTGTGGTAAATATTGTAAGACGAATTAAGCTGGTGGAAAAAGAAGTAGTGGAGCTAGGAAAACGTCTGAAAATGGCAAGAACTATGTGTAAATTTGCCCCAGCGGAGCACAGACAAATGTATGTTAAAGAGGAAGCCCGGATATCAAAGTTGTTGGGGAAAAAAGAACACTTGTTGCACTGTTTAAAAAAGGGCTCTGTGAATCCTTTGAGGGAGCTCTATGTTAACCGAGAAAGGATGGCTTCAATACCACAGTCTGGGGGTTCAGGAACACTACAGTTGCAGCAAGCTTCAGTGTCTTCAGCAGCATTAGACTCAAAAGAGTTGTCTGGGTTCAGAGGTGACCCCACTTTAAAATACATGAGACAGTTGGCAACACAGTCCAGAGCACTTACCCAGCAGCCAGAGGATAAGGAGGCAGCGGCAGGACATGGCTCTGAGGTGGGGGCTGGAGTAGAGATCCTACCTGTGGAGGGGAGGACAGAACTCAGTAACTTTTCAAAACTCCAGATAATGGAGGCAGCAGAGGGAGACGCAGGTAGCAGCCTGTTTTCTACAGAGGTGGTGGTCGAAGTCTCAGAGGGCTTACCTGCAGTTGTGCAAACAGCAGAGACAGTTGCCGTGAAGGAGGCCCTGTTGGAAAAGGGTCAGCAGAGGCAGACTCCGGTATTTTTGGCCGGGTCTGCAATGACTGAAGTGGAAACCGAAGCAGCATGGCATCTGGAGAAGCCCCGCCCACGAAGTCCGGGAGCAGGGGAGGTCTTCCCTGAGCATGGAGTAGCTGGCGGTTTACAGGAGAGGGGTCGGAGAGAGAGGAATAGGAGCGGGCAGCAGCTGGGAGCTCATTTGACCAGCTGTCCATTACAAGAGGTGAAATCGGGGGGTGCTAACAGCCAGCCTGTGGCGGAATCAGGAACAGACAAGCCATGCCCCCGGGAAGCGCCAGCCATTGGGAGAACGCAGGAGGGACTGCACCAGAAGCAAGGGGGAAGTAACCCGATTATTGAGAGACTTTCGTTGACTACAGAAGTGGACATGGCAAGTCTAACAGATGTGCAGCGGGTGGTGGAGCAGACCTGCCAGCAGGACGGCTGGGAGCGAGGAGCCAAGGGGAGCGGCGGAGTTCCGGAGGCTTCGCCCCTGGTGCCAGAGGTTGGAGGGAGTTCGGGGGCAGAGCGAGCAGGGAGTCTGGTATCGCCAGCTGCAGACCTGACTGGGCAGGTGCCAGAGTATCGCCAGGAGACAGAGGAGAGGAGGCGATTAGCCCAGAGGCTGGAGCCTGCAGTGGCAGGGACGAGCAGGGACGTTCCAGGAAGTGGAGATGGGCAGGACAATCAGTTGGAGGCAGCCCAAGCCGCAGAACTGACTATGGACGTTGCTGGATGTTTGTCTGAGAGGGAAGGGGACGGGGGACAACGGGAGGGGGAGGGGGCGGTGGATATTGAGGAAGGGAGAGGGATGAGGGGAGGGGCAGAGGGACAGAAGGGGGGGGAGGCAGAGGGAAGGGCTGGAACAAGTGTGGAGGGGGGGCGGTGGGGGCTGGGGTCCAAGTCCTTTGCGGCAGTAGTCCAGGGAGGGGGAAGGAGGGAGGGGGGGAGATCGGGTGGTTTTGAGGGCCCAGGGAGGGGTTGGGGGGGAGCGGGGACAGGGGGTGGACAGCTGCCTAAGCGGCGAAATGTGGTACAGCTCAAATGGATAGGGGAGGGGGCAATGCCCTCCAGGGATCGGGTCTTGAGGCTGGTGATGGGGATGGGGTTTATACCCGAGGACTTTTACGCGTGTATACACCCCATCAACATCCCAGAATATGACTTGAGCTTCATGACCCAGAGGGGGATGGAAATATTCTGGGAAAGGTACGAGGGGGTGAGGGGAAAGGGGGAGTGGCGGGACCTCAGGGCCATTCCAGTCAGCAAGCCGGACCTGGTGCAGATCACCCTGCTCGTGAGAAATGAGTCTATCTCTGGGGCAGATTTAGCCTACTGGCTACAGAGGTACGCGGAGCTGAGATCCCCACTTACAAAGTTACCGGATCCAAGCAGGGTTTGGGCAGGAGGTTGGGGAGCCCTGGTCAAATTGAGACAGGAGAGCCATGTGGTCCAGCACATTCCTTCGGCTGCCTTTATCGGTCGTGACAGGATACTGTGCTTTTACAAGGGGCAGCCGCGGCAGTGCTTCAGATGTGGTTCGTTTAGGCACTTCAGCATGTCATGCCCAGTGGTAAAGTGTGGAAGATGCGGGGATCAGCATGCCACAGAGGACTGCACCGCGATCAGGTGCAACCTCTGCGGCGGGTTAGGCCATGCATATCGGAACTGCCCTAGGGCGGCCCATAACGAGTGGGATATGTGGGGGAAGGGACGGGGAGGGGGGGTAATGGAGGAGGGGATAGGGCAGGGGGTGATAGGCAGGGAGGGGCAAGGGGGGGAGAAGGAGGGGATGCAGGAGGGGGGGCGGCAGGGGGCTGGGTCAGGAGTGGAGCAGGGGGGAGAGGGGGAGTGGGTACAAGTGCCACAGAGGAAAGGGAAGTTTCGGAGGGGGGGGAAACTAGGGGTGGGCAGGGAGGGGTCGCTGCAGGGGAAGAGGGGGGGGAACAGATTTCAGGTGTTGGAGGAGGAGGAGGAGGATAGGGAGGTTGGGAGGGAGGAGGAAGAACAGGGGGAAGGAGAAGAGGTGGAGTTAATGGAGGAAGAGGGGGCGGCAGGGGGATTGGAGAGGGCAAACGGAAATATGAGGAAGCACTGGAGGAGGGTACTGGTGGTAGGAAGAAGGGCGGGAAGGCTCTGGGGGGAGGGGGAGGGGTGAGGGAGGAGGAAGAGGGAAGGGAGGGAGGGAGGGGAAAGGGGAGTAAGAGGAAAGCTGAGGGGGCCGGGCAGGTGGTGAAGGCCCAAGTGCAGGCTTGGGGGGACAGAGTGGAGCTAGAGGAGGATCTGGAGGACTTGGAGGACTTGGGGGAGGTGGAGGACTCGGAGGAGGAGGTAGGGGGCGGGGGTGAAGAGGGGAGAGGGAGGGATCAGGGGGTGGGTCCGGATAGAGCAAAGAAGAAAGGAAGGAAGAAAGGGGGAGGGGGGGGTAAGGTGCAGACAGGACGGCTGCGGGGGGGGGGAGGGGCATCTGGCAGGGGATGATGTAGACCGCATAGCAGAGGACCTGCTTCAGGGTAAGAAGGGGGTATCCCAGGAGATAAGGAAAGAAGTTGGGAGTGAGCAGACCCGTGACTCGCAATGAGGATGGCAGGCTTAGTGTTGACATTTGCCACGCTGAATGTGGCCAGCATCGCCTCTCCGAAGAAGCAGGGTTTAGCGTATGACTGGTTCGCGAGGGTCCAAGCAGATTGCTTCCTGCTCCAGGAGACTCGGCTGCGGTCCATTGAGGTGATCAGGCGGGCAAGGCGGGCCTGGAAGTGGGGTCCCTCGGTGTGGGGGTTGGCGGGGGAGAGGTATGGTGGGGTGGGGATCTTATTTAAGTCCCACCGGGTGAATATTCAGCGAGTGGTGGAGCTGGGGGTGGGGAGATGTGTTGTTGTGGATGCGATTTGGGAGGATAGAGCACTGAGGGTGGTGAATGTGTACGGGCCCCAAAGCAAGAAGGAAAGGGTGCTCCTCTTTGGGAAGATCAAGCCCTACCTATACACTTCGCGCCAAGTAGTCTGGGGGGGAGATTTTAACACCATATTGCGGAAAAAGGATAGTGGGGGACGATCGGTACAGGTGGGCTATGACGGGGTGAGGCTGGCAGGGATCATGCGGGAGGCGGAGCTGGTAGACGCGCATGTGGCCTTCTGTGAGGAACAGGAGGGGTTCACGTTCTTTCGAGGGCAGTGTAAAAGTAGAATCGATAGATTCCTGGTAAAGAAGGGGGTTTGTCTGGGGGGTCCACGAACCGTGGACGTGGACTTTTCAGACCACCACATGGTCCTCCTTCAGGTGGGGGGGGCGGCAGCGCAGAGGCCAGGGAGGGGGTTATGGCGACTAAACTTAAAGTGGTTAGGTAGCGAGCAGGTGCGGGAGGAGTACCGCCGGTTTTTGGAAGATCAGGTGTCAGTGCAGGGGGCATTTCAGTCATTGGGGGAGTGGTGGGATACAGTGAAAAGACGAACGCGGGGATTCTTTCTCAGACAGGCGAGAAGGGAGGGGAGGGAAAGGACAAAGTTGGGCATGGCAATAAAGAAAAAGAGGGACACATTGATTTCACAAGGGGGGAGGGAGGAAGAAATACATGATCTCCAAGCACTCCTGGAGCAGGTACAGTACAACCGCTACACCTCCTTGGTGTATGAGCGGGACTTCGGGAAAATGTGTAGCCCGGACCCCTTCGCATGCTGCCGGGAGCGGAGGGCGCGCAGGGTGATGGAGGGGGTGCGGGATGCACGGGGGGTCCTGCAGGACACCAAGGAGGGGATTCTGGGGGCAGTGAGGGACCACTTTGCGGCGTTCCTTTCAGCCCAGCAGATTGATATGGAGCAGATGGAGTGTTATGTGGAAGGAACCCCGGGGATAGGTCACGGGGGACCCCAGCTTCAGGCCCTCTTGAACCCGTGGACAGAACAGGAGGTGGAGGAAGCCATCGGGGCGCTCCACAGGAAGACCTCGCCGGGGCCGGATGGGCTAACAACTGAGTTCTACCAGGCCTTTAAGGAGCAGCTGGTGCCGATCCTGGTGAGGGTATGGGGGGCAGCCCAGTTGGAGGGTTCCTTGCCTAGTTCCTTGACAGAGGCGGCGCTTATCCTATTAAGTAAGGGGAAGGACCCGGCGATGCTGGCCAACTGGCGGCCTATAGCACTGCTTAATACGGATCGAAAAATCTTCGCACGAATGCTATTCCAGAGAATGAGGCAGGTGTCTGGGGATTTGCTAGCAGCCTCGCAAGCATGTGGGGTTAAAGGGAGAGGGGTCTTGGAAGCTGCAGCGTGGGTGCGGGAGGGGATAGAACGCAGTAGAGTGGGAGGGCATGGTAGGCTGTTGGTAACACTCGACCAGGAAAAAGCGTTTGATAGAGTGCAGTGGGGTGTCCTATGGAGCATTCTGGAGCGCTATGGGTTTCCGAAGGGTTGGATAGAGCAATTACAGCTACTCTATCAGCATGCGGGGTGTTTTCCCCTGGTTAACGGGTGGAGAGGGCAGGGGTTTGAGGTAGGGGCAGGGGTCCGACAGGGGTGCCCACTCAGCCCGCTGTTGTATGCATACGCCATCGACCCTTTTATAAGACGGCTGGAGAAGGGGGGGGCGGAGGGGCTGGAAGGGGTGGAGGTGGGGGACAATAACCAGTTAAGGGTCGTGGCGTATGCAGATGACGTTACAGTGTGGGTAGCGGACCAGAGGGAGGGAGGTAGATTGCAGAACCTGATCCAGGAATACTCGCAGGCAACAGCGTCGCAGGTCAATTTTCAAAAGTCCAATAGCCTGTGGGTTGGGGATCAGGGGCTGCAATTTGAGTTGGGAGGTAGGTTTCCTACAGCTGTGGAATGTATACGGGTCTTGGGAATATACTTCGAGAAGGGGGATTATAGGCTCTACAACTGGGATAGGTGTCTCCAAGAAGTGAAGGGGAGGGTGGATAGATGGAAGGGGTGGAAAATGACCATGGGGGAGCGGGTACAGCTCATCAAGGCACACTTAGTTCCTTTGTTTCTGTTCATCAGTTACATCTGCCTGCTGCCGGAGAGCCGGTACGCGGCCTTGTATGGGGTGTTCTTCCGGCTGCTCTGGGGCAACAGGACGAATCCGGTAAAACGGAATGTTACCTATCTGCCTAGGAGGGAGGGGGGGGTGGGCATGATAAACCCAGTCCTGTTTTTCAGCGCTTTGTTCCTGCAGTTCAATCTGGGGAGGGCGGTAGGGCGGGAGCCACCGGGGTGGGCTAGGAGTGTCCTGCAGTGGTGGCCGAGATATTGGGACCTATGGCAGGGAGGGGGGGAGGGTAGTGGCACTGCGAAGGGGGGCTCCGGGGGGGGTGAGTTATTGCAAGACCCTAGTGAAATTGGTGAGGGTGTGGGGGCTGACGGTGGGGGAGGTGAAGGCAGGACAACGGGGGGTCTGGATGGACAGAGTACGGGCGCAGGTGTTCTCAGCTCCTCTGGCGCTGAGGGACGCGCCTGGCCCCACGGATGCAGCAGGGGTTACGGTTGATTGCTTCGAACCGCATCCCGGTGAAGTATAAAGACCTGGCGTGGCTGTCCTTTCACGGTAGACTGTACGTCCGAGGAAATTTGAAATATCGCAATGTGCGGGATAGAGGGTGCCCACGGGAGGAATGTGCTGGAACTGAAGAGACGATGGAGCATTTCCTGGTGAGGTGCCCATTTACAGTCCAGGTCTCTGACCGGGTTTCCTCGTTGCTGCAGATCCCCAGTTTCCGCAACTACAGCTATGCGGACTGGGTGTATGGCCCAGAGGGTGGAGAGGGACGCGGGGATCCGGTAACACGCTTTCTGATTTCGGTGATATTGCGGTACTGCCTCTGGATGGCGCGCTGCAGGGTGTCCCTGTACCAGGAGGTCCGGCCGGCGGAGGTAGTCAGCTGGGATGTGGTAAGGGCGGTGCAGGAAGCGGCGAAGTGGGAAAGGGTGGAAAAAGGGGTGGGGGTGGCTTCGAGGTGGTGGAGACACGTGAGGCTTAAGCCGCCATGAGGGGACATGCTTCCCAGGGGATTGTGTGCCAGTTGTCTGAAGGGGTTGTGGGGGGTCGGGGGGGGGGGTTGATCCATTGTATTATTGAGGAGGGGGTGTACATAGATAGGCAGACCATGTCTAGCTAGGAGCCTGGGGTTTGATTTGCATGTCCGGTTTTTTTTTCTTTGGTCTTTCTAATAAACAGTTTCCACTGTACTATTGAGGAGGGGGAGGGGGTGTACATAGATAGGAGGACCGTGTATAGCTAGGGGCTTGTTTTTGATTTGTATGTTATTTGTTTTTAGTTTTTTCCAATAAAAAGAGTTTTCCAGTCTGCACAAGATAAACTCATTTTACATGGTATGCAATACTTTATATGTATACCCGAGTTTGATCTGTCCTCGCCATTCCCAGGGCACATACTGCAGAAGTCTGCCCAGCACTGTTCCTGCACTAAAAATTCTGAAGCTAACATTGAAGCCCCTTAAAATTTACACTCCAGCCCATCCGGGGGCGTAGCCACGGGCGGGCCTGGATGGGCCCAGGCCCAGGCCCAGGCCCAGCCACTTTCCCTCCAGGCCCACCCAGCCAAGATCCTCATACCAGTCCCCACCTGCTCGCCTCACCAGCTCCGTTGAGGGACAGACCGATCCTCTTCTGCCACCCAGCATACAGCCTTAAAAAAAGTATCAAAGAAGCACCTCGCGTCTGCTGCTCTCTCTGCCCTGCTCTGTGCTGCTGTAGCTGTAAAGCGATTTGCTGGTCGGCCCTTCCTTCACTGTGTCCCGCCCTCTGATGTAACTTCCTATTTCCGCGAGGGTGGGACACAGTGAAGGAAGGGCCGACCAGCAAATCGCTTTACAGCTGCAGCAACGCAGAGCAGCAGACGCGATGCGCTTCACCAATTCTTTTTTTAAGGCTGTGTGCTGGGTGGCAGAAGAGGGTCAGTTTGGCCCTCCATCAACGGAGCTGGTAGGCAGGGGAAAGTATTTGAACATTGCCAGGTTGGGATGCTCGCTTCCCCCTCCTCGCGCATGTGGCCTTTCACTTGCCAACTTGGAAGGCACAGTTTTTAAACAAAAAAATGGATAGGTGTGATGATACAGTTACATGCTGGGGGGGTGGTTAGGGGGAGGAAGAAAATGCTGCTTCAACAATTCGGAGGCCAGTGCCACATCTGAGGAACTGAGAAGGAGGAAGGGATTTTTCATTGTTGCAGAACTGGGTATAGCCGAAGAGGAAATATTTCTTTTTAGCTTCTGTGTAAAAAGAAGCGTTAAGACAATCAGAATCAGAGTGGGAGGGGGTACCCAAGAAACACTACTCACACCTAGTGCCCACCCATATTAGCTCTGGGCCCACCCAAAATGTCTGGTCTGGCTACGACACTGAGCCCATCCCTATCTATTCAGTCACTCTCAGGGCATAGACCATAAAAGTCTGCCCAGCACTGGTTTTGCTTCCCAATTACTGGTGTTGCCACCCAATTTCCTTTAAGATTCTGTAGATCCATTCCTTCTACACAGGATTCCTTTGTGTTAGTTAAAAATGCTACCAACAATAAGGCACGACAACGTGAATGCAGCAGTTCATAGCCGGGCTCTCTCCCCTCTCCGCTCCAGCTCCCTCCCCCTCCCCCTCCTCCCGACCTGACTCACTCACTGCTGTCTTCTGCCTCCTCCTCTCCGATGGTGACTGCGGGTCCCCCTCTCCTGAGCCTCCGGCTGAGAAGTGCGGCTGCCGCGAGACATGGCAAGCTACGCAGAGTTTATCGAGAGAGAGAATAATAGGTCCAAAGGCACGCTAGCGTTTTTAGTGTGTATGTTAAATATACGTGCGCTAAATGCTAGAGATGCCCATACATTCCTATGGGCGTCTGTAGCATTTAGCATGCTCTAATGATTAGTGCTCGCAAAAACGCTAGCGTGCCTTTGTAAAAGGCCCCCTAAATTTGTAAAACGGTGCAACATATGCAACATGGATGTGTTGGCACTTACTATGTGGAAGCTGCAAAATCACCACTTCCACTTGTAAGTGCCAAGATCTCCAATTAAAAGCAGACAGATCCGTGCAGTTCGCACACTTCTGCAGGTTAGTTTAGAAAAGGATCTGCGTCAGACTTGAGTATGTCTTGACCTAGACATCTCGATTCCAATCTCTCACAGTCAATACCAGTGACTTGGACATGTTTCATAAATAAAAGTCATCCTAATTTCATCTGAAAAGTTTACCTTCTTGGATAAACAGTAGGGATTAATGAAACTTCTCTGAGCCAGTTTAATTCCAGGGTCAAATCTGTGAATATCTGATGCAATTGTGCTCTAAGAGTCAGGATTTGCATTGATCAGATTTAAATCTTTAATTGATTTTTTGAGTAAGCTCTAGGGAGTAGGAACTGTCTCTTATGTGTTTCTGAAAACTGCTGTGTACACCATGTTTATGTTTATTGGATTAGCCATACCACCCTTCAGTTCAAAATGTCAAAGCAGTTTACAAAATAAATCAGCTAGAAAGAAAAAGAACTCTAATGATCATGACAGGAAAGCATAAACAAAATCAAGATCCTCTTATAACAGGGATAGCAGATCCTCATATAACAGGGATAGCAGAAGAGAGGTAGTGAAGGAAGAAGTGAGAGACAATACCCATCGACTTCCACTCGTGCCTTATGAGTCAGTGAAGGCCAGGGAGATTAGATGCATTTTGAGGTCTGTATGGAATTGCTTATAGACCTCAGCTCACAAATGCCACGGTAATTCATTACACAAGGATGGAGCTAGAAAAAAAGAAGATGGAATGCCTTGTAGATTCCAGCTTTGCATGCACTGGCAGAGGTAGGGAGAGTTGATGGTCATGTATCACGTGAAGACAAGGCAAAGAAGTATGCATGATAAGTAAGGAATGCCTGAATGAGTCAGGGTTAGTATCTTAAACTGGATTCTAGAACATACTGGGAGCCAATGACATTGCAGTAACAGATACATAATATGACCATATTTGTGAGCCTGGCATAGGATCCTAATGGTGCTGTTTTGAACTGATTGCAGGCATTACAGTAGTCCAATTGAGGGATTAAACTGGTATGGATCGGAGTTCAATGAGTGGCATTATCCCCAAAATCTGGATGATGCAAAATTACTTAAGTGCAAAAAAATATAAAGGCAGCACTTGGTTATGCCAGACACTTGTGGGGTAAATGTAAGTTGATAATAATAATGCCTAGGTATTTAAAAAAATCTACCAGGCTGAGAGGTGTACCAAGCAAAATGAAGGTGACAGATGGCAGGATCTGCTAGTCCTTTGAGGCATTCTCTATTTCCAGCACCAAACATTTACACTACGCACCCATCAAGAGACTCCTGAGGCAGACACATTTAGCCGAAACATGGTGCCGTGTCGAGTCCCTAACTATCATCAACAAAGAAAATTTGTGTAACTCTTGGTGGTCCACCATACACAAAAAAGATAGCCCCTGCTCTAAGAGCATGTAGCACTATACATCAGTGGCGTAGCGAGGGGGGCTGCCACCCAGGGCGGGGTGGTTTGCCATTGCCCCCCCCCCCCCCGGTTACAGCACGATGACATACCCCCCCCTCGGCGCATCGACCCCCCCCCCGACCCAGTGCCCACCCTCTTCCGTCCAACCAGCTCCCTACCTTTAAAAAAATATCGGAATCCGAAGCGAGGCGCAGCGCCTCGCGCCTCCACATAAAAGAAATGTGCAGCGTCTCATCGGGCCTTCCCTCACTCTGTCCCACCCTCCGCTGACACAACTTCCTATTTCCGCAAGGGCGGGACAGACAGAGCGAGAGAAGGCCCGATGAGACGCTGCACATTTCTTTTACGTGCAGGCGCGAGGCGCTGCGCCTCGCTTCAGATTCCGATATTTTTTTAAAGGTAGGGGGAGCTGGTTGGATGGAGGAGGGTGGGCACTGGGGGGGGTGTCGATGCGCTGAGGGGGGGAGCTGGCAGGGAGCACTCCCCCCCCCCCCCCCCCGAGCTGACACCCGGGGCGGACCGCCCCTCCCGCGCCCCCCCCCCCCTTGCTACGCCACTGCTATACATAGAGGATATGAGAAAGGGAAGGCTTCGGAAGGAACCAAACAAACAAGATGAAGAGAGTGGTGCCTTCCCTGTTTGCCATGCTTCCACCCTAAGTAGCAAATGTTTAACAAAGGGGAGCTATTTGTCAGCTTTGTCATTGAAGAAAAGATTGGCCAAAAGTAAAAGAGAACTGTTGTGTTACATACTTCAGTCAAACAGTGATACCTTAAAAAAGCTGTTTTGAACTAAAAACATGTGCAGCTCATAAGGGCCAGCCAGAAGGTGGGGAAGTTACAGCTGAGACTCCTTTCACCTTATGGAAAACACCAGCTTCACTCTGGCAGGACTTTTAAGGATTGTTTTTGGGGAGATTTCAAAAGGGATTTTTTTTTTCATGCAAACTCAGCAAAATCACAAATGAGTCTAAAGATAGGTTTAGCCTTACCCTAGATATTTTTAAAGCAGGTCTAATTCCGGGCATTTTTCTCTCTGTCTCCAGGAAGTCATTATGCTTTCCATTATCAGCAATAAGCGTTCATCACCCATGTCACGCCCATGAAACGCCCCCTCTGGGAATATCTTCTTTTCAGTGGCTAGCGTACTTGGGCAGTTTTTTGTTTGTTTGTTTGTTTGTTTGTTTGATTATATGCTTTAGACATTTTTCTGTGAGAAAGATGTATATATGCCTGTTATGCCATTTTTTTTGGATGTTTTTCTGTTTCAAAAATGAGCCCCTTAAGGTCTCTGTGTGGTACGTCAAAAGGAGAGCAATGATTTGTCTGTATGTATGTTTGTGTGTGTATAAGTGAGTGAGTTTTCTTCTTTGTCTAAAATTGGCTACTATAATATAAACCCCACAAAATTGAACAGCTGACTGAACTGAATGCACAGAAAAGCTGTCAGTGAATTATTTTTGAATTAGCATAACTACTGGAGAGATTCACAAAAAATATCTCAAAAAAGATATAGTAGAATTGGAAAAGGTACAGCGAAGGGCGACGAAAATGATAGTGGGGATGGGACGACTTTCCTATGAAGAGAGGCTGAGAAGGCTAGGGCTTTTCAGCTTGGAGAAGAGACGGCTGAGGGGAGATATGATAGAAGTGTATAAAATAATGAGTGGAATGGATCGGGTGGATGTGAAGCGACTGTTCACGCTATCCAAAAATACTAGGACTAGAGGGCATGAGTTGAAGCTACAGTGTGGTAAATTTAAAACGAATCGGAGAAAATCTTTCTTCACCCAACGTGTAATTAGACTCTGGAATTCATTGCCGGAGAACGTGGTACGGGCGGTTAGCTTGACGGAGTTTAAAAAGGGGTTAGATAGATTCCTAAAGGACAAGTCCATAGACCGCTATTAAATGGACTGGAAAAATTCCTCATTTTTAGGTATAACTTGTCTGGAATGTTTTTACGTTTGGGGAGCGTGCCAGGTGCCCTTGACCTGGATTGGCCACTGTCGGTGACAGGATGCTGGGCTAGATGGACCTTTGGTCTTTCCCAGTATGGCACTACTTATGTACTTATGTGAAGAAAAACCATTAGTTTATTCACTGTCTTTACATATCATACTGATATTTCTTCAGCATTATATCACATAACTGACACCATATGAAACCTAAAACATTTTTTTCAATGTCCAAAGCAATGCTTGTTTTTAAATGCACTGTTGGGACAAAGAGAGATATTTATTTATTGAAATAAGAGGAACTAGAGATGGAGGAAGATGTATTTCTTGGTTTAAACAGATGAATAAATGAATGGAGGTACACAGAACAGTTTGAGGAATATTAATATAAGTGCTTTTTTCTATTTTTGTGATTTTTTTTTTTACTGCATTGAAAATATTATTTTGAAAAGCGAGTGTTGCTTTGGATGTCAGTGATGTGGTATAATGCTGAAATATTGTTACATGTAAAGACAGTGAATAGACTGATGGTCTCTTCACCAATTTGTACATCTGTACATTTTCCCTGATAAATCGTTGCTATGTGGTCACGTGATTTTAGAATGTCACTCAACTAGAATTGTGAATATTGTAGTGACCTTTACTGATTTATCATTTCTGGCTTATCCTATATTCTTTTGTTTTTGGATTGGCAGGTGCTCATCACAGATCAGTCTTCTGCTCAGAATCTGGTTCCACTGTCTTTTATAGACTTAGACTTCGGCTGCATGGTTTGAACTGCTCAGTTTTCACGTGCACTGTCCAAGACAGGGAAGGGGCCACAAGGTCACAAGCAGACTTGCAGCTGAGTCCTTTAAACAGAATGCACACTAAAATTATGACATCTGGTCTCAAGCAAGAGCTGAAAATTAGGCCTTAATGAGCACATGCTATAGTAGGTAGAGGAAAGCATACCGCACTGTTTTGAATAGTCTTTTTATAACTAAATATGTATATGATTTTCCTTCATTTACATAGGCTAAATATTCTAATTTTCTCTGAAACCTGTTTAGCATGCACACTAGGGGGGTCTTTGCAGCTCCTCATGACTCTATTGCACTGAAACAGCTGCTGTCGCTCCTTGGCTTGCAAAGATGGCTGCTGCTTCTATGCTTGCCAGTTCTCTTACTCTCTTTTGCACTCAGGACAGGCAACATATGTGTTGGGCTCCCCATTGTAATATAAATACATTTAAAAACCCACACCAGTAGGTCCCCGTCTGGTTCTGACTGCTGAGGAAAACCACAGAGGAGAAAGTAGCAGGTATGAAGTGCTGCTCACTGACTCCTCCTGCTGACTGGAGGACAAGTTACAGGGGGTGAGGCAAATTAATACCTTGGGTAATGATTGTTCTGCCCCTTATGAGGATAAAGACACCTGATCACTGGACCCAAAACTTAAGAGCTCTATTTATCCACTGATAAGAAATATGGACCATCAGAATCATATAAGAAGAAAGGTTTACTTAGTAAAGCAATATAGATAAAGAGCATAAAAGCTATGATTCTTAAAAAAAAACTTAGGTCTGATGAAAGCAAGCGCAATGCCCTTGATTTAACACTCACTTCAATTTCTGGTACAAAAAAAAAACAACTAACTAAACCAAGATGTAAATGTGATCAAAAAACTTAAAACATGTGTCTTCCAGATAGCAGTGCAGTCTTCTACTGAAAACCACTCATGTCCTTTTCAAATGGAGGACCCTGGGCAAACTCCACTATCACACGTCTGTGGTAGAGCACACTTAAAATCAAAATAGGGGTATTTTTCAAGGGGCTAATACTGGCCCCACCAGTAACAGGTGGGATTCAGAAAAGTCCACCAGAGGCAAACAAAATTGCTCCAACTCAGTCATGGGCTGGGTGGTGCCTCTAGAGGTTTAAAGCTGCACTCGATGACCCATCGCCATCTTTTGGATTGCGACAGACTTTCAAATTCCACCCCATCCACCCATACGGAATTGTTAGAAATGTGATTTTATATGATCCTTCTATCTACCCTATCAGTATTTCTCACATTAGATGATTATTCTGAAACACTGTGACTGTATCTAAATTTTATACTCACTGTATAGATACTCTTTACATTGCATCATTATTCTCTGTAACATACGCTACCATGTCAAGATTATTCTGTTTTCGGCTTATGTACCATTTCAGCTTATTGGTGAAGGAGCACCTGAACCTTGACATCAAGGCAGTGATGTTGATATCAAGGTTAGCCAAGACACAGCTACAGTTCATTATGAAGAATATTTGGTGACATGGTAGACCTATAGGACACCTAGCTAGTTGACATGGAGGGGCATAATCGATAGGGACGCCCAAGTTTTGTTGAGGACGTCCTCGCAAAACGTCCTAATGGAGGGGCGGGGAAACCCGTATTATCGAAACAAGGTGGACGTCCATCTTTCATTTTGATAATAAGGTCGGGGATGCCCAAATCTTGACATTTAGGTCGTCCTTAGAGATGGTCATCCCTAGACTTGGTCGTTTCTGATTTTCGGCGATAATGGAAACCAAGGACGTCCATCTCAGAAACTACCAAATGCAAGCCCTTTGGTCGTGGGAGGAGCCAGCATTTCTAGTGCACTGGTCCCCCTGACATGCCAGGACACCAACCGGACATCCTAGGGGCACTGCAGTGGACTTCATAAATTGCTCCCAGGTACATAGCTCCCTTACCTTGTGTGCTGAGCCCCCCCAAACCTCCTCAAAACCCACAACTGTACACCACTACCATAGCCCTTATGGGTAAAGGGGGGCACCTAGATGCGGGTACAGTGGGTTTGTAGTGGGTTTTGGAGGGCTTGCTGTTTCCTCCACAAACGCAACAGGTAGGGAGGGGGATGGGCCTGGGTCCGCCTGCCTGAAGTGCACTGCACCCACTAAAACTGCTCCAGGGACCTGCATACTGCTATGATGGAGCTGAGTATGACATCTGAGGCTGGCAAAAAATATTTTGAAAGATGTTTTTTCAGGGTGGGAGGGGGTTAGTGACCACTGGGGGAGTAAGGGGAGGTCATCCCCGATTCTCTCCGGTGGTCATCTGGTCATTTCAGCCACCTTTTTGTGCCTTCGTCATAAGAAAAACAGGACCAGGTAAAGTCGTCCAAGTGCTCGTCAGGGACACCCTTTTTTTCCATTATGGGTCGAGGACGTCCATGTGTTAGGCATGCCCAAGTCCCGCCTTCACTATGCCTCCGATATGCCCCCTTGAACTTTGGCCGTCCCTGCGATGGAAAGCAGTTGGGGACATCCAAAATCGGCTTTCGATTATACCGATTTTGACGACCCTGGGAGAAGGATGCCCATCTTCCGATTTGTGTTGAAAGATGGGCATCCTTCTCTTTCGAAAATGAGCCCGATAGAGGCTTGTAAGGAGCCCATAAACACAAAATGGGGACCTTGTTTGGCAGGCACTGTGGGTTACCTCTAAAGTGCATCTGCAATGTGAGCAACCCCTAGTTTACACTGGGATGTTGGGAACATGCTGGTGAATGAAGTGGTGTGTCAAGGAAGGGCTCAAGCTTTTAGTTATTGTTGTTGAAGTGTTTACTGAATCTGCGTTCTTTGATTGCCCAGTAATCTGTATATTAAGTATTTTATGTTCTGAGCATTGACTGAAAACGCCCTATAGTGCACACTTAGGGCTAGATTATATATGTGATGACTGAAAAATCCGCACGGAATAAATTTCCATCTAAGCATATTCAATAAACAGTGCCTAGATTTAAGTGCAGTATATAGAATGTGCTCAGCTGATATCCCAGTGCTTAGAACTACGCACATCCATTTACACCAAGGAAAACATGGCGTAAATACCACAAGGTGTGCTCAGGTGTCCCGTGGTAGTTTTGGCATCTGCGCAGACGTCCCATGCACTAAAAATACTTTTTTTAGCACTGGGGGTGTGTTTGAGGTTAGAGATAGGCATACCCAGTGCTAATTGGTTAGCCCAGTAGCATCGACACCTGCTAACCGATTAGTATGTTGTTAACATGGGAGCCCTTACCACCTAGAAAATAGCCATTAATGGGGAAAATAGAAAATGCGGCCATTTTACAGCCACGCTAAAAGTGTCCTCAGTGCATAGAAAACCCATATGCTAGCTCAGCTCAGCAAAAGGGACCCTTAGAAATGTACATTTTATAGATTTATAATGCATTATTAATAAGAATTTTATAATTCATAATTTTTAATTGGTCCTCAAAGGATATAAGTTTTGTCATAAAACATTGTACATATTTACCTATTAAAACCTGTGTATTTTTTGTTGTTTGTTTTATTAGTTTAAATAAAGGAGATTTTGTTTTGGGCTGAAGGGGCTTTGTGGAATAAAGAACCACCTAATTATTGTAAGAAGCAATCAAAATGATAGAGCAACTGGCACAAGAGGAACAAGGAAGATTTATTTAGCTGCCACACTTCACTAATCCTGTTTACAAAGTGCTTTGCGTTGATGTGAGTTAAGATGTACATTTAAAACAAAATGAGCATTCCCGTAATGGAGTCAGTCCAATTTAGATAATACTTTTTTGGGTGACTAGCTCATAAATTATAGCCTTCTACTTCATCACAATGAGGTTTAAGAATTTTTTATGTAATGTCATGGGTAAATGCAAGAAATAAAAGCAACAGAGAGAGTAAGACATCATTGCATACATGCCACTTTAATTTGTGCTCATGGCTAGCAGGTAACTGCATATACTGAGATTTTTATTAAAAGTGGCCTGGTTTTGTAAATGTTCCTTCTACTGCAGCAGGTTAAACCAACAAAATATGCTTGCATAAAACCTATAGGTTTGTTTCACTCAAAATCATAACTCAAATTCAGTGGAGGGGTAGCCTAAGGGTTAGTGCAATAGGCTGAGAACTTGGGCAACTGGGTGTGGTATTCCTACTGCAGCTCTTTGTGACCCTGGGTGAGTCACTTAGGGGTCCTTTTACTAAGGTGCACTGAAAAATGGCTTGCGGTAGTGTAGGCGCGGGTTTTGGATGCACACCAATCTATTTTTCAGGACGCCTGTAAAAAAGGCCTTTTTAAAATTTTTGCTGAAAATGGATGTGCTGCAAAATCAAAATTGCCGCGCGTCCATTTTGTGTCTGCGATGTTACCGCCAGCCAATGGCCTAGCAGTAAAGTCTCGCGCGGTAACCGGGCAGTAATGACCTACGTACCACAAATGCCACTTGGCGCACGTCCGATATGCTAGGCAAAAATGAAATTACTGCAAGAGCCATGCGGTAGCCATGTGGTAACTCCATTGTGGCGTGCGTTGGGCGTGCATAGACGCTTACACGGCTTAGTAAAAGGGCCCCTTAACCCTCCATTGTCTCAAGTACAGAAAAAAACAAACACTAGGGACAGAGAAAGTATCTACATATAATATACGTGAACTACTTTGGTTGTACCACAGAAACGTGGTATATCAGATCCATTACTTTTTACCCTTTCCTTCAAAAAAATGTATATTCAAAAGCTCTCCTTAGGGTATGCAAATAAAAATAAGCACTTTCTCGGTAGGGAAAAATTCCTCATGGAGAATTTGAGATGAAAATAGCGATGGAAGTCAAACAGGCATGGAATAGACACACCGTATCCCTTCATGGCATGAGGATGGAAACAAAGCACCGAGGTAACTCTTAACAGTAGTGAGATGACTTTAGTGTGCTTTCAAGATGATAAGGGATAGCCTTCACAGAGCAGCAATTATAACCCTGAACTAATACATGAGGGTAACCTGAATGTAGGAACTGTTATAACCCTAAACATCTCTCTAGGAACACCAGATAGGTTATTTCAGTCTTTATCAGCACCTACTATGTTACTCTATACCCTGCAGCTCAGAAGTTTAGCATATCAAGAAAAGAAAATATAAACCTATCCTAAGTGCATTTTTCATCTGACCCCAACCTAGAATTATATATTAAATTATTGGCACTATTATAATATGTATGTCTGTCATTGTTCCATTGTAGATTTCAAAAGTGCTCACTTAATGATACCAGCATCTATAAGTGGGCAAAAAAAATGTAACCCTCATTGACTTTATCAGCATTAGTTCCCTTTTAAAAAGACGTAGGAGTGAAGGGCCCAGCATGTACTCAGTGTGGGCCGTGCACGCTGGAGTCAGAAGATAGCACTTCTGCTGGCGGGGGTTTGGGTGGAAGGGGCCTGGTGGCAGGTGGGACTGCGGCACCGGGCCCCCCTTGGAGGCTCAGACCCCGGGAATTTTGTCCCCCCCCCCCCCTCTCGGCAGCCCTGCAAATGACATCTGAAGTCTGCTCGGAGTTCATCAAGAACAGAAAGACTATAGACCCAAGAGCAGAGGTCAAGCCAACTGCAACCTAACCAAAGAATCAAAGGGTGTCAGGACTTATGTTTTAAATGCATTCATTCCAGGTAAAGCCAGCAGAGGTACACAGCAGAGCCAGTTTGAGAAGGAGAAGGATTGTCCCAGGATTCAGCCTTTGAAATCAAGTAAAATAAATCGAGGACTGAGATGTTTTGTGGATTCTGTACTTTATTTAACAGTTATGCTTTTGTATAATATGCCAAGGGCATTTTTCTTGGCAACAAATAAATTTCACACCTCTTTACTTAACGAGGTCAAAATTCAAAGGATGTTCTCTGTTTACTTTTACAATTAACCAGACAAACCAAGAAATTTACATTTCTGCCCCTCCACTGCCAGTTATATTTTGCCCACACAAACTTTAATTAGATCAAAGTAATTGGTGCTTTAAGCATTTCCTTCCAAACTGTCCTACGTGTATCTGGACTGCGGCCTACAATCAGATAGCGCTAGACACTTGCTGCAGTATCCAGATATTCAATAGCAGCCAATATCTGGATACTTCCACTGAATATCTGGATTTTTTTTTTTTTTAGCCGTGGTGGCTGGCATTACAAAAACGAAAACCATTGACTGCCACGGGTTCAGTATCAGAGGGATTGTCTCTACTGCTCTTCAACTTTGATGCTGATGTAAATTGTTTACTACTACTACTATTTAGCATTTCTATAGCGCTACAAGGCGTACGCAGCGCTGCACAAACATAGAAGAAAGACAGTCCCTGCTCAAAGAGCTTACAATCTAATAGACAAAAAATAAACGTCTGCTGCAATTTGTTATAACACCCTATTTGCGAACAAGTCAGAGAGATTTACAAAACATAAAACCAAGACAGAAAAGAATGCCAATAATAAAAGAAAAGCTATTCAGTAAAATTTCAAAGAGACAAATTTATGTTTTGGACAAAGCCAAGCAAAGCTTACAAAAAAATAAAAACCCTACAAGTCAGTGGTGTAGCCAGACCTACTACAGAGCTGCCAAGTTACCCATTCTAGGAGAGAGACTTTTTGGCCAGTCCTGGATTTCTGCCAACTTCATCCTGGTTTATTATCGGGACCTGCAGCACTGATTTCAATGCCTAGAATCATGGACTACAATTACTACACTGCTTTGGGATGTAAGTTTAAAATCAGGACTGGCCAAAAAGTCTCCCTCCTGGAATGGGTAACTTGGCAGCTCTGCTACTATTTTGGATGGGTCCACAGTTAACTTGGGTGGGCCCTTCCAACTCCCCCAACCTTAGCTCAGCATTTCCTCTGTCCTTCCCACCCCTTTCACCCACACAAAACCAGCAGCTGCCCTCTCTCTGAATCTCCCCATCCGTCCCCGGTTTACCTCGGCCCAGTAGCCACAGTAATTCATCTTTGCTGCCTGCACTGGCCCCACAGACTTTCCTCTCAGTGGAAGTGGTGGAGATGAAAACAATATCTGAATTCAAGAGATCTTGAGACAAGTACATAGGATCTCTAAGGGATTGATAGGGAGAATAGATGGCATAAATGGGCAGACTGGATAGGCCATATCATATTTATTTGCCTACATTTTTCTGTTTCCTCTGCTGCATTCTGCCAGTGAGGAAACGTAGTAACATAGTAAATGATGGCAGATAAAGACCTGTACGGTCCATCCAGTCTGCCCAACAAGGTAAACTCATTTTACATGGTATGTGATACTTTATAAGTATACCAGAGTTTGATTTGTCCTTGCTTTCTCAGGGCCCAGACCGTATAAGTCTGCCCAGCACTCTTCTTGTACTAAGTTCTGAAGCTAACTTCGAAGCCCCTTAAAATTTACACTCCAGCCCATCCATATCTATTCAGTCACGATCAGGGCGTAGACCGTAGAAGTCTGCCCAGCACCAGTTTTGCTTCCCAATTACCGGCGTCGCCACCTGATCTCTGCTAAGATTCCGTAGATCCATTCCTTCTAAACAGGATTCCTTTGTGTTTAACCCACGCACATTTGAGTTTCATTACCATTTTCATCTCTACCAAATCCCGCGGGAAGGCATTCCATGTATCCTCCACCCTCTCTGTGAAAAAATACTTCCTGACATTAAAAATACTTCCTGACAAGAAGTGATGTTGCTGCAGCCGCTGGGACACCTCTGAGATACACTGGAGAGGGAGGGGGAAGGGGTTCAGAGAGGGAGCAGGTGCCGGGGAGCCAGAGGAAGAAAGGGGAGTGAGGTGCTACTGCTGGATGGACTTGTGCCCACACAGGCCCAACCATAGCTGCGCCACTGCTAAGTCAGTTTGCTTGCATAGTTTTGCAAAGAGATTTAATTTCCTTTGGCATCAGGAAGAGAAACCTTTCCACCTAAAATATATTGAAGCAAAACATGTCTTTAAAGTGCTGTAACTTTTGTGCTTTCATGCAAAGGTCTAGAAGTGTTTGCACAGGTTTTTCTGCAGATTTTTTTTTCTTAAAGTTGAAAGAACGTAAATCCTTGAGTAATATATACATCACATTAAAATTATGCAAACTAGTTCACAAGGAACTTTTATGCTTTTAATGTCTGAAATTTAAACTGTTCCTGAGATCTCTAGCAGGCTGATTGGTTTGCTTTCTTTTACCTTTAAAAATGCATTTCGTATTAAATCATTCATGTGTAAGAGTTTTCTAAAAAGTATTTCTACAAATTTCTTTATGCATGAATTTGGTATTTTATTGGTAAGTTGTGAGCTAGTAAAGGAAAATGAATTACAGGTAATTTCCACAACGAGATGTGCTAATACAATTGCTGAAATCAAGTTCATGCATGACTGCCATTTGCTGTTTCCCCCTTCCACAACAGTTGTGTAGCATGTTATCAAGGTGATATCTCGCTACAATTTCCCATTCAGTTGTAGTCTGAATAATTATGACATCAGTAGTGGTTTCCTTGCTGCTGTGGACCCATCTGCGAAGAGGGGGGCACTGAATAGTAATTTCACTAAAACCGACTGCATGCAAATGCAATTCCTATGATACCTAACTGAGCCAGCTGCATGTTATAGAATTGATCGCACTCCCTTTACAGGAATGAATCAGAGAAGAAAGCTTCGTGACTACATAGAAGCAAGCAGAAGATTACAGTATTATAAAGCAAAGAAATCTAGTGCAAGCCTGCAGGAATTAATTAGACATACTGATTTTTCAAATAAAGTGTAAAATATAAGTCGTGCTTCTTGCACAAGCTTCAGTGGGATATTATGGCTATCCTGTCATGATGATTTTTGTAGTCACTTTGGCTGATTTTATTACATCCACTAAGCAGCTGGTCAATGGTTTCCACTTTTATATTGCATAGTTACATTTGCAAATTTGTCAAAATATTTTGAATATTTTTCATGCAGTTAGGGACCAACACACAATGGCGTTAAGGGGTTTTGCATTATTGTAGCAGTTACTGTGCATTAAGGACTAGGTTCTGTAAATGGTGCCCAAAATTGGGCACCGAAGAAAGAGAACTAAGCACTGTTCTATAAATAGCACTCCGAGTTGGGAGCCATTTATAGAATAGCCCTTAGCACTCAATTTTGGGCACAAGGATTTACACCAACTAAAACCTGGTGTAAATTCTCGTGCTTAAATTAGTTGTGGATCTACTATATTCATGAAAACAGCAAGGCAAACGATCTGCAAACTCCAAGATGGAAAGACAAAACAGCAGATCAGTAAAAAAATTTAATTAAATGACAACCAAATATTCAAATCAGCCCGACACTGGCCGTCAGGGGCTACACAATGTTCTTTAAAAGTCGAGATGACAAATGTACAGAAGTCTGAAATCATGAATCTTCCAAAATACAGTAAAAAAACCAGCATAAACTGAATGAATCATAAAAGATGATGACGTGAGTACCGTCCTGCACCTTCACAATTCTAAAATGCTGAAAGAAAAAAAAATTAGAATTGTGAAGGTGCAGGACGGTACTCATGTCATCATCTTTTATGATTCATTCAGTTTATGCTGTTTTTTTTTACTGTATTTTGGAAGATTCATGATTTCAGACTTCTGTACATTTGTCATCTCGACTTTTAAAGAACATTGTGTAGCCCCTGACGCAGCCCAGTTGGGCGAAACATGGCCAGTGTCGGACTGATTTGAATACTTGGTTGTCATTTAATTAAATTTTTTTACTGATCTGCTTTTTTGTCTTTCCATCTACTATATTCATGTGCACAAATTCTAAGAATGCCCATGATCTGCCCATGCCCCTCCCATGGCTATGCCCCCTATTCAGATCAATATAGAAAAATTGTTGCACGCATCTTTATAGAATCCCGAATAGGAAGATGTGCATATAAATTCTAATTGTTGCCAGCACCAATAGTTGATTGTTAGCACCCAATTATTGGCACTAATCGGCTCATTGTTCAATTAAATTGCACTCACGCTCAAATCTGTGTGCACTATATATAGAATTTGGAGGTAAGTGCTTTCAAGTTAGAGGCCATGGCATGAGTGAAGAATGAACATGGAAGCATTAGCCAGCTAGCATGCTACACTTACCACATGCCAACTGGCTAATGCACAGTTAAAGTAAAAGCACTTACCACCTCCTAAATAGGAGAAGCTAAGTTCTCCCACGTTAATTGTGGCCAGGTACCAAATGCTAATTTGCATTTTAACACAGGACCAAAATAAGAAAATACTGTCTCTGTCCCCACTGGTTACCACATAAAATTTGCAGTTACCATGTGGTTTATTCCCACATTAAGTTGCGGTGAGTACAACCTTTACCATGGTCTAATAAAAGATTCCCTTAATTTGTAAAGCTTGGTCCTGAGCTGCAAAAATTAATCCATCTTGAATTTCAGTTCCAAGCAAACTTTCCATTTAGGTAGGGGACCTCGGGTAATAAAGGTCATTGGGGCCCTCTGGCCACAGACCTCCACCCCACTGCTGCACCACTGCCCCCTTTCCACACACTACAGACCCCTGAGCCAAAGTGGGCCCTCCCCGGTTGTACCTTGAAGGGGCCCTGGTGGTCTAGTGGCTTCATCAGGGGTAGGAAAGAACCCCACTCGCTCCTACCTGCTATCGCTACTGTGCCTAGTGCTGTTGTGTTTTCAAAATGGCTGCCAAGACTTCCCGCAGTAGTCTTGTGGGTCTCGGCAGTCTCGGCAGCCAATTTTAAAACACGGCAGCGCCACCAGGCAGAGTAGTGGCAGCAGGCAGGAAAGAGTGGGGTTTTTCCTGCCCCCAGAGAGGCCACTAGACCACCAGGATCCTTGAAGGTAGGATGGGGGAGGTGCTGTAATGTGCAGCAGCGGGAAACTGGGCAGAATGATCAGTCTGCCCCTGATCTGCCTTCATTATAATTATTATTATTATTATTGTGGTTTTATACAGCCTGCAAGATGCTCTTGGCTAGATTTGGTTTATGGTTATGGTTTATTATTTATGATATGTGGAGGGGCATAATCGAAAGGGGCGCCCAGGTTTTCCTAAGGACGTCCTCGCAGGATATCCCAGCGAAGGGGCGGGGAAACCCGTATTATCGAAACAAGATGGGCGTCCATCTTTCGTTTCGATAATACGGTCGGGGATGCCCAAATCGCAAAATTTAGGTCGACCTTAGAGATGGTCCCCGATTTTCAGCCATAATGGAAACCGAGGACGCCCATCTCAGAAATGACTAAATCCAAGCCATTTGGTCATGGGAGGAGCCAGCATTCATAGTGCACTGGTCCCCCTGACATGCCAAGACACCAACTGGCACTTCGCCGGCTTCACTTGGTCCATTTATTTTTAGGACCAAGCCTCAAATAAGTGCCCCAACTGAGCAGACGACCACCAGAGGGAATCGGGGATGACCTCCCCTTACCCCACCAGTGATCACCAACCCCCTCCCACCCAAAAAACAAAAATCATTTTTTTGCCAGCCTCTATGCCAGTCTGAAATGTCATACCCAGCTCCATGACAGCAGTATGCAGGTCTCTGGAGCAGTTTTTAGTGGGTGCAGTGCACTTCAGGCAGGTGGACCCAGGCCCATCCCCCCCTACCTGTTACACTTGTGGTGGTAAATGGGAGCCCTCCAACCCCCCCCCCCAAAACCCACTCTACCCACATGTAAGTGCCCCCCTTCACCCCTTAGGGCTATAGTAATGTTGTACAGTTGTGGGTAGTGGGTTTTGGGGGGGATTTGGGGGGGCTCAGCACACAAGGTAAGGGAGGTATGCACCTGGAAGCAATTTTTGAAGTCCACTGCAGTGCCCTCTAGGGTGCCCGGTTGGTGTCCTGGCATGTGAGGGGGACAAGTGCACTACAAATGCTGGCTCCTCCCATGACCAAATGCCTTGGATTTGGCCGGGTTTGAGATGGCCGGCATCGGTTTCCATTATTGGCGAAAACCGATAAAACCGATACCAGCCATCTCAAACCCAGCCATCTCTGACATTTGGCCGGCCCCAACCGTATTATCGAAACGAAAGATGGCTAGCCATCTTTTTCAATAATACGGTTTGGGACTGCCAGCGCAATTCAATTATGCCCCTCTATGCAGGGCCATTCCTAGGGTCTCTGGCGCCCCCCTGCAGACTATCAGTTGGCACCCCCCCTGCAGACTATCAGTTGGCGGCGGCGGCGCCCCCCCCCCCCCCCCCCGTGAAAATGATCGCTCACCACTTGCCACACTGACAGGAATTGTCAGCAATATTCTTAGAAACAAATTGCTATACATTGCAAACTAAGATAGCAGATGTAAATTCTCAAAGTGGACATATTCCAAACACTAAAATGAAAATAAAATGATTTTTTTTCTACCTTTGTTGTCTGGTGACTTTCTTTTTCTGATCATGCTGGCCCAGTATCTGATTCTGCTGCTATCTGTCCTCTTAACTCCGTTTCCAGGGCTTCCTTTCCATTTATTTCTTTCCTTTCCTCCTTTCTTCTTCATTTCTGGTCCTCAGCTGCTGCCTATTTTCTTCATCCATGTGCAGTTTTTCTCCTCTCTTCCTTTTCCCTCATTTCATCTCCTTCATCTCTCTTCCCTCCCCTCTATGTCCAGCAATTTCTCCTCTCTCCCTGAGCCCTGCCCTCCCAATCCATGCCCATCCATGCTCCTCTGTCCCCTGCCCCCTCCATTCATCCCTTTCCAGCAATTCCCCTCTCTCCCTGAGCCCTGCCCTCCCAATCCATGCCCATCCATGATCCTCTGTCACCTGCCCTTCCATTCATCCCTATCCAGCAATTCCCCTCTCTCCCTGAGCCCTGCCCTGCAATCCATATCCATCCATGCCCATCTGTCCCCTCCATTCATCCCTATCCAGCAATTCCCCTCTCCCTGAGCCCTGCCCTCCCAATCCATGCCCATCCATGCTCCTCTGTCCCCTGCCCCCTCCATTCATCCCTATCCAGCAATTTCCCTCTCTCCCTGAGCCCTGCCCTGCAATCCATATTCATCCATGCCCATCTGTCCCCTGCCCCCTCCATTCATCCCTATCCAGCAATTCCCCTCTCTCCCTGAGCCCTGTCCTGCAATCCATATCCATCCATGCCCATCTGTCCCCTCCATTCATCCCTATCCAGCAATTCCCCTCTCTCCCTGAGCCCTGCCCTCCCAATCCATGCCCATCCATGCTCCTCTGTCCCCTGTCCCCTCCATTCATCCCTTTCCAGCAATTCCCCTCTCTCCCTGAGCCCTGCCCTCCCAATCCATGCCCATCCATGCTCCTCTGTCCCCTGCCCCCTCCATTCATCCCTTTCCAGCAATTCCCCTCTCTCCCTGAGCCCTGCCCTCCCAATCCATGCCCATCCATGCTCCTCTGTCCCCTGCCCCCTCCATTCATCCTTTTCCAGCAATTCCTCTCTCTCCCTGAGCCCTGCCCCTCCCATCCATGCTCCTCTGTCACCCTCCATTAATCCCTATTCAGCAATTCCCCTCTCTCCCTTCCATGACCCCCCCCTCGCATCCATGCTCCTCTCTCTCCTCTCGCTCCCATGTCCCAGCCTGGCCCGCCCTCTTCTCCCCCCCCCCCTTCGCATCCATGCCCCCCCTTCGCATCCATGCTCTCATTTCTCCCCTGCCCTCCCGCTCCCATTGTTCAACTGCCCACCCTCTTCTCTCCCCCCAACATCCCTTTTCTTTTTTTTTCTTTTTAAATTTACCTCCGTGGCGGTTCTGGCAGCGCAGCGTCAGGGAAGGAGGCGGCGCTCCTGACGTCTAGCCTTCCCTTCGCTGTGTTCCGCCTTCTTCTGACATCATACGTCAGAAGAACTACTACTACTACTACTATTTAGCATTTCTATAGCGCTACAAGGCATACGCAGCGCTGCACAAACATAGAAGAAAGACAGTCCCTGCTCAAAGAGCTTACAATCTAATAGACAAAAAATAAATAAAGTAAGCAAATCAAATCAATTAATGTGAACGGGAAGGAAGAGAGGAGGGTAGGTGGAGGCGAGTGGTTACAAGTGGTTACGAGTCAAAAGCAATGTTAAAGAGGTGGGCTTTCAGTCTAGATTTAAAGGTGGCCAAGGATAGGGCAAGACGTAGGGGCTCAGGAAGTTTATTCCAGGCGTAGGGTGCAGCGAGACAGAAGGCGCGGTCTGGAGTTAGCAGTAGTGGAGAAGGGAACAGATAAGAAGGATTTATCCATGGAGCGGAGTGCACGGGAAGGGGTGTAGGGAAGGACGAGTGTGGAGAGATACTGGGGAGGAACACAGTGAAGGGAAGGCTAGACGTCGGGAGCGCCGCCTCCTTCCCTGACGCTGCGCTGCCGGAACCGCCACCACGGAGGTAAATTTAAAAAGAAAAAAAAAAGAAAAGAAAAGGGATGTTGCGGGAGGGTGAGCAGGCGAGCGAGGTGAGCATGGTGCGGCGGCGCCTCCCAGAGGGAAGCGCCCCCCTGCCATGCTTACCTCGCTTACCGTGTTAGCACGGCCCTGCCTCTATGCGTGCCAAATGCGCACCAAATTGGAGTTACTGACCGGTTACCACGTGGCCCTTGTGGTAATTTCAATTTTGGCATGCATCTGCTACACGCATCTGAAAAATATTTTTTATTTTCTGGCATGTGTAATGGACGCACGCCAAGTGGCATTTGTCACATGTAGGTCATTACCGCCCAGATTCTTTACTGCTAGGTCAATGACTAGTGGTAAGGTCTCCGACCCAAAATGGACGTGTGGCAATTTTTGGCAAAAAAAAGAGGCCTTTTTTACAAGCGCGCTAAAAAGTGGATCAGCGTGCGCCCAAAACCCGCACCTACACTACCACAAGCCATTTTTCAGCGTGCCTTTGTAAAAGGACCCGTAAGTTTTCAAACACTGTCTTCACCTTGGGTTGACGTCTTTAAAGAAAAGGTGTTGGTAATTATATAAGACGCCAACTTTCAAAATAGCCAATGGACTCCCTACCTCAAAGTCACTTGTCTTCAAAGCAAAAATAAAAATATGTGTTCTCACAGAAATGCTCTCCACTTAATAACTCCATTAAAACTCTGGGGCTCCAAAGTACTTAACCTGTAAATCCAACGTTGTTCACATCTTAGCAATTAGCAATTTTTTCACACAATCACCTCTTCTCATGTCTACTGGCATGTATTCCACCACAAAGCACCATAACTGTTCGAAACTATGCATTGCAGTAACACAATGTGCCACAAGGGGTGCCTCTAATTTCTTCCTCTATAAACTGGAATAATGCTCATTCATTCTAATTTTTAATCATGTAATAGTTTTACAGTCATACCCCTCGATTCTATATATGGCACTTTGAGTTGTGCATGTACATTTGCCTACCTGTAATATACATGTTATGTAAGATATGTGTGTATTTACAGAATAGTGCTTTAGGCAGAATTTTGCCACACAGGTGCACGTTTATGCCATAGTCCTAGTAAAGTTAGTCTAATGATTTATGAGCATAATAAGTGTGTAACTGTTCGTATGCACTTTATAGAATTATTTTTGAAGAGCTTAGTAGTAGGTATAGAAGGGTAGATTGGATAGGCTGTATGTATACCCTGTATACATACAGCCTATCCAATCTACCCATACATATAATCTGTATGAATACAACTGGAGGAAAGGAGAAACAGGGGTGATACTGGGCAAACTGGATAGACCATACAGGTCGTTATTTCAACCTGAATTCATACTCTAGTGCCTTCCCGTCTCTGGAAAAGGTTTGTTTGCAGATTAATACCTTTCAAATATTTGAACACCTGTATCATATAACATAGTAACATAACATAGTAAATGACGGCAGATAATGACCTGTATGGTCTATCCAGTTTGCCCAGTATCACCCCTGTTTCTCCTTTCCTCCAGCCAGCTCAGGCATAATGTCAGGAAGTATTTTTTTCACGGAGAGGGTGGTAAATATCTGGAATGCCCTGCCACAGGAGGTGGTAGAGGTGAAAATGGTAATAGAATTCAAAAATGTGTGGGAACAACACAAAGGAGTCCTGTTTAGAAGGAATGTATCCGAAAACAAACTTAGCGGTAACTGGGAAGCAAAGCTAGTACTTGGCAAACTTTTGCTCTGATCGTGGCTGGACAGATTCTGTCGTTATACCCCCCCTCGTTCCTCAGGGTAAAGTGTCCCTGAGTACTTAAAATTACCATTAGTACCCAGAATCACCTCACCAAGGACGGAGAGGCCGACAGTTCACTAACCACGCCTCATAATCTCAAAGAAAATGAGGGGGAAAATAAGCTAAATTTGGATTTGTCCTGCTTTTGAAATAACCAAACGGGAAAAGTGATTAACCAAAAACAACAATATTTTAATTCAATTCAAATACTGTAAGGATAAATTATTAACTATCAGACTTTAACCACTAAACTTATAGCATTTGATTATAACAGTATGTTTTCTTTTCCAATACCCTAATTTCCCTCAATTACAATAATATATCAACATTTACAGTGGGGGAAATAAGTATTTGATCCCTTGCTGATTTTGTAAGTTTGCCCACTGACAAAGACATGAGCAGCCCATAATTGAAGGGTAGGTTATTGGTAACAGTGAGAGATAGCACATCACAAATTAAATCAGGAAAATCACATTGTGGAAAGTATATGAATTTATTTGCATTCTGCAGAGGGAAATAAGTATTTAATCCCTCTGGCAAACAAGACCTAATACTTGGTGGCAAAACCCTTGTTGGCAAGCACAGCGGTCAGACGTCTTCTGTAGTTGATGATGAGGTTTGCACACATGTCAGGAGGAATTTTGGTCCACTCCTCTTTGCAGATCATCTCTAAATCATTAAGAGTTCTGGGCTGTCGCTTGGCAACTCGCAGCTTCAGCTCCCTCCATAAGTTTTCAATGGGATTAAGGTCTGGTGACTGGCTAGGCCACTCCATGACCCTAATGTGCTTCTTCCTGAGCCACTCCTTTGTTGCCTTGGCTGTATGTTTTGGGTCATTGTCGTGCTGGAAGACCCAGCCACGACCCATTTTTAAGGCCCTGGCGGAGGGAAGGAGGTTGTCACTCAGAATTGTACGGTACATGGCCCCATCCATTCTCCCATTGATGCGGTGAAGTAGTCCTGTGCCCTTAGCAGAGAAACACCCCCAAAACATAACATTTCCACCTCCATGCTTGACAGTGGGGACGGTGTTCTTTGGGTCATAGGCAGCATTTCTCTTCCTCCAAACACGGCGAGTTGAGTTCATGCCAAAGAGCTCAATTTTTGTCTCATCTGACCACAGCACCTTCTCCCAATCACTCTCGGCATCATCCAGGTGTTCACTGGCAAACTTCAGACGGGCCGTCACATGTGCCTTCCGGAGCAGGGGGACCTTGCGGGCACTGCAGGATTGCAATCCGTTATGTCGTAATGTGTTACCAATGGTTTTCGTGGTGACAGTGGTCCCAGCTGCCTTGAGATCATTGACAAGTTCCCTCCTTGTAGTTGTAGGCTGATTTCTAACCTTCCTCATGATCAAGGATACCCCACGAGGTGAGATTTTGCGTGGAGCCCCAGATCTTTGTCGATTGACAGTCATTTTGTACTTCTTCCATTTTCTTACTATGGCACCAACAGTTGTCTCCTTCTCGCCCAGCGTCTTACTGATGGTTTTGTAGCCCATTCCAGCCTTGTGCAGGTGTATGATCTTGTCCCTGACATCCTTAGACAGCTCCTTGCTCTTGGCCATTTTGTAGAGGTTAGAGTCTGACTGATTCACTGAGTCTGTGGACAGGTGTCTTTCATACAGGTGACCATTGCCGACAGCTGTCTGTCATGCAGGTAACGAGTTGATTTGGAGCATCTACCTGGTCTGTAGGGGCCAGATCTCTTACTGGTTGGTGGGGGATCAAATACTTATTTCCCTCTGCAGAATGCAAATAAATTCATATACTTTCCACAATGTGATTTTCCGGATTTAATTTGTGATGTGCTATCTCTCACTGTTACCAATAACCTACCCTTCAATTATGGGCTGCTCATGTCTTTGTCAGTGGGCAAACTTACAAAATCAGCAAGGGATCAAATACTTATTTCCCCCACTGTATATTCTAATGCAAAACCAAATGTATTTTCAATTGTATAACTTTTTTCTTCTTTTCAGAATTTCCCCTCTGGTATCGATACCAAGATTCTTATCAGATAAGTATTAGGTGTAAATTTTTCTTTTTGACTAATTTCTTTCTTAACTCTCCATTGTATCTCAACTTTAAAGAATTGATACTTTGTGTCCTTTTTCTTTTCCCTTTTCTCACAGGACCTCGTAAGACAACCCCAGTGTCCCAACTCAGGTAAGTAGGAATTATTTCTCTGTCCTGTCACTGTGTTGTCACTTAGCTGCGGTTGATTCTGATGCAGTATCCTCCACGGTCTTTCTTGCGTAGGGGCCCAGGTATTTTTCAGAATTCTTTGTCACCGTCACCCTACACCTCGCTCTTAATAAAAATAAATGGAAGGAAAACCCTATCTTCCTAACAAACCCCTTTCCCACACTAAATGACTTAAATATATACTGTTTAAAACACTGGGCAACACTTAACTAAGAAAATGAAAATAACTATACCCTCGCTAAACCCCCTAACCTTACTTATTTTTCCCTAAACTAATGAGCACAAACATATATACACCTCCTTACACGTTCCACGTTCCATCAGAAAAAATTACAAAATACTTCCAACTCACCTCTCCCCAGCATCCAACCTCACACAATGCCCTCCTATCACCAAACTCAGCCAACTACCACTTCCAACCTTCTCAAGATCACTCCAAACTCACCACATTAGCCACACCACCAAACACACTTCCTTCCACCTCCACAGTCACCAGCGCTCTGCCAACTGTCCCACTGACCGTTTCCTAGGAGACGGCTGCTTGGCTTGGGATTCCGCCCCCAGCCAGCCAATCCCTAGTCCTGCTCAACATTCCGACTCTCCCTGCTGACAAGCAGAATGTTGAGCAGCACTGCTCAATCCCCATTTTAATTGAAAAATCTCCATAGAAATCAATGGGAAATTCTTCAATTAATATAAAACACCTATAAACTTTCATCAAATTACCCCAAATTTCCCATGCCAATTAAACCTCCCATCCTCTATTAATCTGTGTTTTTAAAATTTAAATATCCCAACATTTAACCCCCGCCACGCAACAGTCTTCTAAAAATCCCTGTAAAAATTCCAAAAAAATTTAAAAACTATTTCAAAAATTTTAATATTCCCCTCTAAACCTACTCCGTCGAATTTAACCCATTAACCCTTAATTAACCCCTTTAAACCAGACCCCTCCCAAATGACCCCCTTAAAATATTCAAATTCAAAAATTAACATATCACAAAAATCCCAAAAAATTCCCCGACCCCAAATCCAAAAACAGAATTTAAAAATCATTAACCGTTTAATTTCTAAAAATCAAAAACCGCATTAATACAAATAAAAAATAAACTAATTTAAATTTCGGGTTCAAAACCCCTTACCTGCTTTCCTGATTTTCCTCACACACGACCACTCCGGTTGGATCCGGTCCCGGACGTCCTCAACCAAAATCGGAGGCAAAAACAAAAAACCTCTGAAGCTGGCCCAAAATTTAGGCCCCGGCTTCGGCCTAAATGGGGAAATTTGCGTTCCCGATTCGTGCATGAGGCTCGCTGCTTCTCACACAGTGCTTCGGCAGCACTGCCTCCCAACACAAACGGCCCGGTAGGGCCCGAAGATACCGGGAATGCCCCGTTCCTACCGAACAGAATCCTCTTCACTCCCAGAGACGTGCTCAATAGTCTCCGGGAGCAAAACAAAAAACACGAACGGGCCCAAAATCAGCCCTGGAATCGCCGGCCTGCATTTCTTCACTCCCGGGGACGTGCTCAATTGTCCCCGGGAGCCAAAACAACAAAATTGCGGCGCACCATAGCGCCTCTCGAACCTGTCGACCAGTCCCCACCCCCCCGGGAGCCCGAACCTCGGAGGCAAAATGGACCCCCAGGTAAATATATTTTTTTTTCCTTCCTCATTCCCCCTTTACTCCATGTTACAATTCAGCTTCAGAAGTTGGAGAACAAGGACAGTGCTGGGCAGACTTCAATGGTCTATGCCCTGAAAATGGCCAGGACAAATCAAGACCAGGTATACATATGAAGTATCACATACCATGCTCAACCTGGTGGACCTGCCTCCCAGAAACGCCAAAAGATCAGCCCGCAAATTTCTCAACCTGCACTTTCCCAGCTGTAAAGGACTGAAATACAAGCTGACACACGCCACCACCTTCTCCTACATCAGCACGCAGTTATGGAATGCATTACCCACATCCCTGAAAACCATTGACGAAATAACTAACTTTCGCAAATCTCTGAAGACACATCTCTTCAACAAAGCCTACAAAGAGACACTGGCGTTCCTAGGGGGGGGCGGTGGGTGCGGTGGGTGCGGTCAACCCCGGGTGCATGCCGCTGGGGGGGGGGTGCCACACACCTGTCAGCGCCGCTCGTTCCGTGCTCCCTCTGCCCTGGAACAGGTTACTTCCTGTTCCGGGGCAGAGGGAGCATGGAACGAGCGAAGCCGACAGGCGTGCGGCACCCCCCCCCCCCCCAGCAGGTAAAAATGCACCCGGGGGGTGTTGTTTTGCCAGGGGGAGGTGTGGTTTCGCCGGGGGGGGGGGGAAGGTGTCGTTTTGCCGGAGGGGGGCGCTGCATCGACAATCCGCCCCGGGTGTCAGCCGCCCTAGGAATGCCACTGCAAAGAGAACCCATAACCTTACAAAACTACCTCACCAACCCACTCAACTATTAATGTTCACCTACTATACCATCCTGCCTACAACCTTCTTCTCTCTTCCCATACTTAATCTTTGTCTATTACTAATCATATCTGATATTCTGTAATGACTATGGCATAACAAAACTCTGTAAGCCACATTGAGCCTGCAAATAGGTGGGAAAATGTGGGATACAAATGCAATAAATATGAGTTAATTTTGTTGGGCAGACTGAATGGATCATACAGGTCTTCATCTGCCATCATCTACTATGATACTATGTATGGTCTTTATCTGCCACTATGTTCTGTTTCTGTGTTACTATGTAGGCAGTGCTTTATGCGCACATAATTGCCCAGGTTAAACACACAAAGTAGGCACACAGACATGGTATCTACTTTCACCTAATAAACACGTGAGGCATTCCTGGGGATGGAGAATATGTGCAAGGCTGCTGGGATTGGCATATGTGCCTATTGTTTCAGGCATGTCTCAGTGCATGTGTAAATGCGTGCATCTCATTTCCCTAGGGTAATTTTATAAGGACCAAGAGCAGGGCTTCTTTTGAGGGGGTACTTGGGGGTACTGAGTACCGGCACCTTTTCTATTGTCCATGGTCCCCAAGTTTTAATGAAAGAGCTCAGGCTCTACACACCGATTCTGCTTTGGCATAGATTCTATGACTGGTTGCAGGGGGCCTGGCTATTGTGGGGTGGGTCCCCTCAGTGATGACCCCATCCCTGAAGGGTGGCCTGGCATTTGAGTATTGGCACCTTTTTCGCTAGAAAAAACGCACTGACCAAGAGACATTCTGAAATGCATTTGGTCCTTGGTTCCTTTATGTGAAGCTTTTCATTTTTGAATCGTGAATGCCCACATTTATTCTGTTGCTCTATTATTCTCTGTGAAATACTACAAAAAAATTGAATTACCTGCCAAATGGCTTTTGTTATGAAATGCTGCCTTCAGTACTGCTCTTCCAACAAACATAATATGTTCTTGCAAGAATTAGTTAACAGCCAGAAATTTGTGCTAAGGATAAATAATGCAGAAACCTTGCAAAAAGAACATTTCCCTTTGATTGTCTAATTTGATCAATTTACAAGGCAAACAACAGTGATCTGAAATTAGTATGGTGAATTGATCTTACCAGTAGGGAATTCTTTTAATGTGGGCGTATTGATTTCTGTGAATCCTGTAAATACAGTACATGAGTATTCTTCAAGCGTTCTGCCTTTGTGATTAAATGCCTAGCAGAACCCATTTCTTTCTGAGATCTGCACTAGCGGGGGAGGGGGGAATTATACAGATCATTTCTTAGTTTCAATTTACTTATATGCCCTAACCTTTAGTGTAACTCTATATTAGGTTACATTGCCTGGAATGCCAATTAGAGTATGAATAAGATATCATAAATATATATCATCCCACAGGCATCTTCAAAACCTGTTTCAATGAGATTTCAGCAATAAATTTCTAGCACAATTTATTGATTTAAGGAGAAATGAAAGAGATCATTTCCTCCTGTTTCTCCAAGCCAGTTTTTTTGTTGTTGTTATCATAATGATATTTCTGCACTAGCAGTTGCTGGTTTGGCCAACTGTGATGTTATAAATTAGGAACAGAAAGGTTGTTCTTTTAATACTACTAACAATAATCCCCTCCAAGGGTGGTGGATGGGCTTGTACGCATCTATGAATAAGAGGGCTATGCTTCAGAGCCACCCATAACAGGCAGGCTTGTGGGGAGAAGCCAGACTAGGGGGTCCTTAAACTAAACCGTGGTAAACACTTACACCCAGATTCTATAAAGGTCACCCAAATTTGAGTGTGATCTAAAGATGCCATTAAGGAGCCATTAACAAGCAATAATTGGATGCTAACATAGTAACGTGTAACATAGTAAATGACAGCAGATAAAGACCTGTATGGTCCATCCAGTCTGCCCAACAAGATAAACTCATTTTACTTTATATGCATACCCGAGTTTGATTTGTCCTTGCCTTTCTTGTACTAAGTTCTGAAGCTAACGTTGAAGCCCCTTAAAATTTACACTCCAGCCCATCCCTATCTATTTAGTCACGATCAGGACTTAGACCGTAGAAGTCTGCCCAGCTCCCATTTTGTTTCCCAATTACCGGCGTCACCACCCAATCTCCGCTAAGATTCCGCAGAACCATTCCTTCTAAACAGGATTCCTTTGTGTTTATCCCACGCATGTTTGAATTCCATTACTGTTTTCATCTCCACCACCTCCCGTGGGAGGGCATTCCACATATCCACCACCCTCTCCATGAAAAAAATGCTTCCTGACATTAGCCCTGAGTCTGCCCCCCTTCAACCTCAATTCATGTCCTCTAGTTCAACCACCTTCCCGTCTCCGAAAAAGGTTCTTTTGCAGATTAATACCTTTCAAATATTTGAACGTCTGTAGGTGCTCTCCATCAGTCAATCGTCAACCTATGGAAACACATGGACTCCCAAATCTGCATAGCAATTATTGTTATTTATTGGCTCCAATAAGGAGTTGTGTGTGCATTTAACTGTGCACTATTCTATAACACTGGTGTCCAAATCTCATAGGGCTTCTTTTACAAAGCCAGGCTAGCAATTCCTGTGCAGCAAATGAGAGGAAGCCCATAGGAATTGAATGGGCTTCCTCTCATTTGCTGCACCGAGAATCGGCAGCGCAGCTTTGTAAGAGGCCCTTAGTGCATAACCCAAAAGGGGTGTGACCATGAGAGGGGCAAGAGTGGGTCAGAGATGTTCTGAAAATTTGGGTGCAGAGTTACATAGAATACTGGAGGTATGTGCCTAACATATGTGTCAGGATTTACAGCTAGTTTCAGCAGGCATAAGCCCTTGTGCCCAGTGACGATCCTAGGTCGGCTGCCACCTGGGGCAGATCACCGATGCGCATCCCCCCCCCCCCCCCCCCGGGTGCAGCACGACCCCCCTCCCCCCCCCCCCCCCCCCCAGTGCATCAACCCCTCCCCCCCGGGTGCATTCTTGGCTGCTTGAAGCAGCCGCGAGGCTCTCGGCTCCGCTGGCTCCCTGCTCCCTCTGCCCCGGAACAGGAAGTAACCAAGAATAACTATACTGGATCAGACCAATGGTGCATCTAGCCCAGTATCCTGTTTCCAACAGTGGCCAAGCCAGGTCACAAGTACCTGGCAGAAACCCATACAGTAGCAACATTTCATCTACCAATCCCAGGGCAAGCAGTAGCTTCCCCATGTCTGTCTCAATAGCGGACTATGGGCTTTTCCTTCAGGAACTTCTCCAAACCTTTTTTAACCCAGCTATGATAACTGCTTTACTACATCCTCTAGCAAAGAATTCCAGAGCTTAACTATTCATTGAAGACACACCTTCCAGGACAGTTAAGTCTATCAGTACAGCTGTGACCGGGAAGCTCCCCTCAACAGAAACACCCAGCAATTCAGATCAATCTAGACAAGTATCTTTTTGATTGTTGTGACCAAGTGAAAGGTATGACTTGCACAAGAGGAAATATATCATAATCCTAAGCTACAAACAGGTAACTCCACAGGAAAGGTATCCTATTCAACAGTAGGACAAAAAGTCATAGGCTCCATATATAGAATAGTGTCTAGTGCTGGGATCCATAACCTCTTGTTAGGCATGACGATTTACACCAGGTTTCAGTAGGTGTAACTTTTCACGCCTAATTTAGATGTGGTTCTACTAAATTCTATAATACAGCGTGCATCTTTTGTCCATGCCCACATCCTGTTCATTTTGCTGCCATGGGTGCACCCCTTTTTCTGATACACGGACTAGAATTTAGGCATACCTCAATAGAATACGCCTAAATAGATGTGTGTGTTAAGTTCTAATTACTGCCAATTAGTACCAGTAGTGGCTTGTTATTGCCCAATTATCTGCACTGATTGGCTCATTATTCAATTAGGTTGTGTGTGCAAAATTCACTCATTGTCCTTAAAAGGATCCTAGTTTCATCACCATTGGCTTCTTCAGAGGACTATGCTCCTGTTCCTGTGGGATATTAGTATACAGAGCTGTAATGTCCATAGTAACTAATAAAATCAACTGATCCATTGGTAAAGAACAACCCTGCAATTTTTAATTAAATCTGTAGAATATCTTAGGTATGATTTTATACAAGGGACCAACGGATTTAAATATGCATCTAAATATTTTGATAATGGTTCAAGTAAAGACCCTGTACCTGATACTATTGGACACCATGGTAGACTTCTGAACAATTTATGTGTCTTAGGTACAAAACAGCAGATACATGGTTTAACAGGAGTTTTTTCATATAGACAGACATTCCTTGGCTGATATAGAGGGGCATAATCGAACATCGCCAGCCAAATAGATCGCCGGCGATCTATTTTGGCGGCGGCGCTACAGCTGGCCTGAACCGTATTATCGAAAAAGATGGCCAACCATATTTTTTTCGATAATACGGTTTAGCCCGGCCAAATGCCAGAGTTTGCCGGGGTTGAGATAGTCGGTTTTGTTTTTCAGCGATAATGGAAAAAAATGCCGGCAATCTCAAACCCGGCGACATCCAAGACATTTGGTCTGGGAGGAGTCAGCATTTGTAGTGCACTGGTCCCCCTCACATGCCAGGACACCAACTGGGCACCCTAGGGGTCAGTGCGGTGGACTTCAGAAAAGGCTCCCACATGCATAGCTCCCTTGCTTTGGGTGCTGAGCCCCCAACCTCCCCCAAAATCCACTACCCACACATGTACAACACTACCATAGCTCTTAGGGATGAAGGGGGCAACTACATGTGGGTACAGTGGGTTTTGAAGGGCTCCCATTACCAGCACAAGTGTTACAGGTGGGGGGGGATGGGCCTGGGTCCGCCTGGCTTAAGTGCACTGCGGTACCCACTAAAAGTGCTCCAGGGACCTGCATACACGCAGGCCTCTAGGACTTGTTGCTGCTGTATAACCTTGCCACACCAGTTGACACCTGAAGACTAATCTCTTTTTAAAAGTCCTTTATTTGAATAAGCACGTTTACTCACAGTTAACTGCAGATCAGAGGTTGTGCCCCACTGGCAAAGAGTCTCCCTGGTACTGAGATTAGCAGTAGGTCAGAGCTGGCAGAATGGTGTACAATGCCCTCTTACAGCTACATTCAAGGTAATAACTAAGTCCTCTAACGTGGGTAACACATGAAAGGGATCTAAAAGTGACTGACAAAAATGGCCACTACCTCATGGACTACCGGAAACAAAACTGGACACACTCTGAACCAGTTAGCAGGGGGAAAAGCACCATTGAAGTAGAGCCCACTACCCTTCATCCACCACAATGCATTGCTGATGTGACTCTGCAGTGCACCTAACAGAAAAGGTGTCACACTCACCCAAGAGCCACATCACAACCAGGGAAAGGCTGTCTGAGGATAGAACACATTCTGCTGTCATGGAGGTGGGTACGGCATTTGAGGCTGGCATACAGGCTGTCAAAAAAGGTTTTTAGTTTTATTGTTTTAGTGTGGGAGGGGGTTGGTGACCACTGGGGAAGTATGGGGAGGTCATCCCCGATTCCTTCCGGTGGTCATCTGGTCAGTTGGGGCACCTTTTTGAGGCTTGGTCGTGAAAATAAAAGGACCAAGTAAACCCGGCGAAATACTGCTTAACGACGCTTTTTTTTTCCATTATCTGCAAAAGCCGGCCATCTGGTAGCCACGCCCATGCCCGCCCATGTCCCGCCTTCGCTAAGCTACCGACACACCCCCTTGAACTTTCGCCGGCAAAGCGATGGGAAAGTGGCGATGCTGTCAAAAATGCCGTTTTTGATTATACCGATTTCGCCGCTTTTAAGAAATCGCCGGCCATCTCCCGATTTATGTCGGGAAATGGCCGGCAATCACTGGATAATGTCTTTCTCTGAAGCCACAACAATCTCCTTTTGAAATTGAATTGTTGGATCCTCTATTAATTCTACATAAAATTGTGTGCCATGTGACTGACGATATGCCTCTTCCACATACCGTTCCCGATCCATAATAACTATACCTCCTCCTTTACCAGCTCTTCTTATCTCTATAGATTCATCATGAGCTAATATCTTCAATGCTTGACTCTGAACTTTAGATAAATTGTGTTGATATGGGATTTTAATGTGTTCTAACATATCTAGTTCCCTCAATATCAATTTTTTTCAAATGCTTGAATAATTAAATCTGGAGGTCCTGATGGATTCCAAGCTGAATGCATTTTTTAATGGGCCATATGATAATCTCCCTCCTTTGGAGTATCCTGAAAATAAACTTTTAATTTTAACTGTCCAAAAAAATCTATATAGATCAACTCTTGTATCAAATTAATCATATTGTGTAGTAGGAACATAAGATAACCCAAACTCTAACAAAGATATCTGGCTTGGTGTCACCACTGGTGAACAAAGGTTTAAAATATTAGAATTTAATATTTCATTCTGGTTGGTCTGTGACTTCTGTTTGTAGATCTGGGTTGAGCATTATGGGTCACCGATGAATTCATCTCTTCTTGTGGGGGTTGTAAAAAAGTATCCACCGAATGGGCTGCTTGAGTAGATTGTTCTGTCAATGTTATGCCAAAATATTTGTATTGCATCATCAACTACACTGAGAACAGATTATATTAATGTAGTACAATAATATATAAAACAAACTCCAACATAACTACAGAGCAACAGATGACATTTGCTTATAATAATCCTATTCCCACCCTCATTCCCCCCCCCCCTCCCACCACCAAACAGTATGAACTGAAGCAATGTTAAAAGGTCCAGTACAACTCTATGAATTTTCTAAACAAGTTGTTTCAAAGGTGGACAGTTTGGACTCTAGAATTAAACAGTTTGATATTGCTTGTAAGAAATTTGAATCCCAAATTGGAGTGATAAAACAAGCAGGAACATCTGGGAATAAAGATAGTTTGTATTTGCATAGACAGGTAGAGAGGAGGGGAAATCAGTTTAGAGCTACCTAGTTGAGATTTTTACATTTTCCAGTTGTCCATTATTGTCTGCTGAGATATTACTGAGAAAATATTTCAAAGAAGTTTTGGTTCTGCCTAATGCAGATACTATGGTTGTTACTAAATGTTATTACTTGCCTAAGAAAGTTCTGAAGGAAGCCCAGGATGAGTTGTCACCAGATGTATTAACCACTGGGGTTAATGAGATGGAAAATTTGACTGCCTTTTTTAAAACTTCTCAGGATGATATAACAATATGTTCCACTCTCCTGGTTTCTTTCTCTTCAGAGGTAGATAAGGTTGCAGTTTTGAAGAATTGCTTTAGAAAGAAAGATTTCCTATTTTGGGGGGGGGGGGTAGAAATTCAGATTTTTCCAGATGTGTCTAGGATTACTCAGTTGAGACGTAAACAATTTCTTCAGTTAAAAGCAAGGGCTTTAGCACTTGCAGCTATTTTCTTTCTGAATTACTCTATCAGATGTTGAATATGTCTTCTTTGAACCAGAGTATTTAGAAAGAGTGAGCCCGATATTCTGCTGGCGGCGGGCAGCATTTTTATTGTCCACTACTGGCATTAAACCCAGATATTCAATGCCGGGTCATTTCCAGCAACTAGCATTGAATATCTTGGGGGATTTAACCACTATAACGTTAACTGGTTATGTCAATACTCATCTCTAACCGGTTAACTTTTTAGCGGTTAAAGATAAGACAGCTACTTATGCGGTCCTATTTGACCACGAAACGTATCCAGATAGGTGCTGAATATCGGTGCCTCACTGGATAAATCACATGATATAGCCAGTTCTATGCTAGGCACTCACTAGCAATCTTCAGCAGAGATAACTGAATATTAACAGTCATCGATATGCTATTTAAGTGGTCAACAGCCATGTCTGGCCGGTTAAATAACTTGAATATTGGGTGGACTGATATTAGATAGGGAAGCTAAATAAAGTTATCATGAGTGGTAAGAATTATCATCCTTCTTGATATCCAGGTTGATAAAGACTATGGGGCCAATATTCATACCATGGAAGTAACTCCCATAGTCGGCAGTGAGTCCGGGTATTCAATGATGGGCCATTTCCGGTGACCAATATTGAATATCCAGTTTATTTTCATCCGTTTATCTTTAAACTGGCCAAAAATATCCCACCTTTTCACGTGGCCAAATATAGCCACTAAACCAGCTTTAAAAATAGGTGGATAGCTGCTTACCAGGATATTCAGCAGATATAGTGGGTTATCCCCCGATGAATATCGTTGGATAGCCGGTTAGGCACTATTTAACTGGTCAGCAGCCATCCTGACTGGTACTATTAGTCTTGATTTCTAGATGTATTTTTTTTCTTTCCTTTATTGTTCTTTCCTTCTCCCATGATGTGGACTAGAATGTTTTTTTGGAAGTGCTTGATTGTACTTTTTTGTGAATATAATAATTTTTTTTTTTATTTGATTCTGTGAGGGAATGTTGTTAAGGGTAACTGGAAACTTCCTATACACTTCCTTAAAGCCCCTTAATCAGAAGTGTCAAACTGCAATCTTGAAGGATCACAAACCAACAAGGTTTTTAGTATACCCTTAATGAGTATTCATTACAGCATATAAGAAATGTTGATCTAAACTCCAGGTACACAATTTCAAATATAATTTATGAGGCTGAAACGCTTATGCACTCAGGATAAACAATTTAAAACACAGGCTTCTCAATTGTACGCATGTTTCAGAGATAGGGGTTATCCTAAGAAGACAGTCAGGAGAGCTCTGAAAAGAGTCTGTAACATCCAGAGAGAGCGGTTATTATGTCCCACTTCTCGTATGACATGTATTTTACCTTTTTATGCTCTAATGCAATTGATTCAGCGATCTGTTCTTCGCCATTGCTCTATATTGGCACTTTTTAAAGGGTTTGAAGAGGTTCCACAATTTGCTTACACAAAGGGTTCTAATATAGGCAAACTGTTATATAGGCGAATTAGTGTTAATAGTACATGTCAAGACAGAGCAGGATATAGAGCATGTGGTCATTGGGTATATTGCAAATATGCCCTATTGGTAGATCTGGTTTGGGTGCCTAAACTGGGGAAATACTTCTTTTTGCACAATACCATGGACTGTGAGTCCTTCAGAATGGTTCATGCGGTTAAGTGTCCTTGAAACTTATGGTATATCAGGGAAACTATTCGCAAAATTAAGATCCGGGTGGCACAACACCTTAGTAATATATGATTACAGAACAGGGAAGCTCCATTGGTTGTACACCAGATTGAGAGTCATTCAGTGGATGATTTACAATTTGTAGTACTTTTACAATTACCCCCAAATACAAGTTGGAACATTACTCAAAAAGTGTGTTTAAAGGAACAAAAATGTATTTTTTTTGTGGGACACAGTAGAGCATAATGGGCTTAATAGAGAGGTTGATCGGTCAGCACTGCCAGCGGGGAGGATTTGATACTGCCCCCTTTTAGGGAGGGGAGGCTGCTTGCTTTTATATATCCGCTTGAGAGTACAATGCGCATGTGTTAGTGTTCTTTACATTGGAACGCCATTGTGGAATGGTCTGTTGGTTCATGCTCAGTCAATGCAGACAATATATTTTTATATTTATATTCACTTTGACATTTGGATCTTATAGTCATAGGACAGCTCGTGCAATTGAGGATATTACAAGAAATTTTTGCTTTTCGGGTTCTGGTCTCTTAAGAAAGTATTTGAAACATGAGCCATGTTGAGACCAGGTTCTTATTGCGTTTCGCACACAAGTGAGAGGGAACAGAGAATTTATCATCGAAGTTTTTAAACTTTGTAACAAATCCTGCAGAACCTGTTAGGAGTGAGTGCGTGTGATAGTGGATCTCCACTGAGAAAAGTACTGCGAAATTTTGAAAATTCTATAAAGCCTTATTGAAAGTGAAGAAATCATTTATGCAAGATACTCTTTCATCAACATTAATGAACTGGGAAGATAGTAATCAACTAATTAGTACACTCTGGGGGTTCTGAGGGATATTTATTTGGTTTTATGTTTTTGTAAGAGAAGTTGTGATATATGAATAAAATAAAATAATATTATATTTGAAATTGTGTATCTGAAGTTTAGATCAACGTTTGATATATGCTGTAATTATTATTGTTGATTTTTGTGATTGATTACCCTGTTGAATATTCATGAGATAAGTTTGCATACACTACTTCTACTGTATGCAAATATACCCCTTGCATGTTCATTAGGGATGTCCTGAAATTCTGACAGATTTGTGGCCTTCCAGGATTGCAAATTGATAACCCTACCCTACATACATACATGGGTGACAAGGATTCTATAAGTGATTCTCCGCTACACTGAAATTATGGCTTAGACAAAACTTCTTTGACATCTACCTATTCTATCTAGAGAGAAAAAAATATGTTTTCTGAGCTTTTCTGTACAACATGGTGTTTTGTGTGACTTAAAAAAATAAATGGTGCTATTTGTGATTACCAAACTGTTTCTTGTATATACATGCTAGAAGCCCCTTCTGAATTACTTCCCTTAGGCTAAGCTTACAGTATATTGTATACTTCATACTTTTTAGCCCTGCTTCAAATATATTGATCTGTTTTCCTTCTTTTCTCAAGTTAGCACATATTTTTTATAGAATTCAGTGGTCTGTATAAATGTCCTGCACTCTATCAGGTCTTAAATGAAGACTAGCTAATCCTTCTTTTGTTAGTTCTGTTGATTCTCCACTGTGAAGGATTTTTGGTTTAATAGGAAAGGGAGAGTTGTAGTTGCTTCACCTATTTCTGCAAAGATAAACATTTATGTATTAGCTCAAGAGATGTTTTAGAGATTCCTTACCTCTAAAGAAAAGCATGTGTTTCTTGAATAGTACTCTAGCTATTTAACTCAAGTCATAGCAAGATGCTACAAAAAGGTTGTCTTTGAGTTCTTGAGAAGTAGACCTAAAATTTCAAACAGTAGTGTCACATTAGCATAAATCACATTATTTTATATGATTTACCTCATCTCTTATGAATAATGAATGAGTTTGCTTAGCAAAGATGTGCATGCTACGCTGCTCATTAGCATATTTTCCATGTTAGTTGATTCAAGTCCAAGTTAATGTAGAACAGTGTAGACTAATGCAAACATTTAAGGAAAAAGTCAGGTGATCCTCAAGACAAGCACACCACCCAAACTCTCGTCCACTCTCTCATTACCTCTCGCCTCGACTACTGCAACCTACTCCTCACTGGCCTCCCACTTAACCATCTATCCCCCCTTCAATCCGTTCAGAACTCTGCAGCACATCTTATATTCCGCCTGGACCAATATGCTCATATCACCCCTCTCCTCAAGACACTTCACTTGCTTCCGATCAGGTACCGCATACAGTTCAAGCTTCTCCTTCTAACCTACAAATGCACTCAGTCTGCAGCCCCTCATTACCTCTCTACCCTCATCTCCCCTTACGTTCCCACCCGTAACCTCCGCTCACAGGACAAATCCCTCCTCTCAGTACCCTTCTCCACCACCACCAACTCCAGGCTCCGCCCTTTCTGCCTCGCCTCACCCTATGCTTGGAATAAACTTCCTGAGCCCTTACGCCAAGTCCCCTCCCTGCCCATCTTCAAATCCTTGCTCAAAGCCCGCCTCTTCAATGTCGCCTTCGGCACCTAACCTATTCAGGAAAACAAGACTGCCCCAATTTGATTGCCCCTATTTGACTGACTGTACATTTGTCCTTTAGATTGTAAGCTCCTTGAGCAGGGACTGTCCTTCTATGTTAAACTGTACAGCGCTGTGTAACCCTAGTAGTGCTTTAGAAATGTTAAGTAGTAGTAGTAGCAGTAGTAAACCCAACTAAATGAGTGGGGCTCTAGTGGCTACTAATGTTCAAAAACCAGAGTACAGTAAAAGGGCAGTTCTATAAACTGGATGCTAACATTTATGTGCCATTGTGAATATAAATACTAGCACATACGCATGTAGGTACACACATGTGTACATGTCAGTATCCAGCTCATTTTCGAAAGTGATTGCTGGCTTCCGACACAAATCGGAAGATGGCCGGCGATCTCCTGAAACCGGCCAAATCGGTATAATCGAAAGCTGATTTTGGCCGGCTTCAACTGCTTTCCGTCATGGAGCCGGCGAAATTTCAAGGGGCCGTGTCAGTAGGGTAGTGAAGGTGAGACGGGGCGGGACAGGGCGTGCTCACGAGATGGCCGGCTTCACCCAATAATGGGAAAAAAAGCCAGGCTTGACGAGCATTTCACCAGCTTTACTTGGTCCCTTTTTTTTCATGACCAAACTTCAAAAAGGAGCCCCAACTGACCATCTGAGGGAATCAGGGGGTGACCTCCCCTTACTCCCCCAGTTATCACCAATCCCCTCCCACCCAAAAAAGCATCCAAGTGCATTTTTGCTTGGCTTTTTCAGTAGTACCAGTGGGATTTGAACCAGCCACCTTTGGATTACAAGACCGGTACTCTAACCACTTGGCCACAGCTCCTCTTACTTGGATGTCCCTCCCTTTTGATTATGTCCCTTCAGGTCTCTCTCAGCCAGTCACAGACAGGGGTCTCTCTCAGCCAATCACAGTGTATTTAGCTGTCTGTGAGTGGCTGAGAGAGACCCCTGTCTATGATTGGCTGAGAGAGACCTGAAGGGGCATAATCAAAAGGGAGGGACAGCCAAATAAGTGGCACTATGGCCAAGTGGTTAGAGCACCAGTCTTGTAATCCTGAGGTGGCCAGTTTCAATCCCACTGATATTACTGAAAAAGCCAAGCAAGCACTTGGGTTTTTTTCCACTTTTTTGAAGCCGGCCATCTGTAAACCTGGCGATCTCAACATTTGACTTAAATGTTGAGATTTAGCCGGCCCCAACCATATTATTGAAAGAAAGATGGCCGGCCATCTTTTTCGATAATACGGTTGGCACTGTCCCTTTGCGGAGCCAGCCCTGAAGACGGCCGGCCATATAGATGGCTGGCGCCATTCGATTACGCCCCTCTATGCCACCTAAGTGCTATTTTTTAAATACGTAACTATCTTGCATAGCAAATATTTCCCAGGGGGTATACACATGGGCAAAGCTGTATACCGATTATTCACCAGCGTGAATGCATTTCTCATTTTGGCACTTTTTTTATCTTCTTTAAATTCTCTTGGCACACAGTGTAACTTTCTTGCACTTCAGTGGTGTCCATAAGTGACACATTTTCTTCAATACATCAACGGTCTTTATAAAGACCAGCTATGCTCACTTTTTAAAGATACATCAACAGAAATAGCTATGATTATTTAATATTTCCATAAAGACTCCTGAGGCAGGCACAAATGTGCTGAAACATGGTACCGTGTCAAGTCATCAATAAATGTTTTTAACAACATATCGAAAGTCCTTGGTCTGTTTTGGAGAGCCTGATCCCCTTCCCACTTTTTGTTTGATCAAAGCATAGGTGGAATACAGGCAGAGCTCTCACTTACACATGCAACTTACAGAATACTGTAAGTTACGCGTATACATGCCACATTTAGATCAGGGCTAGCGTTAGGGGTGTGAAAACAGGGCAATTGCCCTGAGCCCCCATGCCATTTCAGTGCAGAATGTTACGGGTTTAATTGGTACCTAACTTATAGCAATTTATATAGAATTAGGGGGAATGGGGGTAATTCTATAATAACAGTTTAAAAAGGCAACAGCAGAATTGAATGTAGATGCTACTGTACATATTACAGTGGTTGTCAACCCAGTCCTCAAGACACATCCAGACTGTGATATCTATAATGAATATGTATATTTGCAGTGCAAGCAAATCCATCTTATGCATATTTACTGAGGCTATCCTAAAAACCTGACAGATTGGATGTGCCCCAAGTACTGAGTTTTGAACCACAGATTTATACGGATAGCAGGTGTTTAAAGGTATGCATTTTCAGGATTAAAGACCCTTTCATTAAACGATGAGAAACCGAGGCAACAAAATTATATTAACCGAGCATCGTACCTCCATAATTCCAAAAGCATGCATCTTTAATCATATTTTTAGCCTAAGAAGATATTTTGCCAACTCAGCTATTTTGTTGGTTCTCATTGACTAATTGAAATTTTTGATTGCTACTACAATACTTTCTTTTCATCATTAGAAAATAATGTCCTTCTATGGCTATATTCCTATGGTTTGCTTAAATTCAAATGATGTTTCACTTATCACTATAACAATATGCTAGTATTTCCCTTTCATAATTGCCCTTGTCCGTTAATTTATCATGAGTGATTGACCTCTTGCAATGTGGCAGGAATGAATACATGTCTCTCTGTCACGTTACATTATACCATTGTAAAAACAAATGACTACAAATTATCCTAAAACCAAATGTTAGCCTGACAAACAAAATCTGTATTCAGCTGTGCTAATGTTCGAAGTGTAGTATACCTCAGGCAAGTTTATGAGGCATAGACAAAGAAAAAGCAGGTGGTCCTAGAGTGGATCCAACATTTATGAGGGAAAGTATGATTAAGCCTGTGATGCTATCCTGAAAAGACAATTACTATCACACAGTAGCACAGCAAGAAAAATGGTGTATAATAAATTATGCAAACTCCCTTCAGCATCAGCTATAAAATTATAAAAGTAATAGATGGGCCACAGTAAATGATCTGTTTTATATTCTAAACATTTTTCTTGGCAACATATATTGTACTACTCTCGAGGGAATATTTGTCTGCTTCCTTATAAAACCGAACGGAGAAGCAAACAAGACCTGCTGTACACAAACTTTGGGGCCTATTTACTAAACCATATCATGGCAGTAACACATGTTAAAGAGCAAGTATTGTGCATTAAAAGCTGATAACACACATTAATTGTGCCTAATGTATGTCATTTTGTCATTTGTGAAAACCTGGCCCAAAACATATTGTGAAAAAAACAAGCTGTTTCATATGCAGGTGAATAAACAATCTGTGATTTTCATGCAAAGTTAACAATACCTCAAAGGGTGAGCCCTTAGACCACAGTAGGGCAAACACTGCCCACCCAACCCGAAGGTCAGGAGAATTCTATCTGCAGTGGTGTCCCATGGTCGACTGTCACCCGGGGAGGGGATGACGCTGCATTCTGCGGGGGTGCGCAGTGACGATCCGCCCTGGGTGACAGTCGACCATGGTACACCACTGCAGATAAGTGGTATTTAACCAGCCATTAGCCATTCCTGGCCTGTTAAATAGCACTGAATATTGGCTGGTAGGGGCATAAGTAAGTAAGTTAAGTGTCTAAACCCCCCCCCCCCCGGGTGCAGTGTCATCCCCCCCCCCCAGTGCATTGCTCTTACCTCCCGGGGTGCAGGGAGCAGCCACGCGGCTGTCGGCTCCACAGGTTCCCTGCTCCCTCTGCCCCAAAACAGAAAGTAACATCAGAGAGAGCAGGGAAATGGCGGAGCCGACAGATGTGTGACTGCTCCCTGCACCTCCCCTGCAGCGTGCACCCAGGGCAGACCACCCCCACTGCCCCACCCTCAGTACACCGCTGCTTATCTGTCTAAGAGCTAATATTCAATGCGTGATAGCTATTATCTCTGCTAAATATTAGTGCTTAGTGCATAGCAGCTAACTGGCTAGCAACGAATATTCAGCTCATTGCCGGCTAAGCTTGGTGGTGAAATGGGGCCATCCAAATAGCAGGCTTATCTTTGGTCACTATAAACTTAACTGACCAGCACTTGACTTGGCCGGTTAAGTTTAAACTGGCCAAAAAAAAAACCAGATATTCAATACCGGTCACCAGAAATGGCCCAACATTATATATCCAGGCTCAGCGCAGGTTGCAGGACTTATCTGGCCTGCCTCCTGCATGTTGAATACTGGTCGGTTATTCTATAAATTGAGCACTTAATTTCTATAGCGCGCAACTTCAAGCGGGGCGAGGACCTGGGAAGAGCATGAGTGGGTCAGGAACGTGCCAGGAAATTGTGTCCAATGTTATAAAATAATGTAATTTATTCATCTAACTGACAGTACTTAGGGGCTAGCATTTACATCAGCATTTGAGCTGGCTTAAGTACTTAAAGTTAGATGCAAAGATACAGACACGGTAATATTCAATAAAGGCAGTTCCACGTGGAACTGCTGTTATTGAATTACTACTTAGAGCCCAAGGCACCAATATTCAGACCACAGGAGGGAGCCTAATTAACTCTTGCAGTCGGTCTGTTTCCAGTGACTGGCTTTGAACCAGCCATATTATGGGATAGCCAGCTATATCGTGCGATATAGTTGGTTATCTCCTAGCCGCTACCCAGGAATGTAGCGCAGGGGATAGCCAGCTATCCATCACTGAATATTACTGGGTACCTGGTTAAGTGCCATTTAACCGGCCAAGTGCCGTTCCTGGCTGGTTAAATAGTTTTCAGTATCAGTAGGCCAATATTTGGCACCTAACTTCAACCAACCTTTCTTGAATTACTACATCATGTAGTAAAACCCATGCTAGCTGCTTAATGCAGCTTAGTAAAAGTTCCATTGTCAAGAAGTCTGTCTTGGGAACATTTAGAGATGTATTCTAATAAAATACAAAGCCAAATATTCAGTGAATCAGTAAGAGTAATTCTGCAGCACTGCATATATTTTTAGGTGCCAAAAATGTCCAGAATACCAGCATTTAAGTGCATATGTAAGGGTAAGGTTCAAGCATTTTATATACCGCCTTTCTGTGGTATAACCAAAGTGGTTTACATATCAAGGGGGAGATTCTATATATGGCGCCTAAAACTTTGGCGCTGAAATCAATGCCAACAAAGCGTATTCTTTAATTGGCACCTAAATAATAATTGGCATCCATTTACTTGCTGAGCCTGTACGTCTAGCCCCGTCTTTGGCCCTTTTCAAATCCAGGCTAAAAGCCCACCTCTTTAACGCTGCTTTTGACTCCTAACCACTACTCACTTGCCCAGTACCCTTTTATCCCCACCTCTTTAATTCCCTTACCTCTTAGTTGTTCTGTCTGTTTGTCTGTCCTATTTAGATTGTAAGCTTTTTGAGCAGGGACTGTCTTTTCATGTATGGTGCATTGTGCTGCGCATGCCTTGTAGCGCTATAGAAGTGATAAGTAGTAGTAGTAGTAGTAAATAGAATTTGCTTAGTTGATATTTCAGTGCCTAAATCTAGTGCATCCATTTACACCAATGAAAATGTGGCATAAAACTCAGCGTGTAGATTTAGGCACACCGGGTCATATTCTATAAGTAGGGACATAGATTTCAGAATGCCCAATTTGCACACATAATGTAATTGAATAATGAGCTAATTAGCACCAATAATTGACTTTTTAACAAGCAATTATTGGCACTAATTAGATTTAATTGGGACATATGCACGTAAAAAGTTTACGTGCAAGTTCAAAAATGTGCTGAAGCAATGGGTGGATCATGAGCAGAACTGGGGTGTTCCTAAAATTAATATATGTAGTTATAGAATAAAGGGGAAATGCGCCTAATTTAGACACAATGATTTGTACCTCGTTTCAGTTGGTGAAAATGTCCGCACATAAACTCAGGCATGATTCCCGAGCGTAAGCAGCATTCTATAAAACCATGCCTAAATTTAAGCACGGCTTATAGAATAGTGCTTATTTGGTGCCCTATATAGAATTCACCCTTTAATGGCTGAATATCACTATTCTGTAGATAGCATATATATATCTATTCCTGACCCCATTCTTTCACAAAATGAATAAGTTTTGGCCATATATGTGATTTACATAGTCAAAATGTATCAGTTTCAGGAGCAACAAATGTGAAACAAAAGTATTTATGCTATTGGTACCTGATGCCAATTGCATAAATGCTTTTGAAAATTGACTTCATAATATTTATTACTTCATGAAAATAATTAGGTTAGAGTTAGATCATGTGATCCAAAATTTCCTCATGCCTTAAAAAGTAGTTAGTAGAAAGCCCTACATTTTCAATTGTCATGCTCAAGGGCCACAGTCAGGTCGGGTTTACAAGTTAACCAAAATGTGCAAATGAGCATGGCACCTAGACTCACGTGAATACACATCTATCAAACAGATATTTGTTGTGGATGTGCTTTAAGCCAAGCCCGTTTGTGGCATTTGAGTATGAGCATTGAGAAACCCTAAAACATATTGGGCCTTAATCAATATTTTTTTTCCAAATCACAGAATGGGAGAAAATCATTTAAGAATAAAATTCATTGACTGCTATTTTGGTAACCATCAGATCCAGTTAACCTAATCCTCAGGGACCATCCAGCCAGTTTGGTTTTTATGATATCCCCAATATACGAGATGCACTGCTTCTGTCTCTGGTACAACACCATTCCCTCAAACCTTACTGCAAACATCTGTTTACAGAAAAGATGGTAGAGGTATTGAATAGCCTCCAAATGAAGCTGGTGGAGATGTGGAATGTATCTGAATTCAAGAAGGCATGGGAAAATCAAAGAGGATATCTGAGGGAGAGGAAGGAATTGTAGAGCTTAATAGGTGATATGCATAAGCAGACTAATTAGGCCATCTAGACTTTTCATCATCATTTTCTCTGTTTCTATGAATTTGTTTATTTTCAGTGCCTGAAGGATGATTCATCTGCAGCCGTTTCCCTTCTTCATATGGGGTTAACCTGTGAGATGTCCATTCCTCATCTCTCTCCTTGTGTACATGGCTTATGCAGTGCTGTATGCTGGACTCTGTTCTTCGGTGTGTGCCCAGAGAAAGAAGGTGCGGATTAGCATTAAGAGGTATAGAACAGGGAAGAATGCAGGATTAAGAAGGAAAGCAGAAGCTCTGTGTACATGTATGGATGTCTTTGGCTTGACTCTGCCCCTTTCCTTATTCAGTCTTATTTTCATACAAGCAGAAAATGTTTGGGTTTTTTTTAATCATTTATATTAAATTTTCAAGAAAATTTAAACCAATATAACATACAACAACAAAGAACAAATGGAAAAAAAAACCCCCAAAGGCATTACATACAGATAAATGTGACAATTTAAGTATAACCATAAAAATCTAATCTCTAGGAGATGCTGTATTTTTGATGTAATGATCAAAAGGAGCCCAATACTTCTTAAATGTAGCCAATTGATGAAATTTAAAAGCTGCAGATTCTTCATATTTTCTAATAGTACAAAGATTAGAACCATTCATAAAAGCTCAAATGCAGAAAATCTTGTTGCCGCCTTCAGTGAAAATATCCATAGCCTAATGTCAATGGCAGATGCACATAGAGTCTGCAGATTCACCACTGGCTTGTGGGTCTTACACTGAAAAACACTACTTTATACTGCTCATATAATAGGATACAGTTTGGGACTATACAATGTTCTAAGTACATTCCTAGGGCCAGTACTACCACCACAACTCCCAACTCCTGCAGCACAACTTATTTTCCGCCAAAATCGTTATACCCACACTAGCCCACTCCTCAAGTCACTTCACTGGCTCCCTGTCCGCTTCCGCATACAGTTCAAACTTCTCTTACTGACCTTTAAATGCATCCATTCTGCAGCCCCCCATTACCTCTCCACTCTCATCTCTCCCTACATTCCTCCCCGTGAACGCCACTCACTGGACAAATCTCTCTTGTCGTCCCCCTTCTCCTCCACTGCTAACTCCAGGCTTTGTTCCTTTTCCCTCGCGGCACCTTATGCCTGGAATAGACTTCCTGAGCCTGTATGTCTATCTCCATCTCTACCTGTCTTCAAATCTATGCTGAAAACCCACCTTTTCACCACTGCTTTTGGCTCCTAGCCACTTCTCAATTGCCCTCCCCTTGTTCCTTCTCACCCAATACTTCCTTTGCCCTTAATTGTCTTGTCTGTCTGTATTTTTTAGATTGTAAGCTCTTTTGAGCAGGGACTGTCTCTCTCTGTGTCAGGTGTTCAGCTCTGCGTGCGTCTGGTAGCGCTTTACAAATGCTAATAATAATAATAACTCCTCTACTTCAGCCTTCTGAAACATGCAAGTCACTAGCCATTTATGTTTCTGTTCCTATTTCTTTTTGGCATTTAGCCTTTAATTGCAAGGTGATTTTTATAATACAGTTGTGTTTGCCTTTACAAAGTACATAAAAATTTATGAAAACAGGCCCCTGGAATCTTTTTATGTGTGTGCAGGTATTTTTTGTTTTGTTTTGTTTGTTTGTTTTCATGGCGAGGTGGGATCACTGTTCCCTCTAAGCTGAACAGGAGTCCTCCACCTACAGTCCTGCCAGTGGAGGGTGCTGTTTCGCTATCACCTTTTCAATAGTGAGGGACAGTCAAGCTCTGAGGGACTCCAGATAACCTGCCTATCCCTAGCAATTAAAAACAGAATATTGAAGTAGCACCCTCCACTGGAAGCAATGCAGTTGGAGGAGTCCTTCTCAACTTATAGGGAACAGTGGGTGGGATCAAGAAAATGAAATGATGTTTGTTCTAAAAATGAAAGGAAACAAAAAAGGAAATTTCCTGTTGCATTTTCAATACAAAAAAATATCCATATTTGCCATTCTATTTGTTAAAATCTTTTTTGGACTAAGGAGTTGCAGTTGGGCAAGGGTTGTGTGATATTGAAGGGACCACCATTCTATAAGTGGGTGCCCCCTTATAGATTTACCAGTGCCATATGGGGAGAACCTAGTCTATCGTAGCATCAGGGTGCTCAGATTCCATTATAGTGGATTGGCCACTATTGGAAACAGGATATTGATACTGATGAGCCTTTGATCTGACCCAATAAGACAATTCTTAAGTCCTTATGTCTACCCCATTTAATCTCTTACCACGACCAGTATTTAGGGCATCTTTCCTGCCATGATCCCTTGTTCTGAAACTTCCTGAAAAATGTTTGCCTAATGTATATTAATTATACCTTTCAGAAATTTAAATATCTGTTATATACCTTTCTTCCCCTCCCCTCTTTTGCAAGTTCAGTTCTCTAGTATTAACTTTAGTCCCATTGAAGAGTACAGTGACTCTGCCCAACTTTTGCTGAAATTTGTTAAGAGAAATTTATGTATTTATTTCTTAATCTTATATTTGTAAGGGGTATAGTACAATCTCTTATTTGTTGGCATTACACCGGTGTATTACACCGAATGATACTCTTCATGATCATTGCAAAGGCCATTTTGATTATGTAAACAAGGCTCCATAGGGAGATATTATTATTAGCTGTGATCTATTACCAGGCCATAAAACAGAAGGATCAGAGGTAAAATGTAATTGTGTTTAATTTAGCTAGTGTGCTGTTATTCTACTAAATAGTACCCCAGAGTATCCTTGCAAAAGATGCTGATCACATTGTTGATCGTTAATGAAGAGTGCAACACTGAGCGTTATTTTTATTAATGGATAATATACAGTAAATTACAGTAGCCATTTCCTTTACATATTCTTTACGTTCAAGAGAACAGCATGAGCACATATTAGTGGCAGGATAAAAGACACACAAAGGTACTAAAATGGCAGACAATTGAAACTCGTAGGCAGGAGAACCAGGCCTTGGCAATGGACATTACTGCACATAAATTGTATTAAATCAACATCACACCAAAAATAACAAAAACCTGCATTCATTTTATTTGCAGAAATCCAACCACATAATTAAAGATCTTCAGTCCTCTGTTGCTACAGTAAATTATATAATCCTATTTCAACAGACAATCAAATAGTTTATTATGATGGATGTTGCAAGGCTGAACAGTAAGACAGGAATTTGGCAATTTTGTTTCACAATAAATAATATGTTTAATCCATAAGTGTCAGTGGGGAAGGGTGAGCTTAGCAGGTGTTGGGAGTGGGGACTAACCTAAAAAGAAATCCCAATGTTTTTTTCTGGGTTGTAAATCCTGAAGGGTGGATCAGAAATCTTCAAGCATAAATAAATCTTATATAATTAGATCAAGTGATATCTCTGCTCAGTATCTGACAAGGTGGTGGCTGTAGCCAGAAGGATTCTAGGCTGTATACAGAGAGGTGTAACCAGCAGAAGAAAGGAAGTGTTGATGCCCCTGTACAAGTTGTTGGTAAGGCCCCACCTGGAGTATTATATTCAGTTTTGGAGGCCGTATCTTGCTAAAGATGTAAGTAGACTTGAAGCGGTCCAGAGAAGGCGACAAAAATGATATGGGGATTGCACCAAAAGACATATGAAAAGAGACTGGAAGACCTGAAAATGTGTACCCTAGAGGAGAGGAAGGACGGGGGAGAAATGATACAGACATTTATATACTTGAAAAGTATTAATATAGACACAAATATTTTCCAGAGAAGAGAAAATGAATTGAGGTTGCGGGTTTGGTAGACTTAGGAGTAATGTCAGGAAATTCTTTTTCACGGAAAGGGTGGTTGATGCCTGGAATGCCCTCCCAAGGTAGGTGGTGGAGAAAAAAAACTGTGACATAATTCAAAATGGCACGGGACAAACACAGAGGATCTCTAATTAGAAAATGAATGGTATAAAAAATGTAAAGGTTTGCATATGTGTTTGCATTTCAAGTGGTGCTTAGATGGCAACACTGGCTATATCAACTAAGACTGGAGCTGGGCTGGCTTGTATGGTCTGTGTCCCGTGATCCAGATATGGCAATCTGGTTTAGGATGGGTTGTAGAGAGAGCTTCAATGGAAACTCCAGTAATTTGGAACATGAGGAAAGTGTCGGGCAGACTTTTACGGTCTGTGTCCTGCAAATGACAAGTCAGATTCGGATAGTCAGTAACTCCAGCAGTTAGAACATAAGGACAGAGCCAGGCAGATTTCTACGGTCTATGTCCCAGAAACAACGAAGAAAGACCATGATCAATATCACGTTCATTGTTGATTTAATCTAAAATAGAGAATGAATGTGACTGTTGGGAAGACTGGATGGACCATTCAGGTCTTTATCTACCATCATTTAGAACCTTTTCTACAAAGCGACAGTAAGCCCAATGCGGGCATACCACTCACTAAAAAGGAAGTACCACTGGGCTACTGCAGCAGCCTGGTGGTACTTCCCACCCCCCAGCACACCATCATATCCGGCACTACAAAAAATATATTTATTTTTGTAGTGCCAGATATGATGCACAGCACTGCCCGATTACCACCGGGTACACACTGGTGCTACAGAAATATATATTTTTGTAGCACTGTGTGTACTTGGCGGTAATTTGGTAGTGTTGTGCGCTGCCCGGTTACCACCGGGTTAGTGCATGAGCCCTTAACTGCCACCTCAATGGGTGGCGGTAAGGCTCCCCATGAAATGACCACGCGGCAAGTGCTTCACTTGCTACGCGGCCATTTCCTAAAAAAAAAAGAAAGACCTACCTTTTACCCACTGCGGTACAAGGGGGCCTTGGTGTGCATCAAAAAAGCATGCCGACACCAGTGCAGGCCCCCCTCCTTTTGCTGCAGCTTGGTAAAAGGGGCCCTTACTATGTTACATTAAATCTTCCTGGGCACTGCCCAAATCCTTTGTCATGGCTAGGCAGTAAAGTAAAAATAATGGAGCCAATACTCAGCTGGACTTAACTGGGTAGCATCAGCGTCTAACAGATAAATCTCACTGATCAGTTCCATACACAGATTTTCAGCAGTATTTTCCAAAAGTATCATTGAAAATGCACTCAGACCAGCTCAGAACTACCAGGTAATCTAAACGTATCACAGGGGTATAATTCTAACTCATGCTAGGCTCACTTTATATTGAGCATTTGGGAACCCTGTTACACATCAGGTGTATATTTTCCTCTTTTTTTTTTTTTCTTTCTCCTTTTAGATTCTCTATTGTTAGTAATCTTGGATCATATAATGTGGACTTGAGTTTGATTCCCAATGTATATTCTTATTTTCTTCTTTTTTTATTCTTTTCCATTATTTTGTTATTGCTAGGAATCTTACTTTTCTGTACAAGTATTTTGCTTGGTTGTAAATTAGAAATATTGATAAATTAAAAAAAAAAAAAAAAAGTAACTACCAGGTACTGCTGGAGCAGTCCAGTGGCTGAATGTGGGCAGAGTTGGACATTACCTGGTGGGCGACAATATTCATTCCACTAACTGGGTAACTGATCACATAACAGTGCCATAGCCCTAGGTGGGCCTGGGTGGACAGAGGCCCACTCACTTTAGGTTCAGGTCCACCCAGCAGTGATGAATATCCTCAAGGTAGCTGACTGGAAACCCAAGGTCATCTGAACACTGGTGATGTTGGCAGCACACTCCCAGACACTGAAGCTGGCACCCCCGGTGTTGGTGGCTGGAAGTACAGACAAAACAAAGGAGGAAGAAAAGTCCCTCACATAAATGTGAGCACAGAAGAACAACGTGAGTATGTCATTGACAATCACCGGTTGTTCAGCGGTCTTACACAGCAGCTTTTTCCTTAAAGTTTGTACAGCGGTTTCACAGCAAGGACCTTGTTTTATTCTCTTATACAGTCCTATTGCCAAGAATATAAGAGCTATATTGACCCCCGAGGCAGGCCCTAGTGCCGAAACACAGCCGTGTTGGGTCGTTTGTATGCTTGTCGGAATTAAAGACATATTGAACATCCTCCTTGAGTTCTCCTCATTTTGTTCTTCTGGGTGGCAGGAAGTACACCTCCAACGTCACCAGTGTGTGCATGGCATGGGGCTTCCAGCAGAGAATGTCTTCAGCTGATACGACTTGTGGATCCCTACCGCCCAGGTATTAATTTTTAACATAAGGGGGGATCCAGGAGGAACTGCGTGGACTCGCTCAGTCCACCCAGAAATTCACTTCTGGCTATGCAACTGCCACATAAAATTAGGACAGAAAAAATTACTAACACTAAAGGGTATTAGAATCTGAGCTTAGCAGATCTTAATGCTGGGACTTTCCTACATGCTGAGCCCAGATTCAACATGGCAGTATTTAGGGCTTTTATTTGTTTTTTTATTTTGCAGGTTCCAAGCTAATATTTGTGCTAGTGTACAGGACTTGCAAAAAAAATTAACACATGAGCACTTAGCTCCTCCTAAGGCAGGAAGTGCTCCCACATTAACTCAACATTAGCCAGTTGTCACGGTTGTGGCCATGCCCTTATGTTCAGACCTACTGTTTCTCTGTATCTAGCTCTGTGACCTCTCCAGTCTGCTTCATTTCCTATTGTTGTTCTTCCTGTAAGCCAAGCCTCGCTTTGGTCTCCCTGCTTCTGCTTCATTTCCTGCTGTTCTTCTTCCTGTTAGCCAAGCCTCGCTTTGGTGTCCCTGCTTCTGCTTCTTTTCCTACTCGTGACATCCTTTATAAGGACCCAGGGAGCTTTCCTACGTTGCCTTTACAAGAGGTCTCTTAATCTTGTGTTACCTGTTTAGATTATATCCATGTTTGGCTTTGTTCCTGAGTGTTTTGCTCCTGAAGGTCTGTGCTGTGTTTCTCTGAGTCTTGTGTTTCAATGCTTTCCTTTGTTTCTGTGAGTTTGCTTTTGAATCTTGTTTCCTGAAAGCCTGACTGTAGAGCCACACCCTGCCCTTGGTGTATCTATTTGATTCTACCCTTGGCTCCTGCTTTTAGTCTAGCCCTGCTTTTGATTCTTGATATAGTTAAGCTCTGTGCTTAAGCCAACCTCTGTGTGTAGCCAAGCTCTGTTTCTGTATTCACTGTTCTCTTTCCTATGTGTGTGGTTCTTGTCTGTTTATTCTGAGTCTATAGAAGTGTCACGACTGTGGTCGTGATCCCTCTCTGACTCACCTTATTTCTGCTGGTCAGCTGCTGAGCTGGCTACTCTCTGCATGGTTGTTTCTTTCCTGTGTGTTTCAAGCCTCACTTTGGGTTCTGTGTATTTCCTGCCTCTGTCCTGTTTATAAGGAAGTGGTGCACTTTCATTCAGGGCCTTTGTAATGCCAAAGGTCTCCAGGTTAGTCCATGTGCAGTGTAGCACTTCTGCCTTGTTCTAGTCTGTGTGCCTGTGGGCACTTCTGCCTTGATTTCTTGTTGCTTTGTTCTTTGCCTGTGTGCCTGTGGGCACTTCTGTCTTGTTCCTTGTTTAGGGTGCCTGTGTACACTTCTGCTTCTGTTCTTCTTGGTCTATTTGTGTGCTAGGTTCTGCCTTCAGCCATTGTTCTGTTGTTTGTCTGTGTGGGTCAGCTTTGTGTCCTGCCTAGTCTGCCTTGCTTGTTCTAGTCCCCTCTACCTTAGCTTCAGCCTTAGTTCTGTTGTTTGTTTGTGTGGGTCAGCTTTGTGTCCTGCCTAGTCTGCCTTGCTTGTTCTAGTCCCCTCTACCTTAGCTTCAGCCTTAGTTCTGTTGTTTGTCTGTGTGGGTCAGCTTTGTGTCCTGCTTGTGTCTGCCCTGTTTGTCTTTAGCTCCAGTCCCCTTCCTGCTTGTTTCGGCCCGTTTGCTTTCAGCTTCTGTTCCTGCCAAGCTTGTTTGAAAATCCTGAAGCCTGCTTGAGTATCCTAAATCCTCCTGTTCCAGCCAAGCTAAGTCCGTTCCAGAATCCTGTTCCAGCCAAGCTTGTTCTAGAATCCTGAATCCTGTTTGAGAATCCTGAATCCTGTTCCAGCCCAGCTTGTTTGAGAAGCCTGAATCCTGTCCCTTACTTGTTTATTGTCTTGCTTCTGTTATTCTTGTTGCCTAGCTCCTACCCTGTCTTGCCTGTCTAGTTGTGCTTTGTCTTGTCTTTTTCAGTCTAGTCCTGTCCGGATTCAGTCCTTGCATTGTCCTTGTCTTGACCTTTTCTGGACCCAATTTTAATCTACTTCTGTGTTTTGTCTGGGATTTGAACCGGCCACCTCTGGATTGCAAGACCAGTGTTCTAACCACTAGGCCACTCCTCCATGCCTTGTCTTGTATTTCTGGGTCCCAGTCCCAGTTTTAATCCAGTTCCAAGTCTTGCCTTGTCCTGTCTGGGTTCCACTTCTGGCCCTTTGAGGAGTAGCCTAGTGGTTAGTGCAGCAGACTTTGGTCCTGGGGAACTAGGTTCAATTCCCACTGCAGCTCCTTGTGACTCTGGGCAAGTCACTTAACCCTCCATTGCCCCAGGTACAAAATAAGTACCTGTATATATGTAAACCACTTTGAATGTAGTTGCAAAATACCACAGAAAGGCAGTATATTAAGTCCCATTTCCCTTTCCCTTGTCTTGTCTGGATCCTGTTCTTGCATTGTCCATTGTGTTTAGTTACCTCTGTCCTGCCTTGTTGAGTCTGTTAGTTTATCCTAGTTCAGTCTGTTCTGATTCCTGCCTGTGCCATCCCAGGTGATTTGTCTGCCAAAGCTCCAGCTTTGGTCCAAGGGCTCACCATTCCTGACAGTTGTGACACCAGTTCACACAAGCTAATGCAAACATGCTAGCATAACACTTCCATGCTCATGACATACTCTCTCTAAAAAATAATTTGTAAATAGTAACGTGCACTAACAGGCAAAAATAGTGCAAATTTTACAGTTGCATGTTTTTCACAATGCTAATCATGTTAGGGCTTAACACCCTTTAGTAAAAGGGCTCCTTTACCTATTTACATATCTGAGTGTTGGTTTATTTATTAGGACTTATTTACCGCCTTTTCGAAAGAATTCACTCAAGGCGGTGTACAATAAGAATAAATCAAGCATGAGCAATAGACCGCCCAAATAAGTAGTGCATTGAAGACACACAACAAGCAAGTGAAGACTTGATATTCTGTCAAAGATGTGCTTTTTACTCAACCTTTCAGTATTTATTTTGAACGAATTTGATGAAGGCAAAGCCAAACTTGGCCAGGTTGGGTCTTTCCTCAATAAAATTTGATTGGTTGAACCTTTGCATGTTCTTCGCTCTCTGGATCACCTTTTACTGGCTGTGCTGACTGTGAGTTTCTGCAAAGGTTCTTCTATTTTCTCCCCCTTCTCCCAGCCAACTTCTACCTGGAAAATCGTGTCACCCAGATACCAATGCTAAATATCTGAGAATTATACAGCAGCTAGCATTTGAAAAATACACTGTCCATTGCATATTGAATATCAGGGGGAGTATTATTAATGTTTGGATGATAAACAAGGCTTTTACATATTGTAGTGAATCTACAGAGGTCATAGTCCAATGTGATCTGCTGTATGCATTCCAATTTTCAAAATTTTAACATCTTAGAAGTAAAAACATAGATTTAAACCAGGCACTTGAATAAATAATATGACCACTTAAGCCCAGTGCTGGGGCCAATTTCAATGACATACATTAAACTATTACTAGTGTAGTATGACCATTTCTAATTCAGCATATTGTTTCCCATGGTTGCTCATGTTAAATTAATTCTGTTACTCAGGAGCTATGAAAGATTTCCTTAATACAGTGGAAAATATGATAATTTGGGGTTCAAAGAACTTCATTAGAATTAACATTGTTACTTTTGCATTGCATTTACATGAAAACTTGAAGGGCTACGTTAATCTTTTATTAACATTTTCATAGGAAAGTGGTTTCTTTCATGCGCTTGGGCTTATTCTAAACAAGATGATCAAAATGAATCAGAAGACATTGAAAGTGTGAAGGAAATAGCTGGTAAAGCATGCTACGCAGAGACTTCACAGAACTGCTCAATATTCAATTGAAATTCATTACATCCTTGCTTCTGAGTTTATTCAGGTAACCCAATATAAAGAAATTACTTAGCCAACACGACAGAGCCCTGTTCTCATGCATATAATAATGTCAGTGGGATTTATATTGCGCAACTTTCATTACACGTGGCTTTCAACATTCAGGATTAATTGTAAATAGATATTGCTGACAAGGAACCAGGTCTGATAGTACAATACAGAAGTAGTTTTTCCTAAAGATGAATTTTAGCCAAGTTTCATGAATAAGTAAGTGATGTGACACTGGTGCAAGTTATTTTCCTCCCATCATAGTATTACATATTTTCTGTTTCACACTATACTTCATGCTATATTGCTTTGATAAATACAACCCAATCTTATAACTCAGATGTACAGATTTATAGGTGTTGACATCCCAGGAAGCATTTTTATAATAGTTAAGCTGTCGGTTTCTATCCATCTTTTTTTCTTTTACTTTCTTTGATCCCACTCTGATTGTAGCCTCGGGCCAGTTTTTGCTGTTAATACCTATATGCTAGAAGTATCCTCTGCTCAGTGTTGTAGCTACGACTAATTTACTTTTCTGAACAATCTTAATGAGGCGTTATGGTGTTGGCTCAAAACTGATGATTCTGAGGAATTTCATTCTGAGAGGAAACGCTCTCTTTTAACTGTCAGTTTTAGGGTGGTTATAAAAATTATCAACAGCATATCTTACAGCACTACTCATGATCAATCTCATGATTGACTCAGGGGAATATTTTAATCAGTTTTTAATAACGAGTGTAGAATGGAAGGTACTTTGTGAAAATATAGCCACAAAAGAATACCATAAATTATGTCATGTTGTAAAAACATTCAAACGTGCTCCAAAAATTAGAAGTCAACTAATCTGCAGGCAAAGGGCTGGTTAATTTCATAAAAACCTGTAAGCATGAATCCCATTAAAAGTTCTGATGATAATAATCATGATGATTTGCAGAGCAAAGTCATGTTTGCCAATGTAAAATCATGAGCTAATTAACTTCTCACCCATCCCCACTTAAGGGCACACTAAACCCATTTCTTAACATAGCTTGGTAAAAGGACCCCTATATTTAGTTTCTATTCCTTCTTGTCACTCTCTACTTGAAGCATTAGGGAGTTTAACTGGATTTCAGCTACCTCAGTGGGTAAATCCTTGACCCCCCCCCCCAGACACACAGACACAGGTATACATAGGACCTGATTCTATATATGGCACCTAAAATCTAGGCGTATTCTATAAGCTGTACCTACATTCAGATGTAGTTGATAGAATATGCTTAGGCCAAGTGGGTGCACCTAGATTTAGGCGCAGCCATTTACGCCAGTGAAAAGCTGGCCTGAACCTAAATCTAGGTGCATAGACCCGAATTCAGTATCCATGCACATACATCTGATTAATGGACCCGACCCACCCATACTCCTCCTATGACCACACCCCTTTTTTTGACTGCACATGTGGGAATTTACGCATGCCTCTTTATAGAATACTCCTAGAAAGAAGCGCACGTAAATTCCAATTAATTCCAATTAGTGTTGATAACTGAGTGTTGATCACCCAATTATCATGACTAAGTGGCTCATTAAGGGCCCCTTTTACTAAGCCGTATAGGTGCCTACACGCACCCGACACATGCCAAAATGGACTTACCGCCCAACTACCACATGGCTCTTGCGGTAATTTCATTTTTGGCGTGTGTATGAAAAATAATCTTTATTTTTGGACACATGTAGTAGACGCATGTCAAGTGGCATCTAACGTCTGTAGGTCTTTACCACCCAAATTCTTTACCTCTAGGTCTATGGCTGGCGGTAAGGTCAGAGACCTAAAATGGGCGCGCGGCAATTTTGATTTTGCCGCAGGTCCATTTTCAGGAAAAAAAAGAGGCCTTTTTACAGGTGCGATGAAAAATGTTTCTACGCATGCCCAAAACCCATGCCTACACTACCACAAGCCACTTTTCAGTGTGCCTTTGTAAAAGGAACCCTAAGCAATTTAGCACACATAAATTGGCTGCACACACAAAATTACACGTACTACTCGGCGCACCATATATAGAATCCAGGGGATAGCTCAGCCTTTTTGCATGTCCGCTCTTTCTGTCTTTAAGTCCTTGATATGGATGCAGCCCTCCCTGGCAATGCATATGTGATGGAGATTATGCAAGACTGCTTTCCCCAGTTCATTACCATCATAAACTTTTGGCTTCAGTAGGCACATGGGGAAGGTCCCCTTCTCCAGATCAGATATTTGTTTCTAAAGCATGCTGTCAGAAGACAGGGAGCAATAAAAGGGCATCAAGATAAAGCAGCTTGACAGAGCTAGCAATGAAGCATGTTTATTTCTCTTTCATCAACTGAAATGGAAAACCTAGAGGACATACCCATTTCCCACCTACAGCTTAGACAAAAGAACCCATTTAGACATATTTTAAGAACACAGCAGGCCACATTCTTGGTGTACTATATCAACAATGTAAATTTGGTAAGCAAATCTGTGGGATTCCACTTGCATGTGGATCTTGCAACCTTACCAGCTCAATCTTACATAATGATATGCAAACTTTAAAAGCATCTTTTCCCCTCCTTCTCTAAAGCTGTATTGCTTTGATTCCTCTTCTTTGTGGGGGGTGGGGGGGGTGAAATCAATGTTTAGGTGGTTTTTTTAAGCCCTATTTGCAATTTGTATGTGTAAATACTGGCATTTACATGTGCATATCAAATAAACAGAGAATCCCCATTTTTAGAAAGCTGGGATATACATGTATAAATTGCAAATATGTATACATGGCAAGGGGACAATCCAACAAAAAGGATGAGATCTGCCCACAGATCACAAACAAACAAGTAAAGCAGATCAAAAATAATAAAAAGAGAAGTGGTTTATTAAACAATTACCCGACGTGGCCACATTTCACCCACGGGTTGCATCAGGGTAAAACTAAAACAAAGAATATATACATAAAAAGTATCTCATTACATGAATAATTATGCAATGCAGTATATAAAATATAAATAAATATAAAAACAATAATTTAAAAATCAATAAATGCTTACATAGAACATGTATGTTCAGTGTGAGTCCATGTGCATTTGAAGAATGAAAAATTAAGTATTTCATATCTATTACATGCATCAGTGGTCATATAGTTGCCCCATGCCTTTCAGCATGGAGGAGTGGCCTAGTGTTTAGGGTGGTGAACTTTGGTCCTGAGTAACTGAGTTTGATTCCCACTTCAGGCACAGAAAGTGTGGGGTACAAATGTAACAAAAAAATAAAATAAAATTTTAACCACAAAGCTAAATAATGGCATAGCATACAATTGTGTCTCATATATGGCAAGGAGGCACGGTTAGGGTGGGACTAAGGAGGGGCCAAAATAAACATATGTATTCCTCATTTTAGAAAGGAGTGGCCTAGTGGTTAGGGTGGTGGACTTTGGTCCTGAGGAACTGAGTTCAATTCCCACTTCAGGCACAGGCAGCTCCTTGTGATTCTGGGCAAGTCACTTAACCCTCTATAGCCACATTGAGCCTGCCATGAGTGGGAAAGCGCGGGGTACAAATGTAACAAAAAAAATGAAAGCCCATGCTCATCATTCTGAACATCTGGATTTATAGCTGCTCCCGAGCACATTTAGGATTTTTGAAAGTGCTTGTTTTCGGCACGCTCTACAGAAGCAATTAGGGAAGGTTGTCCCCTTAATCCCCTTGTTCTATCCCTACCCCCCCCCCCCCCCAGTCGATTCTGCCTAATGATTGCAGACTTTATTCTTAACTGAGAGCATACAGATGTGGAGGTTTCTAAAATGACACAGATACACATCTTTTTAATTTATTTTATTTATTGGGATTTATTAACTGCCTTTATGAAAGTGTTTCACCCAAGGTGGTGTATCTATATATCAGCACGTTCATGAGTATGTTCTGAAATACCAACATACACTTTTAAGTGCTGATACCAAGATGTGTATGTTATTATGTTGGCCCTGTTGATATTTTAGAAGTTGAGATTTGTAAAATGGATACCCCTACTGCATGTAGCTGGCACATACGCATTCATTCCTTCATAGTTTTTAGTAAAGGCTCTATATTGGCTGATCCTTTTCTAAAATACTAGTGGAAATTGACAAGTCCCAACTGAGAATTCTCAAGTCCTATTTCTATGTTGTATCTAAAATTCAGGGGTCCTTTTACTAAGCTGCAGTAAAAGGGGGCCTGCGCTTAGCATGCACTGAGTCCCCTTTTACCGCAGTGGATAAATGGCTGTGTTTTCTTCTTGACAAAAAAATGGCCGTGCGGTACATGAACCACTTACCCTGTGGCCATTTTGGGGGGAGCTCTTACCGTCATTCATTGAGGTGGCGGTAAGGGCTCAGACGCTAACTCGGCAGTAGCCAGGCAGCACATGGCACTGCCTGATTACTGCCAGGTAAACACCGGCACTACAAAAATAGAAAATATTTTTGTAGAACCAGAAATGGCACGTGCTGGGGGTGGGAACTAACGCCAGGCTCCTGTGGTAACATAGTAACATAGTAGATGATGGCAGAAAAAGACCTGCACGGTCCACCCAGTCTGCCCAACAAGACAAACTCACATGTGTCATTTTTTGTGTATACCTTACCTTGATCTGTACCTGTCTTTTTCAGGGCACAAACCGCACAAGTCTGCCCAGCACTATTCCCACCTCCCAACCACCCGCCCCGCCACCCACCACCGGCTCTGGCACAGACCGTATAAGTCTGCCCAGCACTATCCCCACCTCCCAGGTAAGCACCGGCACTATAAAAATAGAAAATATTTTTGTAGAACCGGAAATGGCGCGTGCTGGGGGTGGGAACTAATGCCGAGCTCCTGTGGTAGCCTGGTAGTACTTCCGGATTGGCATGAGGCAAGCCCATTGCTGCACGCCAACCCTTTAGTATAAAGGCCCCTCGGTTTTTAATGTCTATGGCAGATATTCAAGGCAATTCAGATTGGAATAGTTCTTTTGATTTTCTTACTCTGCTCCATGCGTTAATTCGTTAATTGTTAGTTATTGCCATCCATACTTTGAGATATATATATATATATATATATATATATATATATATATATATATATATATATATATATACTGTATATATATATATATATATATATATATATATATATATATATATATATATAGTGGCCTCTTACCCTTTAGTGCATCTGTACATAGGTAATCTTGGGTGATGATGGATTTTGGGAGTGATACTGGATTCATCTTTAACAATGGAGGCACAGATTAATGTTTAATTAGAAAAGCCTATGTCAAGTTAAAACAGCTATGCTAAGATCTTACTTTTTAGAAGATCACTTTAAGATCATTGTACAACTAACTATTATCACTTTTAGGTTATGGAAACTCATATATTTGGGTCTGTCCTCCAAGCAACTTTCTAGAATTCAAATGATTCATAATTCAGCCACTAGGCTTATCTTTTGGAAAACTCAGTTGGATCATGTATGTCTTGTTAGAAACATTGCATTGGTTGCCTGTAAGGACGCAGGTCATTTTTAAGGCACTTTGTTTAGTATTTAAGTTTTTGGAAGGTACTTGCCCTGAAGGTGGATCTCAGTTGGCTACAGTGTTAAAATCTAGGACAATCTCTAGAAGGTTTAATTACTTACTGTTAGCTTTTCCTTCAACAAAAAATGTGTGGTTTAAAGCTGCTTTTTCTCAATCTTCCTTTTAAATTACGCTTGCTGGGGAGTTACCTTCTATTTCGCAAAGCCTTAAAAACATATTTATTTGTTAGGCCTGGGGGTTTTAATATTTGCTTTTTATTATTTTTGAAATCGAGTAATTTCTGACATTTGTTGTCAGCTTATTTATTTTAAATTGAATGTAACTAGCCTTGAATCTTATATTAGAGAGTTGGCTAGGGATAAGTCCCTCATAACATAACATAACATAACAAAGGAAGAAACTGAGTTTTACTTAATGAAAAGTGTGCACTGGAGATCTTATTTCACAAAATGCCTGCAGTACAGTCAGTGCAGAAACTTTATCATGTTATGTTTGCTATTTCCAGTGTTGTGCGATATTGAGTTACTAGTAATTAGTTACTGTAATTAATTACTTTCTTGCAGTAATCAATAAAATACTTAGGGCCCCTTTTACTAAGCCGTATAAGCATCTACGAGCACCCAACGCACGCCAAAATGGAGTTACTGCCCGACTACTGTGTGGGTCTTGCAGTAATTTCATTTTGGCGCGCGTCTGAAAATTATTTTTTATTTTCGGATTTGCATAATGGACGTGCACCAAGTGGCATTTCATGCGCGTAGGTCATTACCGCCCGGATTCTTTACTGCTATGTCAATGACTGGCAGTAAGGTCTCAGACCCAAAATGGACGCGCGGCAATTTTCATTTTGCCGCATGTCCATTTTCAACAAAAAAAAAGAGGCCTTTTTTACAGGAGCGCTGAAAAATGGATTGGCGCACACCCAAAACCCGCACCTACACTACTGCAAGGAATTTTTCAGCACGCTTTTGTAAAAGGACCCCTCAGCTACTTATTCACTATCCCAGTAACTGTAATTAATTACTTTTGAAGAGTAACTAGCACAACATGACATGAAATGACAGAGGATATGGTTGGCATGAGTTGGTCAAACCTCACTGAAATAAGCATCAAGCAATGAAGCTATGCAATAGTCACATTGGGGCTGTGTATAAGATGGATATTTTACCTCTTCACGTACCATAAGGCTTTTACCATAAGTATTCTTGGATGTGCTATCAGTAAAGGAAAAGCAATTAGTTACTCTAAGCATTAACTGTAATCAGTACTCAATTACTTTCCTAAATGAGTAATTTAATTACTGTACTAATTACATTAAGCTGAAAAGTAACTAGAAACTTAATTTATTACTTTCAAAGAGTAACTAGCACAACACTCGCTATTTCCGTTTGGGATAAAAGCCTTGCCCTGAAAACGGGGGCAATGTCTGATTGGATTGAATGGTATTTCCTGAGGCTTTGTCTGTCCATCTTGTATGTTCTGTATCCTGACAAATGTTCTACTACAATAACATTATTTGTAAAAGGGTCCCAAGTACTAGATAAAATATTTAAAACTCATGTTATTTACCCCTTAACATAACATAAAGGGTACTACTGCAAGTTGACTTTCTCTAACACAGCATTATTTAAGTCAACACTGGGTATACAGTAATGAGATGCAAAACATGCAAATGCATGTAAAGCAGCTCATTACTATGTAAATACTATACTGTGGCTTGCTGGGTTGATTTTACTGCCTGGAAGAATTGGACAATCAAGCCATAGCCTGATCCTTCTGGGCCACATTGTGAAGGGGCTGGAACTGGATCAAATAGATGTGGGCATTGGGCCTCACCTTTCCCCAAAGCTGAATAGCCTGCAAGGATGCCCTTCTCAACAAGGCCATGCCATAAAATAAACTCTCAACCAGTCTCCTCATCCCAATTCTTCCAGGCAGTAAAATCATCCCATCAAGTGGTAGTGCATCCCAGAAATACCCCTCTCCCACCAGGGCACCCAAAAGCATGAAACCCTCACCAACCCCTTCCTCACCCTCTTGACGGCCTTCTAGGCCTTCCGAAATATAATCCCTGGTATCATAGTGTCCTGGGCAGGAGCAATGCCCAGTCACTCCTGCTGTCACTGGCACTTTAATCCAATATGGAGTAAACAATGTCTGGCAGTAGTCGTGGGTACTACCACTAGGGGGGCAGGTTTCCATATAAGGGCTGCAATGCCTCCCTGTAAGACACAAGTTATGTAATATACGTGTATTTAAAGAATAGGGCTTAGGCAAATTTGTGGCATTTATACATTGATGTGCACACATATGCACCCATATACCATTCTTCTAATGAATTACACATTCAATTGACATGTAACTGTTAACACATACTTTATAGAATTGCCCTGCAACATACGCAAGAGATTGCAAGGATATTTTTAAAGGAAAATCATCGTAAAGTCTCCTTTTCAAAATTTAGCTAGTAGAAGGAACAGGGGTTGAGACAAAGGATATGCATAAAGTAATATTCCACCCACACTGAAGTATTCTTAAATGTGCATGATGGAAATGACCCTTGGAGACTGATTGTGCACAAATTCCATCCCTGATTCAACTCTGTGTGTTTTACTTCAGATAACATGGCATTCCCTGGATCATCATCTGCTAGTTTCTCCCATGGACAGCATATCTCTATTTTTTCCCCTATTTGGAACTAACCCAACTCTCTGATTGGCCTTCTCTTCAGTGACCCCTATTTTCCTAGCCCCCTCTAATTTTTCTTTTTATGTCTAGGTTTTCCTATCATACATGGAGTTCTGTTCTTACTTTGATCAACATTGTTTGATTTGATTACAAAAGGTGGTATATCAAGGAATCAATAAACATACTCACAATGGTGGGGGCCTTTCCCGCACATTAAGCCCATTTGTAGCCTAGCCATCAAAAGGGCTTTTTCAGTTTGTTTCATTAATGACTGTACACTAATGTTAGCATTAACATGTGGCCATTTAAAAAAGTTACTGCGGGAGCACTTACTGTCTCCTATTTAGGTGGCGTTAAGGACTCCTACATTATAGATGCACTACCCTGTTACCGTGGCAATGATGTGCAGGTACCAGCTGTTTAGTACATCCATGACCATTCTCCACCCCTGACACACTTCCACCAAAAAAAATACAAAAAAATGATTACCATGTGGCTAGCATGCACAGATGGCAAAACTAACATGGACCACTTTAGCACTTCCTGCGTTAGGCAATTTTTGCTATATTAGGCATGTATTAGCGCCTTACACAGCTTAGTAAAAGAGCTCCATAGTGATTATAAAAATCAAGGAGAATAATCCTGACTAGAACAATGAGTAAAAATGGTAGCATAATTATGGGCCTCTTTTACCAAGCTGTGCTAGCGATTCCCGTGCAGCAATGCCAACGAAGCCCATTCAAAGTGAATGGGCTTTGACTACATTGCTACTCCATGAATCGCTAGTGCAGTTTGGTATAAGAAACCCTATATTGTCTTTATCACCACTTATCTAAAGAGGATCCATGTGTTGAATGAAAAGCAGCAAAGAAGAGTTGAAATTTTCCAAATGGCAAATGTCAGGAAAAGTGAGTGTGATACCTCGAGCGAGGGTTGATAGTGGGCCTGCGAAATAACACAGTAGGCAAAGGTATATAAACAAAAACAAGTGCTTTATTAATTGAATCCTGAGGCCTGTTATGTCACAGGATCAGGAACACAAGGTGAATCGCCTCTGCAGTTCAGTAAATACAGTCTGAAGCTGGCCTCTGGTTTGCAGGGCCAAAACACAGTCTCTGGTTGGTGGGACTGCCACGCCCCAAACACAGCCTGTAAGCTCTTCTCTGTCCTTCTCCGAGTTCATTAAGTCTCGCAAGTCTCATATAAGAAAAAAGGGTGGCTTGCGTCACCTGTGTCATGATCATTAAACATAAGTTGTAGCAGCATTTGCTGAGGCTTCAGTTCTTCCTTCCCTGGGCCTCCTTAACCTCAGTCTGGCCCTGCCCTGGCCCTGGAACTGGTTTTTACTCTACCCTTCTGGGTTCACTTCCTCCCAGGTGGGACTAGTGACCTTAAGGTGGCTCAGGCTCTGAGGGATCCTTCTTAAGGGTGAGGGACAGTATTCTGTATACCCCCTCACGGTGACATTTATGAGATAATTAGCTAAAAGAAAGAAATGTATTTGAGACCAACAGGAGTAGGAGTCAGTATTGATATTTTATCTGCCTTCTACTCTACCTGATTACATGGCCAAATAAACCTTTTAACCAAAACTCATCTTTCAGTTCCTTTGAGGAGGTTGCAATGCAGACCCAGACCAATTTTCTTCTTGCAAGAGATCAAGATAATATGTACTGTTGCTGGCTTGCCACAGCTGTGTAACTTCCATTATTTCCTCTGGGAGCAAATTTGACGCTGGCAGGGATATCCCCCCCTCCCCCCCCCCCCCCCCCCCCCCCCCCACACACACACACAGGGCCTCAAGTAGGCTCTAGTAATACCCATATCATGGGGTATTACAAAGGAAAGATGGTAATGCTAGGGACAGGGCCGTGCCTAGGGTCTCCGGCGCCCCCCTGCAGTTGGCCTCTCCAGCGCCCCCCCCCCCCTCATTCCGCCTCTCCGGCGCCCCCCCCCCCGAAAACGAGCGCTACACTACTAGCGCTCTTCTCCCCAGATCCATTTTTTTGTTTAAATTTACCTCTCCGGCGCTTGCAGCGTAGGCAGCGTTAATGAGAAGGAGGCGGCGCTCCCCCGCCCCGACGTGTCTTGCCTTCGCTGTGTCCCGCCTTCTTCTGACATCAGAAATGACATCAGAAGAAGGCGGAACCGAGCGAAGGGAAGACACGTCGGGGCGGCCGGGGGAGCGCCGCCTCCTTCTCACTTACGCTGCCGCGCGCCGGAGAGGTAAATTTAAACCAAAAAAAAAAGGATCTGGGGAGAAGAGGGCGAGGTAAGCATGGTGCGGCGGGGCGCCCCCCAGAGGATGGCGCCCTCCTGCCATGCTTACCTCGCTTACCGCATCGGCACGGCCCTGGCTAGGGAGTGGGAGGACAAATGGAAGGGATGTTGATGATGATGCCAGAGGGTGGGAGAGGGAAAGAAAGTGATGTTGCCAGTGAGGCGTGGGACACAAGATGGAAGATAAAGCTGGGGAGAGGAGAGGGGAGGTGATGCCAGGGAATGAATGGGGTGGGAATTCAACAGCATAAGAAAGGTTGGGAATCACCGGCATAGTAAACAAAAAGTAACACAAAAACAATACAAGCCTGAGTGAGTGTTGATGTTCCAACAAAGCTGCCTATATGAAACTAAAAGAAGATCTTTCTCATGCACAGTTTCGATTTGGTTTTGATCTTAAATTAATTACAGATATTGTTTTAGGAATGCATAAGAAGCACGGCTCTTTGATATTGCTTTTAATAATATTTTATGATGTAATTTTAACTGGATGGTTGTGTTATTTTAATCTGTTATTATTGTAATATTCCCTATGTAATGTTATAAAATTTTAATTTTTATGAGCTGCTTTATAGCCTCTGGGGAGAAGCGGATTAAAAATCAAAAGAATAAATAAATAAATATGCAAGCTGGAACATAGATATTTACAGGGAAATATTTCCTAAACAAAAACTCTTGGCTGCTTGGTTGCTTGTAAGCTCTTCTTCAGGATCATGGGTAACAGTGTATTGTCTGTGGATAAGCAGGATGCATTAACCATACAGGTGGGGGGTGATGTACAGCATGTACAGCCTGTCCCATGTGTAGAGCCCCTGCAGCTGTTCCTCAGTCTGTTTACTCCACTCAGCCCATCAGGATGAGATTAGCTCTTTCTTCCCCTGCAGCATCACAGAGATCATCTTCCTTCGAGTATTTTATTTTTCTAGTAAAAAAGTAAATATCTTTGTTGTCTTTTAGCTTTGATTTCATCATACAGCTGAGATGTTCAAGGGGAGACAGGCATCCATGGGTGCCTAACATGTGACACAGTGCAAGGTCACAGTAACTGCCTGATCAGCCTTGGCCCTGTATTGTGTGTTTCAGTTTGTAGACTGTTGAAGGTTGATGTTTACATTATTGTTTGAGCCAAATGAGCTGTCTATATCCACCCCCCCCCCCCCCCCCAAGCTGTCCTATAGCAGATTAGTTTGTATATTTAAATTCTGAGCTGTCTGTACATCATATATTCTAGGAGGTGGGGGATCAGACACTTCCAAACTGTGGAAAACTGATATATTAGTGACTGGATTGATCCTCCTTGCTATGCAATACAGCTGCTAAGAAAATAAGAGCAAGGTAATGTGTGCTAATATAATAGCATTGGAAATCTCCTTGCATATTTTACTAATGAAATTTGTGAAGTTTTAGCTGTTTCACCAAAACAGGTAATTTAGCTACAGTGTCTTGCTTTCAGGACACTTTGGGGCTCATTTTCAAAAGAGAAAAACATCCAAAAAGTGGAATAAATCTGCATGTCTCACAAAAATGTCCAAATTGGTATTTTTCAAAACCAATTTGTAGATGTTTTTCCATGACATCCGTCAGAAGTGTGTTCAAATCACTAGAGAGCATGTTAAGGGTGTGATCTGGACGTTCCTAACACTCGGACTTTTTTCTGCCATAATGAAATAAAACAAAACATCCAGGGCTATGAGTTGGACGTTTTGGTCTAGACCTGTTTTATTAACAAATGAGTCACAAACAAGTACCCTAAATGACCAGTGAATACCGCAGAAATAAAGGAATGGCACCCTCTTACTCCTTCAGTGGTCACTGACCCCCCTCCCACCCTGCAAAGATATAAATGAAACAGTACATACCAACTTCTATAACAGCTTCAGGTATTATGGCCAGTCCTATTACAGTGGCAAGAAGGTCCCTGGAATAGCCTAGTAGTGGGTGCAGTGCATTGTGGAGGGAGCCCAAATTGGCATTCAACCTATGCCTCCTTTAGCTTGAGGCAGGCTTGGGGCCCCCTATGATATGGAGGCCCAAAGCAATTGCCCTGTTTACCACCCCCTAATGCCGGACCTGTTTTTGGGCTAAACCAGATAGAACATTACATAAGGTGAGTGTTATGGTACTTGTGAGAAAATATATGTGTATTTTCAAGTATATATGCAGATATAAATGTGTGTGTTTACTCAATGTGTGCGCATTTGAAGCCCATTTTAGATGGAACATAGGAATCAGACTTGACATGATGTTTATGTTTTCATATTTTGTAATCATTTTTTTTTATTTTGTATGCCTTATTCGTAATATTTTATTTATTTATTTATTGTTTTATGTATGTTCACAGACCCCTGACGAAGGTATGATTGCCGAAACCTGACCGAGTCGGGTCATTTTCCAATAAATCTATTTGTGGCTGAACGTCAGATTTCTCCTTCCCTGGACTATCTCTACTTTGCTTTGGTTGTTGACATGTCTAAGCCAGGATGTGTACAATTCTGGTATTTTTTAGAAAACAATCTAATAATACTGAGCCTTTACTAAACTACACACAGGAGTGCATGGGTATCTGCATGTACGTGCAGCAGGAGCAACCATTTCATAATGATGCATGTTGAAATATTGAACGAAGGAAACTCAGCAAGTTATACCTGCAAGTGCCAACACACATGTAAGTTACTATTTCACAATTTACCTGTGTAAGGATCCACATTACATGTGTATACCTCTCAATTTGCAAACTACAAGTATACAAGACACCAACTGCCAACAGAGGCCACAATGTTGTTGTTTTTTTAATTTTCTATTTGAAGGAGGGTCTTATGCAAGGAAAGATTAAGGGGTGCTTCTCTTAATCCTTCATGTAAAGAGCTAGCCCAAACAAGTACTTTTGACAAACATATATGTGGAAGGGAGTAGCTGTAAAAATTGTAATAAACAGGTCATACATGTGCATTCCCTTTATAAAATAAGGAATGCACTTGTGGATTTATTGAAGATTTTTGATCTGCCAAATCCATGTTCAAACCACAGCCCCTTGATATTTACATGACCTCTAGCGGCAGCCTCGCAGTATTAGTGAGTAGAGCAAGACTGCCGCTAGAGGTTGTGGCAGCCATTTTGAAGCCAGAGTCACATTGGGCAGAAGTGAACAGGCATTGTGTATGTCCTTAGGACCCCCTAGACCACCCAGGGATATCAAATATAGGCCCGAGGGGACCTACAAGCAGGGGCGTAGCCAGACCTCAGCAGGAGGGGGTCCACAGCCCAAGGTAGGAGGCATTGTTTAGCCCGCCTCCCCCAGCCGCTGACCCCCCCCCCCCCCGCCACCACTGACCCTCCCCCATCGCCACCACCAAGTACCTTAGCTGGCGGGGGTCCCCAACCCCCCCCCCCAGCCGAAGAGTCTTCTTCAGTGCCGGTCAACTCCAGCACCTTTGCTGATGATCTCTTTCTGACTCCTTAGGTCTTGTATGCACGTCTTGCACGGGGGTGCACGCAGGACGTAAGGAGTCAGAAAGAGATCATCAGCGAAGGCGCCCGGAGTCGACCTGCGCTGAAGAAGACTCTTTGGCTGGCAGGGGTTGGGGATCCCCGCCAGCAAAGTTACCTGGCGGTGACGATGGTGGAGGTTCAGCGGTGACGGGGGAGGGTCAGCAGCGGCGGGGAGGATCAGCAGTGGGGGGGTCAAATGTAGAGGGGGCCAAGGTTTAATCTGTGGGGGCCCATGCCCCCGTGACCCACCTAGCTACGCTCCTGCTACAGTGTGTTGTGGGGAAAACTGGTGAGGGAATGTACTTGTCTTGGGAGCAGGGAATCAGGATTGGAGGGAGGAAGGGGCACTGAAACCCCTCCTGCCGTTGCCCAGAAGTTAACCAGGTAGCTGCCAATATTCAGACCGGTGCCCAGTTAGCTCAGTGACAAAGTTAGAACTGCCTTTTTGCTGTCTTAACTTTAGCTGCTTACTTAACCAGCTAGTGGTCTTAATATCGCTGCTAACTGCTAAGTACCAGCTCCACCTAAGTTCTGCCCACAGACTACCCTGGCACTAAGCAGACAGCTTAGGAACAATTAGTACTGATATTCAGCGGCACTGTCTGGTTAAGTGCCACTGAATATCAGTGGATAGGCAGGCACAAGTGATTTAACCAGGCAAGAGGCTCTTCTGCCTAGTTAAATCACTTTGAATATCATGCCCTATGTGTATATTTCACAGTTATGCCCTGAACATGTAACAGTGCTTATGTTCTTGTTGTATTCATACTCATGAATGTGTATATACCTGCATAAGAGCCATTTTCTGCATATAGAGGGGGATTCTATATACGGTGCCTAAAAAATCCACGTAGAAAACATTTTAGCCATAGTGTATTCTATAAGCAGCACCTAGATTTAGGCACAGTATATAGAATATGCTTGATATCCCAGCACCTAAAACTGCGCATCCATTTACACCAACGAAAACATGGCGTAAATCCTGGCATGTAGATTTAGGCTCACTAGGCCATATTCTATAACTATGCTCGCAAATTTCAGAACGCCCACAAAATGCCTATTTCCCTGCCTATAACCACACCCCTTTTTGTCTGTGAATGTTAGAAGTTAGGTGCAGTGCGTTACCGAATACACTTAAGTTGTACATGTAAATTCTAATTTTTGCCAATTAATGCTCATTATTGCTTGTTAAGTGCTGTTATCAATGCTGATTAGCTTGTTAAGCCAATTAAGTTATGCATGTTGTTATAGAATCCACCTAGATTTCAGCATGGATCTCTAGGCGCTGTATGTAGAAACCGGGGGATAAGGCCAGCTTCAGTAAATGGTACCCAAAAACACTAATCAACGTTTATAAAATAGCACTTAAAGCAGATTCCAGCGACCAACTTTGAGTATGAGGACTTATGCCTGCTGGAAACCTGGTGTAAATACTCGTGCCCAACTGCCTTCAGTGAAGGAAAATGGCTGCTGCAACTTCTCACAGCATAAGTTCCGGTAGCCTGCCTGCCCCAAATTATTCTCCGATATTCAATTTCGGTGCCCGGACATGGCCTAGTACTGAGTATCGGGGGATAATTTACCCAGCAACGATCAACGTTTATAAAAATGCTGACCGCCACCGGCTGAATATTGGGTGGATTAAGTATAATGTTTTCAGATGACCATATTAAAAGGCGTAGAAAAATGTTTATTCTGTTAATTCAAAGAATTCACTAGCAAATTAGAAAACATACTGATGCCAACTGAAGCTGTAAAAATACATGTCATCTCCTAAGAAAAAGCATGCATCATATTTTATCAAGATAACATTAAAACAGATTCTGCCCATATCAGTTTTACTGTGTGAAAACTTTCATGTCAACTAATGACCTCTGTAGTGCATTAAAATCATGTCCTTCCTTCAAACTTATTCCATCTTTAATTCAAGGACTTTGTTCAATACATTAAACTTCTTGAAAGGGAGATAACTGCTTTTAGAGAATGATTCATCTTGCATGGTTTAACAAACTTCAAAAAATATGTGGAACTTAGTTTCAAGCTTCTTGTAAAAAAATACACGTTATACAGAGGGTTGGTGTTAGGGAGTAGCAAACTGTGCATCTGCCCTAGGCTTTCATACCACAGGGGTCCCCAAGCCTGCCTCAAGTTGAAAAAGGTATAGCATGTAGATAGGCTTTGGGGCCTGGTGTTACAGATGGATGCATTGAATATCTCCGAGATTCTTGAACCATTGGAGACGGTTTCGTTTTCTTTACCTGCAGACTGTGACTGACTGTTAAAGTTGTTTCTCAAGAAAAGAGACATTCCATTCCTGGGATCTAAGATCAAGAGTTTTCCTGATCTAACTAAAAAGAGACTTAGGGGCCCTTTTACTATACTGTGGTAAAAGGGACTCTGTGGTGTCCTCAGTGTGTGGATTTGCCACGTGCCAAGGGACCTTTTACCACAGTAGGGGGTTTGTGAAAAAAAGGAAATGGCTGTGCGTATGTAATATTTGTGTATGTACATACAGCTGAACCCAAGTAGATCTTTATCACCAGTGTATGCATATATCTATAATAAATATGTAGAGGTCATAGACTACTCACAGTGGCCTAGTGGTTAGGGTGGTGGACTCTGGTCCTGGGGAACTGAGTTTGATTCCCACTTCAGGCACGGGCAGCTCCTTGTGACTCTGGGCAAGTCACTTAACCCTCCATTGCCCCAGGTACAAATAAGTACCTGTATATGTAAGCCGCATTGAGCCTGCCATGAGTGGGAAAGTGCGGGGTACAAATGAAACAAAAATAAAAATAAATAAATAAATAAATATATACTTGCCATGCAGCCATATCCTGGGGGATCCCTTACCACCTCCTTCCTATTTAGGAGGTGTTAGGGGCTCCCGCGCTAACCCGGTAGTAACCGGGCAGCGCATGGCACTGCCCAATTTCTGCTGGGTAAGTCCCCAGAGGAAAAAAAATGAAAAGTAATTTCCGATACGCTGGAAATGATGCGCAATGAGAGCAGCACTGCCGTTGGCTCATGCTGGGGCCCATTTACTAAGCCGTGGTAGGCTCTATGCACATGCAGCACACGCCCAAATGAGACTACCGCAGTCCAGCATGTCCTCCTGGTGGTAATTCTCCTGACAGCCAGCTTTCTTTTTTCCATTTTCGGGCGAAGCCAGCCATCTCAACGCATGCCCCCGTCCCGCCAATGTCCCGCCTTCGCTACCATGCTGACACGCCCCCTTTCAACATTCACCGGCCCCGCGACGGAACATAGTTGAAGCCGCCCAAAATCGGCTTGCGATTATGCCGATTTGGGCGGATTCAGGAGATCGCCGCCCATCTCCCGATTTGTGTCGGAAGCTGGGCGGCGATCACTTTTGAAAATGAACTGGAAGGTCTCACACGTACAATGCCAATTATCGCCTGGTTAACGCCGCACGCCTGAAAATAAAATATATTTTCTGGATCGCGTAGCCGACATGCGTAAAAAATGAAATTACTGCCCCAGCCACGTGGTAGCCGGGCAATAGTTCTGAATTGGCGCATATTGGGGGGGGGGGGTGTAGGCACCTATGCAGCTTAGTAAAAGGGGCCCTTAGCATTTAGAACATGCCAATCATTAGCACGCGCTAAAAACGCTAGCGCACCCTAAGCGCAGCTTAGTAAACAGGGCCCTTAGAGATTTTCTTTTGCATTTTCTTATTGAATTCATCCCCACAATGTCATGTACTTGATTATTTATAATTCTATTTCTTTGTCTATCAGTGGATAACATTTTTTTTGTTTTGTTTTGTCAGTGGAGATATTTCTGTTAATTTCTATACAATTCCTTGTTATTGTTCTTTTTGTTCTATTGATTTGTTATACCCAATGCTTTATCTCACTATGTTACTCATATTCTTGTAATTATTAATTATATCTTTACTCAGCTATGGCAATAGCCAGGGCGGAATATTGTAAGCCACATTGGGCCTGCAAATTGGTGGGAAAATGTGGGATACAAATGCAACAAAGAAATAAAGAAAGAGAAAGAAAGAAAGAAAATGCTGACATTCTTTATCATACACTGATTCTTTGTTAGTGTCTATGCATTCAATGCACAAATTTCTGTTATAAAGTCAATTTTAATTTTTCCTATTAAATCTTACATAGTCTTTACTCCCAGGAGCGCTGACTCTTTATTAGAACCATTTCCATCACTTGCAAGATCAGAGAGCCTCCTTAATCTTAACGGTAAAAGAAAGGTAGAAATTAGTGCTTAAAGGATGAACGCATTAGTATTTCTGCATGCTAGCTGGTATTCATCACTGTTGATACAGATCACTATTAATAATAGGAGCAGCCATATGTAATCCATCTGCTAGAAGGATGTTCCCTTTCTCCCTCTGCTTCGACTGCCTTTTGTTGCACCTCAGATGCTGACTGCTTTGGTCTCCAGACAAGAAATCCAGACAGAGCCATTCATCAAGGCTGCTGTAATCTGTCTGATTTTATAAGTTTTTTAATTTCATCACAAAAATGAAAAAAAAAAAAGAAATAGTATCACTCCCCATACCTAGGCATTCTCCTTAGCCTAGCAAATGACTTGCAGAACAAAATTAATAAGTGAAATGCTATAGGAAATATTTTCAAAAGTTATGCTGACTTGTAGTTTTATGTTATAGCTGTTCTAAATATTTAGGTCCTGCTTACTAAAATGTGGTAGTTTTTTTATCCACTTTAAGTGCAAAACTTAAAGTGTGGTAATTGCAAAGCCTAATTGGTAAATGCAGGGGGTGTGGCTATCTCCCGCTGAATATTTGCGGTCAGCACATAGCTGCTAACCAGCTGTATCATGCAATAAAACTGGCTAGCTACGAATGTTCTAACGCTGGCCAGCTATGTTTTGCAGCCAAATCGGGCTGCATAAATGGCAAACCTATCTTTGGTCATAATGAACTTAGCTGGCCAGTGCTGAATATTGACTTAGCCGGCTAGAGGGTCCTTATACTAAGGTGCGCTAAAAATGGCCTACGCTGGTGTAGACAAGTGTATTGGACACATGCAGGTCCATTTTTCAGCATGGCTGCAAATAAGGCCTTTTTTTCCTGCCGAAAATGGACTTGCGGCAAAATAAAAATCAGCACGCATCCATTTTGGGCCTGAGATCTTACCACCACCCATTGACTTAGCGGTAAGGTCTCACACATTAACCGGGCGGTAATCGTCAGCACACGTACACTGCCGATTACTGCCCGGTTAGTGCCATGTGGTTTTTTGGATGCGAGTAGAAATTAGAATTACTGCCGGGGGCACACGGTAGCTGGGTGGTAGTTCTAATTTGGCGCACGTTGTATGCACATAGGCGCCTGCGCGTCTTAGTAAAAGGCCCCCTAGGTTTATAGCAGCCAAAAATAAACTGGATATTCAATGCCAGTGACAGGAAATAGCCCTGTGTTAGCCAGGTTGCCTCCCACAGTCTGAATATCAACCCCTATAAGCCTGTCCCCATATGCTTTATGATGAAGACCACTGACCATTTTAGTAGCTGCCCTGTGGACCAACTCCATCTTGTTTATATCTTTGAAGGTGCAGTCTCCAGAAATGTGCACAATATTCTAAATGAGATCTAACCAGAGTCTTATACAGGGGCATCATCACCTCCTTTTCCCTACTGGCCATTCTTCTCTCTATGCACCCAAGCATCCTTCTAGCTTTCGCTGTCATCTTTTCTACCTGTTTGGCCACCTTAAGGTCATCACCTATGATCACACCTAAGTCCCACTCTTCTTTCATGCACAAAAGTTCTTCAGCTCCTCAGGTTTTTGCAGCCCAAATGCATGACCTGCATTTTTTAGCATTAAATCTTAGCTGTCAAATTCCAGACCATTCCTCTAGTTTCGATAAGTCCTTCCTCATATTATACACACCATCAGGGGTGTCTACCCTATTGCAGATTTTGGTATCATTCGTAGAGGCAAACCTTATCAGATAGCCCTTGAGCAATATCGTTTACAAAAATGTTAAAAAGAACCAGCTCAAGAACCAAACCTTGAGGCATACAACTGGTAACATCCTTTTTCTCTCTCACCTTCCATTCATCCAGTTCCTAACCCAGTCAGTCATTTAGGACCCATAATGAGGGCACTCAGTTCATTTATTAGTCATCTATGTGGAACTGTGTCAAAGATTTTGCTAAAATCTAAATGCACCACATCTAGCGTTCTCCCTCAATTCAACTCTCTGATCACCCAGTCAATCAGATTTGTCTGACAAGACCTGCCTTTACTGAAACCCTGTTGCCTCAGGTCCTGTAATCCAATGGACTCCAAAAACTTTAGTATTCTTTGTTTTAAAAGCATTTCCATTAATTTATTTATCACGGAAATCAGACTTACTGGCCTATAGTTCCCAACTTCTTCTTTACTTCCGCTTTTGTGGAGAGAGACCACATCTGCTGCTCTTCAGTCCTTCAGGACCACTTATGCCTCTAAAGCATCGAAAAAGGTCAGCCAGCAGAGTCACTAGAACTTATCTAAGTTCCATCAGTACTCAGATGTATACCATCCGGCCCCATTTTTTTGTCCACCTTTAGTTTAGCTAGCTCCTCATGAGCACAATCCTCTGAAAATTATTCAGGGACTGTCCCCCCATTGACCGTATTGGCTATTTTTTTTTTTCATTTGCAATTTTGCTTTCCTGACTACTTTACCAGCTTCTCTTAGCTTTTCCAGATATTGTCGCCTGTCTTCCTCTTTCTGTGATCTCTTGTATTTTATAAAGGCTAACCTCTTTTTTCCTTACCTTTTCAGCTACTACTTTTAGAACCAAAGCAGCCTCTTTTTCCTCTTATTTTTATTTGCTTTCCTTTCAAAAAGGTTTGCTGTCCTTACAATCACTCCTTTCAGTTTTGCCCATTGCTTTCCAACTTCTTCCACATGTTCCCATTCAGACAATATTATGTAACTTGCTTGTATAACTTTGTGCACCAAGTGGTCCTTTGACGAAATCGTGATAAAAGGGGGCCTATGCTAGCATCAATGTGTGTTTTTGATGCGCAATGATGCCCCCTTTTGCTGCAGTGGGTAAAAGGCTATCTTCTTCTGAGGACAAGAAATGGCTGTTCAGTAAGTGAACCAATTGCTGCACAGCCATTTCAGGGGGAGCACTTACCGGCACCCATTGAAGTGGCAGTAAGGTCTCCCGTGCTAACCCAGCGGTAACTGGGCAACGTGCAATGCTGCCCAATTACCACCAGGTAAGCACCAGCGCTACAAAAACAGAAACTTTTTTGTAGCACCAGAAATGGTGCACGCTGGGGGTGGGAACTACCATTGGACTCATGCAGTAACCTGGAAGTAGTTCCAGATTGACTGTGCTGCTGCCCCTCCCCGATCACCACCGTCCCCTGGATCATCGCCGCTCCTGCCCCTCTCCCTCCAGGATCACCGCTTCCACAACTGAGGTACCTTGGGGCTGGCGGGGATCCCGAAGCCCTGCCAGCAGCAGAATCCAGCACTGCTCTTCATTCCATGCCTGCCCTGCCCCTGCAGCTGATTTTTTTCTCTCGTCGCGCATGCTCGGTTTCAAAACCGAGCATGCGCCTGAGGGGGAAAAGCTGCTGCTCGGCACAGCGGTAGAAGCGAGCGAAGGGGGGGCCCAGCGCCGGAGTTCTTGGGGTATTTATATTGTGCCATATTGGATGGTTCACTATTTTTTTGTTGTTGTTGTTCTGTATGAAGCTTATCTACCAACATGTTGTGGTTTGAATAAAAGTGATTAAAACATAAAAATAAAGTTTTGGATGTACTCTGTAGAAGTTGCTGTTTACTTTTGCAATGTGTGTATGGATGCCTGTTCTAGTGTGTGCATGTGATAATCTTTGAATAACTGTCTACACTTATGGCTATGATTTCTCAACATGCAGCATCATTAAAGGCGAGACTTTTAAATGCCCAGTTGGGTATTAATGCTCATCTCAACTTTGTTAAATGTTTCAGACATATCCATCTACCTGCTCCCACGATGTCACTGAATTCTATTATTCTGTCTCACTATTTCCAAATTTAAGCCACATTGAACCCGAGTTTGCCCGGGATAATGTGGGACATAAATATCAAGTTTTTTTTAAAAAAATCCTTTATCCTCCACTTTTTAAGGCACTGCCTATCCAACTGAATGGTGATGGCACAAGGAAAGCAAGTTTGGACCAGTGAAGACTAACTTAAAATAACCTGTTCCGTAGCTGGGCTCCATACCATGCCTTTGTGGTTATGTTCCACTCATAAGTTAAATGATTAACTGGCTTTCTTGAAAGCATTATATAACCTTTGGATGCATGACTAGGAACAAAAACACACTTATTTATGCAATATCACAATTCCTCATGTACAACAAGACAACCTTTTAGGGTGGATAGTGTTCACAATGAGCTTCTTTTATTATCAACCAGATAGATAGAAGGGCTCTTAGTTTTGGCACAGTATAGGTCATCACAAAAACAAAATATAAGAAAACCAATAGACTGCGTTAGGGCTTATATCCCATTTTGGTTATGTTTCAACAAATGAGAGATCTGCATAAAACAAAATATTTATTTTTATTATTTTGACTTATAAAACCACTTGTCCCTGAAACATGCTCAAAACAGAATAATCCATTTGTGTATTTAAAATATAGACTTCTACAAAAGAGATGAGGTGAAGATGTAATTCCATGTAGTCCCAATGAAAAGAGGCTATTCCAGCCAAAAGATTGTCCTTCTAAGAATGGAAAAAGGATCCAAATAAAGAAAATAAGAAGCAACATAAGCACTGGCAAGTCAGATGCAAAGCATTAATAAAGAAGGCTAAAAGAGAATATGAAGAGAAACTTGCCACAGAGGCAAAAACTCACAGTAACAACTTTTTCAGGTACATCAGAAGCAGAAAGCCTGCAAAGGAATCCGTGGGACCATTAGATCACAAAGGAGCAAAAGGGGCACTCAGGAAGGATAAGGCCATAGTGGAGAAACTGAATGAATTCTTTGCTTCAGTCTTTATGGAAGAATATGTAAGAGATCTGCCTGTACCAAAAATGGTTTTATTTTATTTTATTTGCTTTGTTTTATTACTATTTGTTACCTAAAATACATCATAAATGGATGTTTATGGGTGCATGCAGTGTAAACATTCATTTTAGAAAAATAAACAGAGAAAATAGCAAAGGGTTGAAAGCCAGCACATAAACAGGAATGTGCCGGCATAGACACACGTATATTGCATAACATTAAAAATAGGTATGTGCCAGCACATACATGTTTATCCCTGCAACTTTAGAAATATAACTGTGTATTATCCTGATGCTATCATTGAGATCAGTTTCCCTTACTAGTTTGGCATTGGGAGGAGGGGAGGGGACAAAAAAAAAACCACTGCCCTAATCCCTCTAGTGGAGTGCTGTTCAATAGTAGCTGTTTACCAAATCCTAAACTTTCTTGGTAGCAGGTAAAACTCTCTACATTGGTCTTTTAGGACAGCCATGTTTAGTCCCCTTCTGAAATGGGGAATAAATGTGTATTTACCTGCCAAGTCCTGGCCCCACCCAAAACATGCCTAGACCTTGTCCCCTTGCCATTTGCACGCAATTGCGTTTGAGATGTACATATCCAGCTTCATAAAATGGGGGGCTTAGACATTTATGAAAGATAACTTTATAAGTGCCAGTTAATGCACGTCTCAAACGCGAATAGGGCTTGTAAAATGAGGGCCATGGTGTAATTAACACAAAACTGCTTGCATGTACTTAACAGAAGAGGCCTGTGAATGCCCATCTGCTACTCACTAAAACTTTTTTCCTATATTTTAGAAATCACTTTGCCAGGCTATAAAACTATTTAATAAATTGGAGTGTTCCTTCTCTTAACCCTCATGGATACCTAATGGTTTCTCAAATAAAATGTTCATGTACATATTTTGCAAACATAGGGGCCCTTTTATGAAGTGGCACCAAGCCCAACACGGGTTACCACTCACTAAAAGGGAAGTACTGCCGGGCTATCACAGCAACAGTTCCTTCCCCCAGCGTACGCCATTTCTGGTGCTGCAAAAATATTTCAATTTTTTTAGCACTAGTGTGTACCCCCTGGTAATTGGGCAGTGCCGTGTGCTGCCCGATTACCACTGGGTTAGTGCTGGAGACCTTACCACCACCTCAATGGGTGGCGGTAAGTGCTCCTCCTGAAATGGCTGTGTGGCAAGTGCTTCACTGCCTTTTACCCGCTGCGATAAAGTATCAAGCATCAAAAACACGCACCGATGCCAGCACAGGCCCCCTTTGCCACAGCTTCATACCCCCAAATTCAATATACGGTGCCTTAAGTTGCGCATGCTAATTTAGCTGCGCAGCCAAATTGCATGCACAATTTAATTAATTAATAAGCTAATCGATGCCAATAATTGGTACTTTACCAATTAGTGGCACAAATTGGCTTTAATTAGAATTTATGTGCACAACTTTCTAGGCGTATTCTATAACATGGTGCGCATAAATTCTAATGTGCACAGTTAAAAGGGGGTGTGGTCACGGGTGTGGAATTGGCAGGTTGTGGGCTTTTCAAAAAAATTTATGCACACTATTATAGAACACACCCGATCAGGCACAGGTATTTAGGACTGATTTTAGGTGGCCTAGATAAGTATGCCTAAATTTTAGGCGCAAGAACGGCACATAAGTGTATTCTATAAACTACGCCTAACTTTAGGAGTAGTTTATAGAATCGCACAAACTGCGTGGTTTTACAGCACCGATTTTTAAGGCGTCATATATAGAATTTCCCCCATAGAAAATAAAACATATGAAAGACTGTGCCAATCTGTAGCTAAGGTTAAAATTTGATCAACTGGTGATAACTTACACAAGTTTTAATACAATAAGAAACTAGAAGAAAATAGTTCTTAAAAGTAGATTTAATCATAAACATGCCTGCAGAAGACAAATAGATTTAAAGCTCCAGCAAATCTTAAATCTAGAAGATAATGTCTTTCCTCCTTTCTCCAATGCCCAGCACCATAATGTCATTACTGAAACTGTACATGTCTTGTTTGCCAAGGCATTCATGTTTATTACTCGATGCAGCATTTGTTGATTTCTGCAGCATGAGATGAATGGAATGGCCACAATATCTTCCATTAAATTGATATTTTGCACGGAGTCTTTCGTCTTTTAATTCCCTTCTGCTGCTGATGGGATATGCATTAGAAAGTGAATCTGTTTTCACTCATTATATTCCGATCAAGATCACTGTAAAGTAAGCGCTCCGCATCTTAGAGAGACAGTGCATGGTAAAAAGGAGAAGGAGCTCTGAAATTAGGATTCAGGACTGAGCTCTGTTTCCAGAAGTCTTTAACCGTCATTCACCCTTTTCTCATTTCTCTGTTTCTATATTGGCCCTTCCCTTTTGTTTGTACATATTTTCGCTGTGATATACTGTGTTATATAGAGGCCTGAATATAAGATGGAAATGTATGAATAAATAGTTTCCAAAACCTACCTCATTTTTTATTTGCAGCCTATTCTGATTTGGAGGGAAGAGTCAGTGGTGTTTCACCAGGGCCTGGTGAGGGAGAGAGAAGCAATAAGGTCCTGCTTAAACTGGATAAGGGCAGGGGAACATAGAATCATCCCTTTCGGGTGGGGGAGAGAGGGAGCAGTGTCCTGCTTGTGCCTGGTGGAAAGGAAATATCCCACCAAAGTCTGTTGTGAGGAGAGGAAGCAATATCTACTAGAAATAAAGGAGTCTTGAAAAATGTTGACAGTAAAAGGAAACCTTTTACCATATAAGACAGAGTAGAATTTGGGGGGGGGGGGGTTATTTTGGGTATTTTTTTTTGCATTTTTCAAAGAGAAATATATTGATGAGGTGATATATACATTTTTTTTTTTGTATTTTGAATACATAACGCACATGTGTGGGTGTCCTAGATGAAAGCTGGCGCCATTTTGTGGTTAGTTAACACAATCTGGGCTGAACACAGTTTGGCATTAAGTAAGATTATTTTAAGAAGTTCAAATAACCTAATTTAATTTTTTAACATATTAATGTTTGTTTTTATAGATGAGCACTGTAAAGGTGTAGAAAAGTCATTGTTTGAGACAAATTATACACACTTGCAATGACAAGATCCTTGAAAAAGCCTGTTGTGCAGGTGAAACGGGACCTGTCGGATCTTTAAAGATAAGTGCTAGTGGATGTTTGCGTTTGACAAAAGCACTTTTGGGAAATATCACTTCAAATAATTTTGAAAAATACAGAGGGTTTTCTGGACCAGTGAAAGAGATTTGAGCTACATTATAGCTGATAGATGACAAAATTAAAACATTTCTACAGCTGTGGCTTCTGAGGTCTTTTCCCTTTGTTTAAAAAGAATAGAAAAATTTTGATTAAAATCTTACATGGTAAAACTTTTCATTTTACTGTCAAAATTTGTCAAGACTCTTTTAAATCTAGTAGCTTTGACTTTTTGGTCTTAATTTTTCTCTTTTTTTAATTCAGTAAGGCCCCTTTTACCAAGCTGCGGCAAAACGGAACCTGCGCTGATCTCGGTGCATGTTTTTCACACGCTGAGGCCCCTTTTTACCGCAATGGATAAAAGGGAAGTCTCTCTTTCCTGCAGGAAATGGCCATGCGGCAAGTCAAGCACTTGCCAGGTGGCCATTTCAGAGGGAGCCCTTACCGCCACTCATTTTCAAAAGATATGCAAGTCAGAAGGTCCTAAAGGAATGTCCATCTCCCATGTAGTTGTTTGAAAATACATGCACTGGAAATGTCAAGCATAAACATCAATTTTACAAACTGAAATGTCCAAATTTTGAACGGGAGGAAAACAAGGTCTACTAAATAATGAGTGGAGTTGAACGGGTAGATGTGAAGCGTCTGTTCACGCTTTCCAAAAATACTAGGACTAGGGGGCATGCGATGAAGCTACAATGTAGTAAATTTAAAACAAATCAGAGAAACTTTTTCTTCACTCAACGTGTAATTAAACTCTGGAATTCGTTGCCAGAGAATGTGGTAAAGGCGGTTAGCTAAGCAGAGTTTTAAAAAGGTTTGGACGGCTTCCTAAAGGAAAAGTCCATAGACCGTTATTAAATGGACTTGGAGAAAATCCACTATTTCTGGGTTAAGCAGTATAAAATGTTTTTGTACTTTTTGGGATCTTGCCAGGTATTTGTGATCTGGATTGGCCACTGTTGGAAACAGGATGCTGGGCTTGATGGACCTTTGGTCTTTCCCAGTATGGCAATACTTATGTAGTTATGTACTTAAGGGACAAGGATGTATAGCAGCATTCTAAGAAAATGGCCAAACAGACATCCATGTAGAGAAGAGGGGCAGCCTAGTGTTTAGTGTAGTAGACTGAAACCAACGACCAGGGTTCAAATCCCACTTTAACTCTTTATTTTGTAATCGTGAGCTCTCCAAGAACAGCAACATGCCTACTGTACCTGAATGTACACCACTTCAGTAGTCTTCAGGCTTTCAGGCGTCTTATATATTTAGCTACCGTAGGTATTTTTGAACCTGGATCCCTAAGTTTACAGACCACTGTACTAACCACTAGGCTACCCCTCAGACCTGTTTCCTGCTCTGTTAAGAATGCCTATAATACCTGAAGCTTTCATAGAGTCTTGTATCCCCTTCTGGTTTCACTTTCAGGAAAGAGAAGGGGGGGATAGAAACCTCTGTATATCACCATGATGTAAGTATTGACAGGTGGGCAATCAGATCAATTAAAACTTAACAATACATTGAAAATGTACTGAAAATTTTTCCATGCATGTACCTACAGCTTCATAAGCAGAAGCTAGGTCTAGGTATTAGACTCAAACATCTAGCTGCACACTGTTTTTAGACTATCAGGCTGGGAAGCTTCTGTTGATCCAAAAATGCCAAAATGAGAAATAGCGAAGGAGACGAGCACACAATGACTAGGAAATCAAAGAGTTATTGTCAATATTTTACAGTTTTGTCAAACAAAACTCAATACAACTCGTGTTTTGGCACCTAGGCCTTCATCAGGAGACTAAAAAACAATATACATAAAAACAAAATAAATAATAAATAAAAAGTATTAACTGCAACAGCACTGAAATAAAATTAAATAGAAACATCTAGAAAGTAACAGTTATTAATTGTAAAAAAAAATAGCACACAAACAAATATAATAAAAACATATAGTCATAGTGTGAGGGGGGTATACAGAATACTGCCCCTCACCCTTAAGGATAGTCCCTCAGATAGCCTGAGCCACCTGAAACCTATTGGTCCCACCCAGGGAGGAATGAGACAGGAGAGGTGAAGCCAAACATACAGGAAGGAGGAAATATAAAATGTAAGGCGGGGCCAGACTGGGATTAAGGAGGCCCAGGGAAGGAAGAATTGAAGCCCCACCATATACATCTACAACTTATATCTAGTAACCGTGACTTGGCTGAAGTAAGCCACTTTTGATTTGAGACATGTAAACCTTGCCCTGAGCTCTGGCTAAAGCCAGGCCTGGAACTCAGAGAGAGAAGAGAAGAGCTTACAGGCGGTGTTTGGGGCATGGCCGACATCCTCAGACTGTGTTTGGGCCCTGTCAGCCACAGGCCTTGGTTAAGACTGTATTTGTTGAACTAAAGAGACTTTTCACTTCTTGTTCCTGGTCCTGTGACGTAACAGGCTCTAGGTTTTCTGTTAATAAAGCACTATTTTCTGTTTTACACCTTTGTCAGCGGTGTTATTGTGAGGGCCCACCCTCAACCCTCGCTTGTGGTATCACACATAGTTATGAAAATGCTATTTAAAAAGGCAAGTGAGTATACATAAAGGCCGATATTCAGACCGCGGGAGTCAGACAAACTAACTCCCGCAGTTGGCGCTGAACCCGGATATTCAATGCCGGGCAGTTTCTGGTGACCAGCATTGAATTTCCGGCTTATTTTTGGCCGGTTTAAATATAACCAGTTACATTGATATTCAGACTTAGCCAGTTATCTTTAAATCGGCCAAAGATGGGATTCCATGCTTTCATGTGGCCAAATATCGCTGCTAGACCAGGTTTAAAAATCAGCGGATAGCCAGTTATATCGGCCAATATAACCGGCTACCTACTAGCTGCTAACCCCGAATATTCAGTGGGGGATAACTGGTTATCCTCTGCTGAATATTGGCGGATAGCCAGTTAAGAGCTATTTAACTAGTCAACAGCCATTCTGGCTGGTTAAATAGTGCTGAATAATGGGGGGATAAGATTTTGATGAAAAGTGTCCACAAGATGTCAATTACAAATAAAGTTAATAAATTAGACACATAAAACAAAACCTGTACTGTACAACTATAAATAATATAGAGATGCCAATGAAAAACCTAAAAAAAACAACAATTGAACAGCAAATTTAAAACAAAAACGTAACTGGCATATCAAATAATGTAATTCAAAAATTTGGTAAATAAATCCTAATTAATAATAATAATAATAATAATAATAGAAAGTTAAATAGCTAATCAGAAACATCTGCAAATCAATAGATATCTATATGTATATCATGGGATACCCATGGGGAAAATATATATATAAATGAATATTGTTAAGGAATGTACCAGAGCTCTCGCCAAACAATTAGATGAGCGAATAAAATGCCACCACACCCTGCAAGGAATCCAGTTCTCTTTAGAAACAATAAACGTACTAGAAATCCACAGTATAGAAAGCTGTACAAACTCCTATATGTGCGAGGCGTATTTTCAAAGCACTTAGGCTTACAAAGTTCCATATTAAACTATGGAACTTTATAAGTCTATGAGGCCCATTTACAGAGCGGCGGTAAGCTGAACACTGGCTTATCGCTCGCTCTTCCAGGACTACCGCTAGGCAAACGCGGCTGCCAGTGGTAGTCCTGCCCCAAGTGTGGAAACGGCTTGCACGGTGATAACCTGGTGGTAATCGGGCATTGCCGTGCACTGCCTGGTTACCACCAGATTAACACAGGAGCCCTTATCGCCACGTCAATGGATGACAGTAAGAGCTCCCTGCTGCATGGCCACGCGGTAAGAGTTATTTCACCATGTGGCCAATTTTGGAGGGGGGTTTTATCGGCTGCAGAAAACATGGCCCTGACACGCAGGAAGAACGGCCCCCACCACTAGCGCTGGGCCCCTTTTCCCAAAGCTTAGTAAAAGGACCCCTAAGTGCTTTGAAACTGAGCCCCATGTGTATTCTCTCTCTCTCTCTCTCTCTCTCATTTTCAGATAATTTAAAAGAACATTCAGTAAATAGTCATTAATATCCAACTACATAGTCTGCTGCAATTTTTTGCATTCCTATATAGTGAACACAAACCAGCAATCATCTTCTTGGCATGATAAGCTCCTTTGAGCTGCACAGTTAGCAGTTTAAGAAGAAATATTTCTTTTTAATTGGTAGTTTTACTGCCATGCTATAAAAGTAATTTTACTTATGCTAGAAAATAACTGAGGGTTAACTAAATGAGTTCTTTAAAAGTGTATAAACAATGTCAAAAATAGAGAGGTTCAGGCTTCCAGCTAGGAAAAAAAAAATCCCAAAAGCCCTATTATGTTTGTGCTGCCACCTGGAATGCTCAAACTCATTGGAATGTAGCTGGGGAACATCATTCTTTTGTCTGGGCGCCACAAAGGATAATGCCTTGATCACAGCAGCCCTTTATAGCAGATGCATTTCAAGCAATCCTCCCATAATAGTTAATGTGGGTACCTCCCTCTGTTTTTGATTAAGTTTTGCCCAAAGATGGGAAAAGTCAGCATTTGCTCAGACAGAGACACTCAACTGAACATAAACACTCAATTGACTTGGTTCACTCAAATCCTTCTGAATCTCAGTTGACATACATCAGAAGGAAAAAGCTAACTAATCATTGTAAAGGCAGATATTCAGATGATATTAGGCAAGTAAAAAGATAGCTGAAACGGCCATACAAAGAATGTTTGAGAGGTACAGGAAAAGGAGCCGCTATAGGGCAAAACTTACACCCTCCACTCTGACCGCAGATAGGCCCACAAAAACACATTCACCCAGCTGGGCATACTTTTTTTTATTTTTCATTATGTTTCATTATTTCGTTTTATTCACCCGTTCCTGTTATTTCATTTGTTGTGTTTAGTTTGTGAAGTGGGGGAATTGCGTAATGGTTCGAGCAGAAGGCTGAAAACCAGGTCTCATAGCTGCTTCTTGTAATCTTAAGCAAGTCACTGAGGGGCCCTTTACTAAGGCGCATAGGCCAGGGGCGTAGCCAGACAACAGATTTTGGGTGGGCCTAGGCAAGAAGTGGGTGGGCACCAAGCATTCTCTCCCCCCCCCCCACCCCCCCCCCCCCCCCCCCCCCACCAAAAAAAATATCTCAGCTGGCTGAAAAACGCTTCTTTCCAGCTTGGCAGTCTGCAGCAGGCATGCACTGAAAACCGAGCATCTATAGGTGCTGGTGTTGTGGAGAGTAGCGTTTTTGTTACTATCGGGGAAGTCTTCAGCTGGCAAAGCTTGGGATCCCCACCAGCTACCGCTAAACGTGTGCTACTGTTGGGTGGGCCTGTGTCCTAAGTGGGTGGGCCCTGGCCCACCCAGGCCCATCTGCATAGGCACCTATGCCCGTACAATGCGCATCAAATTAGAACTACTGCCCGGCTACTGAGTGACCCAGGTGGTAATTCTAATTTTTAAGCGCATCTGATACGCACGTCGGAAATTATTTTTTATTTTCTGGCACTCGCCACTAACCGGGCGGTAAAAGGAGGCCGGCGATGTAATTACGAAGCAGCCGAACATAACATGGCGGCTGCCTCGTGGGTTAGCTCCCGGCACGAATCTAACCCGCTTCTGGCTTCCCCGCTCTCTCAGTTGACGCAGAGGGAAGTCCCCAGCGTCATTGGCGGGGAGACCGGAAGTGGGCGGGACCACAGCGGGCGGGCTCCGTGCGCTGTTTAAATGCTTGCCGACGAGACGGAGGGAGTCTCTCGGCGGCGGGCAGGCAGCGCACGGGTTTCCTTCATTTCTCCGGCTTTCGGCGTCAGGGTTTCGCGGTGCATCTGCGGACATTCAGAAAGAAACCTTCAGCAGCGTGAGTAGATCTCCGAACTTCGTCGCCTTTGCATCCGCGATAGCCCCGCTCAAGGAGCTTGCGTTGCTTGCAAGCTCTGCTTGAATATACGCGGCGTCCGCCCGATGCTCTGCTATCTTCCCGATGCCCCGAGCCCAGCGGAAGCAATGCAGGCTTTCTGTGCCTTCCGGTGCCGCGCGCCGAGCCGCTGCTCCTCCTCATTCCAAGGGAGAGTTCCCTTTCTCCCTCAAGCTTCCGGGGTGGGGGGGGGGCCTCTGCATTATCTCTCTCCTTTCTACTCCTGTGTGTCTTTGCCCCTTTGCCAGTCTGCACGCGCTATTTTAAATGGCGAGCGAAATCGATGCTAATGTTATATCCTGCCCTAGCTGCCGCGTCGACCAAGCCATTTTGGCGGCTCCCGCTTAAATTCAGCGTGTTACAGTGTGCGTGTTGGGTCTTCCTGCCGACGTATCAATAGCTACAATTAGAACGTCACCAAGAGCGGGAGCGGGGCCTGCCACGTTTGTACTCTTTTCGGGTTTGTGTTGAGCTCCTCCACGTTGCCCGCGCAGCTTACGAGTTCCAGGGATCCCAGGGCGTTATTATGTAACCATTGAATTAGTAAATGCCCAGTTCTGGGGCTGTGGAAGATTGGGTGACTTTCTTGGAGACTCGTGGATCTCTCTGCGCATGGGGTGAGGGTCGGGCTTGGTTCCCCCGGTTCCCCTGGAATTGAGTCTCCTCCCCTGTCCACTAGGCCGCTTCCCCGCTACAGGAACCGCACATGAATTCTGCAGGGCGATGCCAGCCAATGCGGCCATACGGGATCGCGGAGCAAACTCCTTTGACGCGCACGTCTTTTGTTCGGTGTTTTCTTGTCTTGCGCGCGGTAGTACTGCCTATGGGCGGATTCACTGTGCAGCTTATCCCAAGATAAATGGTTCACATGCGTACAGTTCCGCGCTCCCGTTTCCCATATTGGGATGCGTTGTTTTCTGGCACGCGGCGCAGCTGCCTAGGGGGTTAGTACGTTGCCTGTCAAGCCAAAAGGAGGTGGGAAGGTTGTCCTGTGCAACAGGTTGAGTTTTCTTTTCTTTTCAGGCAGCTTCTCACATGATCGACATGCCTCGCCGAGCACAAGCTGTACAGTCACCACCACATCAACCAGAAGTGGGACAACATGAGACCGCCCCCGCGTCTCCGCGCATGTCACAGAGACGCAGGAGACGTCCTGAAAGATACACCGATTCGGTCGACCTGCCTCTTCCTCGGGCACCTGTGACGGCAGCTAGGGAGACCGACGGCCGACAGCAAGCTGTTTCCCTGCATAATACGTCAGGTCAACAGCTACCATCAGAGGAGCCAACGCTGCCTGATCTGCCTAGCACGAGCAGCACAGCACAGGCCTCAACGATGCTGCAATGTCACGCATCCCCGAGCCGGCAGGCAAGAGGCACACAGAGAAGAAGATGGTCCTTCTCAAGCAGCAGCTCAAGCGGGTACCAGCGAATGGATCGTGCACAGACCCCTCGTCAGCATTGTGATTCAAGATCCTGCGGATCAAGGAGCGACCCCGGACGTCGCAGATCAGCTGAACGTCCTGGTAGTCATCAATCCCATCCACGTCATGAGCGGAGCAGATCCCCATCAGGCGACGGCTATCAACACCACTGCAGATACCGCTCAACGCAGGACAGGGACAAACCTCCTGTCTGTCAGCAGAGGGTTCTCTCCAGATCACCGCCCGCGTGCCCGGGCACTATGGGTCCCTCACCTCATCATGGACGCCCGCTGGCAACCACCCAGCCTGGGGGTTGTGGCGGCGTGCATGGACCCACGGCCTCATCATATTATGCGCCCATGGACGGAGACACGCGCCGAGGACGAGCTGGCGGCAGGCGCGTACCAGCCCAAGATGTAACAGAGACATTGGGCAGCCACCATGCGGCTCCTGGGGGGACTCCCAGAGACCGTACCTTATCAGAAGAAAGCAGCAACCACCCTCCAGCAGCAAAGAAGCACCGGGCGAGCAAACAGAGGAAGAAAGGTAAGAAAAGCAGGCGATCTGGTCGCTCCAGCTCCTCATCGTCTTCCGACTCCTCCTCCTCTTCTTCCTCGTCCTCCTCCTCTTCTTCCTCTATATTTCCCTTTAGGGACGAAAATGCACCACCCCAGGCAATTGCACCTGCATTCAATTACGGGGCCCCCTCGGAGCGTCTATGGCAGAGAGTCCCAAAGTCCCTCCGGAAGAAGGTAATGCGTCGGAGGTACTTTGACATCTTCAAGCTGGCTGAGGGCAGGCGCCGGCGCCATGCCAAGAAGCGCGCAAAAAAGGGTGACCTGTTACCAGACCATAACAGGGAGCTCCCGCGGAACCTTGCGTGCTGGGTAACATCCTTTGCACGCATGATGAGTATCGTGGGCAGGAGACAGCCTGAACAAATTGACCCTATGCTCTGTTACCTGGAAACAGTCCTGACCATCTACCGGGAGCACGAGGGATATGCCTGGCTAGCTTACGACGAGCATTTTAGAGACAAAATGGAAGCAAACCCTAAGATGTCGTGGGATATGGACGACGGCAGCTTGTGGCTGCGAAACGTTCTCACAAGAACCAATAGCGCATCCAAACGCGCTTATCGACACAAGGCACCCCTATCTGGGAACAGACACGGGAGGCCTACCTCACTCTCCCGAGAGGTCTGTTGGAAATACAATAAAGGCACCTGCAACATCCACGACTGCAAATTCAAGCACCTGTGTGCCACCTGCGGAGCTCCGCACCCCCTCGCCGTTTGCCCTAAGAAATCAGCGCAGAGGCAGGGCGGAATGCAGAAACCTTGAGTTACTCTCCAGGGCCCCCACCCCCATCAGACTGAATGTCATGATGCCCTGGCTCGAGAGATACCCCAAACGGCAGGCTGCAACCTTACTTTTGCGCGGCTTCCGTGACGGGTTTATAATCCCTTTTCAGGGCACCATCCCATTCTGTACTCCAACATTACCATCGCGCCCCAGGACCCGTCTTGCTCACATCATCTCCGACAAGCTTGCAGGTGAAAGGGCAGCCGGCCGCGTGGCGGGGCCATTCCGTCATCCCCCTTTCTTGAGAATGTTTGTCTCCCCTCTCTCAGCCGTGCCCAAAAAAGAGCAAGGCAAGTATCGCCTCATACACAACCTGTCACACCCTCCTGGACAATCAGTGAATGATTCCATACCTGAGAGCTTAACATCTGTCCAGTACATGTCTTTTGACGCGGCATTAGACCTAGTACGAGAGGCGGGTCCGGAGGCGCTTATGGCCAAAGTAGATATTGAATCGGCTTTCCGTCTCCTCCCGGTTCACCCAGACTGTTTTCCACTTTTGGGATTCGAGCACGAGAAACAGTTCTACTTCGACAGATGCATGCCCATGGGATGCGCAGTTTCCTGTAATCTTTTCGAGGCATTCAGCACCTTCTTGCATTGGGTGGTGTCACAAAGGTCAACTGCGAAAACCATCGTGCACTACTTGGATGACTTCTTCTTCGTCGGTCCCCAAGGCTCCAACACCTGCAGAGGCCTCATGGATGACTTTTGCAAAGTAGCACTCGAGTTCGGGGTGCCCATTGCAAGTGGCAAAACCACAGGACCCTGTACGACCATTACCTTCTTGGGAATCGAAATTGATTCAGCAGCTCAGACCACCAAACTTCCTGAAGACAAGCTGCTGGGGTTGGCGCAAAGAATCCTCACTGCCTTGCATTCACCTAAGATCACCCTGTACCAGATGCAGTCCCTAATTGGCTCTCTCAACTTTGCATGCAGGGTTATTCCAATGGGTAGAGTGTTCGTCCGCCGACTTGCAGCTGCTACTGCCGGCATCACGCGCAAGCACCATCATTTGCGCATAACCCTGCCCATAAAGCAAGACCTGGCCATCTGGCTGCGCTTCCTAGAGGATTTCAACGGGAGGGCTTTTATCCAATCAGCCCCAATTTCTAGCGTAGACCTTAACCTTTATATAGACGCTGCCGGGGCTGTAGGGTGCGGAGCTTATTACAACGGAGACTGGTTCGCGGCCCCATGGCCGCTGCATTGGGTGAACAATGGCCTCACCAAGAACATCACTTTGCTTGAACTGTTCCCCATTGTCACAGCGGTCAACGTATGGGGCTCGGCCTTGGCCAATAGAGGCGTAACCCTATGGTCAGACAATGCAGCAGTAGTGGAAATTATAAATAAGCAAACGTCGCGGTGTCCATACACCGCAGCACTTCTACGCCACTTCGTGCTCCGCTGCTTGCAGCTCAACCTGACGGCGCGAGCAAAGCATGTACCTGGGGTTGATAACCGCATAGCTGATGCTCTCTCACGATTTCACTTTTCTCTCTTCCAGCAGCTGGCCCCCGCGGCAAGCAAGAAGCCAACTCCAATCCCCGGGCACCTATGGCATCTAGTGACAACACCATGCACCTACTCGTCACCAACTCACTAGCCAGTTCTACCCTGCGCAAGTACCAACGTGCCTTCCACCAAGTATGTGAATTCCTGCAAGGGCATGGATGGACTGGAGGACCAGTCCCAGACCGACTTCTGGCCTGGTACATCACAGACGCATTCGACGCTGGTGACTCCAGGATGGCGACCACATTGCGCATCGCCGGCTTCTCCTTTTTTGCCAAGCTGCATGGTTGGGGCAACCCTCGCGCCAGCTTTCTGATTCGGACGCTGCTGAAAGGATGGACGCGAGTCGCCCCAATGCTCCCAGACACCAGGAGGCCGGTCACAAGCGAACTGCTCCATCACTTATGGTTAGCGCTCGAACGAGTGTGCTTGAACCGATATGAGACAGCACTATTCAGAACTGCATTCTCCCTGGCCTTTTTTGCTGCGCTGCGCATAGGTGAGTTGGTAGTACAATCCAAGATGACACCAACCGGAGGCTTGCGGATGGCCGATGTATCCATTGCACATGGAACAGTCTCCTTACAAATACCCAGGTCCAAAACGGATCAGACGGGCAGGGGACACACCATCACACTCAAGGGCGTCCAGGATTTACCAACTTGCCCAATAGCCAATCTCACTGTCTACTTAGCGGTCAGACCAGCAGCAGGAACACCCCTCCTGGTACATCAGGACGCCAGCCCACTCACACGATTCCAGTTTTCAGCTGTCTTCCGACTAGCGCTTCTTGAAGCAGGGCAGGTCCCAGACAATTATGGGACACATTCATTCAGAATAGGAGCTGCAACGACTGCCTTCCAGTATGGCCTCACCACTCGGACAATCAAGCAGTTGGGCCGCTGGAAGTCAGCAGCATTCCGAACCTATATCAGACCACCTCCCCCTGCACAGCACCATGTACAATCCACCTAACCATTCTCCTTCCTCCCGCAGGTCCGCAGTCACGCAAAAGGGTGTGGATCATCGGACACTCCTATATCGTCAATGCATCCAAGCGACTGACGGGCAGGAGACCGGGGCAGCACCTGGGGCTGGATGAAAGAGGGGTTACACTGGCATGGATGGGAATTCCTGGTATGCGATGGTGTCAGCTGCTTCCCTCGGTGCAACGCTTGCTTCAGAATGCCCCGCCGCCAGATGTCTTGCTCATTCACCTAGGTGGCAACGACATCGGACGCTCCCCATGCCATTGCCTAATTGCCACAATCAAGCGGGATCTCACTGAACTCTCCAGCACGATGGCTGGAACCACAATCCTCTGGTCGGATGTCATCCCGCGCTGGAGTGGAGTTACTTCTAAGTTATGGACCAGAGGGGTCATCAAAGTCAATCGACAAGTTGGCAAGTGGGTGGAGCAACTCGGTGGCGCTAAGATCTGGCACCATTGGGCCTCTCCCCTTAGCCCTGGATACTTTCTCCCAGACGCCATGCATCTCTCGGAGGTTGCCGATTACCTCCTCCTTAACGACTTCCAGGAGGCACTGGAGAAGCAATGCTAAAGAAGTAAGGGTATGGGGTTATGGGGGGGACCCGGGGGGCAACTTGCCCACCGGGTTGTGGCGGAGGCACCCGAGCCTGAGAACCTGGGAGGAGGCCAGAGCGACAGGCGGAAGGAAGATCGGCACTTCTGCCAAGGAGCTGGGGCGCTCGTCGCTAGCAGACCAAACACCTCGCTGGTTTTGCATGGCAGGTGGAGCACTGGTCTAGGAGAGCAGTTCCGAATCCGAGGGACGCGCGGCCACGCTGGGGGCGGAGCATGGCTGGCCGCAGCGCACGGATTGAGAAGCAGGCTCTCTAGCTGGAAGGCATGGCGGAGAGCCGGAACGTCGGCAATTCCAGAGGCAGGGCTCGGGTGCTTCCTAGGGATTGTTATGTGTTGTCGATGTGTATACAATAAAGCTGTGGCCATTTATTCCCAAAGAAAAGCCTGTGTCATGCTTGGTATGTGGGCGCTACAGGTTAAAATGAGGGAGGGAGCGTGAGCGAGTGCAGCCTGCCCATGTTATTGTCAATGTACGCATGCTGACGATTACCGCCCGGTTAACGCCTGAGACCTTACCGCTAAGTCAGCGGGAGGCAGAAACGTCTCAGGCTCAAAATGGACGCGCGCCACTTTTTATTTTGCCGCACATCCATTTTTGCCCCCCCCCCCCCAACAAAAGGTCTTTTTTTACAGGCACGCTGAAAAATGGACCTGCGCATGTCCAAAACACGCGCCTACACTAGCGCAGGCCATTTTTCGGTGCACCTTAGTAAAAGGACCCCTTAACCTTCTGTCGCCTCAGGTACAAACTCACCAGCTGATATTCAAAGGCACTTAGTTGAATAAGTGCAGGTGTCAGTAAGTGAGACATTCTAGCTGGACAATGCTGATTCCCAGATATTCAGCGCCACCAGGTATCCAGATACCAACTGAATGTCCGGGGGGGGGGGGGGAGTTAACCTGTGGTGGTTGGTATTTAAAAAAAAAAAACCACTTGACAACCACAAGTTGAATACAGACTCTTAGATTGTGAGCTCTCTGCAGATAAGAAAATACCTTTGTATATCTTTTACAAAGATGTGCTAGCATTTTTACTGTGCACTAAAAATAAGCATGCACTAAACACTAGAGATGCCCATATATTTCTATAGGCATTTCTTAGCATTTAGCGTGCATTAAAAACACTAGCATGCCTTTGTAAAAGACCCCTACGGTCACTAAGGGCCTCTTTTACTAAACTACACTAGCTATTCCTGGCGCAGCAAATGGGCTGCATCACATTTGTCATGCAGGAATTGCTAGTGTGGTTTTAGTAACAGAGGCCATAAATATAACTCATTCTAAAGTACTGAGAAAGGCGTGAGCTAAATCCAAATTAAAGTGAAATAGGGGAGCAATTCTTGTCATATTTAACTCCAATCCAGGGGTTTTCCATTCAAGTTTTATAAAACTTGCAGGAAGGTATCAGCAGAAGAGGCAACAGCACCCTGAGGTACCAAGAGTGGGGCAAAGTGGTATGAAAATTGGCATTAATACCCCATGGCACGTGCAAAAAGTGGGATTTTCTTCTTTGCAAATTCTTTGGGAAAGCCTTTTCATACAACCATAGAAGCATATTTTAACTGAGTCATTAGTTTTGCAAGTATGATCATTTGCTTGTGATTTTCTACAAGATTTTACCAAATTTGGGGGTCATTTTAGAAGAGTTAGATTACATTTCCAATGTTTAAAATGCTAGTTTATATGCATAAACTACCCAAACTGTAAAGGACTCAAATACAAAGCAACCTACGCATCCAGCTTCTCCTATATAAGCACACAACTATGGAACACATTGCCAAAAGCTGTGAAAACAACCTACGACCACCTAAACTTCATGAAATTACTAAAAACCAACCTGTTCAAAAAAGCATACCTCATTGACCCAACATAAATACCTACAACCTGCAACACAGCAAAACCAAAGCTTGGAATGGACACTTTATAAACTTTCCTCTCCCCTATCCTCATTGCACCTGAAACATATGTACCTTATTCGACCACAATATCACATTGCAACTGTTACTACCGGAACTGGCGAATGCCTTATGATACCATGTAAGCCACATTGAGCCTGCAAATAGGTGGGAAAATGTGGAATATAAATGCAACAAATAACTAAATGGACACTTTTGAAAAGCCACTGCTTAAACATATATATCTGCAGTACCTAGAGATTTCAAGGGTTGTGGTGCAGGCATGCCTGTCAAAATCTGAGGTCTGAAAAATCCATTGCTATCAAGCCTGCAGATTAGGTCAGGGGTATAGGGCCTTATTCTATAAATGTTATGCTCCTAAATTATGAGCACAATCTATGTTCCAAAATAGATTAATCTTATAATTTAGGAGCATAAATTTAGGAGCATATATTATGCTATAAATTTAGGAGCATAAATTTTAGAAGTGTAAATTCAGGAGCATAATCTTTATAATGCCCATAGTGACTATAGATCAGTGTTCATATGTTGCTGTGGCTGAGCAGCAACTAGAAGATCAGATGTTTTATAAACATTTGGCTGCCAATTCTACTTGTCTGTATTTTCTTAAATTAAACCTGTTCTTGACCTTTAGCGCAAGCGGATTACTAAAAGCGAATCTCATTTGATTCTGGTTCAGAAATATCCGGTAATACCTTTAATTTTTGCCTAAAATTCATAAATTGTTAACAGCTGGCCAGCCAGTTGTTTCAGGTATAGGCTTGGTGTTGGAGCTTTGTCATTCTATATTAATAAGCTTTTTTTGTCCTGGGGTATGAAAGATAAAATCATATATTTGTGATTCTATGGACTTTATTATTCTGCTTTCCATGTATGAGATGCCCCTAAAGGGATGTTTCTTGGCTATTACTGAAGTTGCTTCCCTTATATATTAAAGACACAGACTGAGATAGCGGAGTGGGTTTTTCAGTCCCAAGGACATTCTGGAGGCAATATGTAAACCCTGTGGTTGGCAGTCCTTTTAAATGCCATTTGTGACATTTAAACTTATATATATGTTCAGCACTTGATAATAATATCTGGGTAAGTCATTGACCACCGCCAGTATGCAGTACAGTTCTCCACTGCATTGGGGACATGAGTGTAGTTATAGAATGGTGCTTAGGCACATATCGGACATGTACACATGTAAGCATGTAACTGGCACATGTTAGCAAGCCCTTCATAGAATTACCCCCAATATCTCTAGGGCCTTAGTTTTTACTCGCAGTCCTTGAAAGCTGCCAAAGGATCAGGTTTTCAGAATATGCCTATTGAATATGCATGAGACAGTAGTGTAGCCATGGAAGGGCCTTGGGGGTCTGGAACCCCCCCCCCCCCCCCCCCCCCCCCCACACACACACACACACTTTGGGTAGGCCCCTTCCGTATCTGCAGCACCTGTTAAATGGCTAGCGAGGATGCTCAGGCCCCATCAGCCAATGAAATTTGCTGCCCAAGCCTCTTCCCTCCTTCTCATGCTGCTGCAGTAAAGAAAAGGTCGGCAGTGTACCTCCAGCCGCTGACACAGGGACTCCTCACACATACTCAGTTTTATCATGCTTATGTAAGGATGCTTTCAGGATCCTCACTAGCCCAGTATGCTCCTGTTTTCAGGATCATACCAAGTTACAGTAAAGAGGAGGTGCATACCATCTTGGTACAACATCCCCTTTCTAGGATGGCTGTAGCAGTTCTGCCTGCCCTTAAGAGTATAAGTCAGAGACCCCTAGAGTATGTGTGGATTTACTAAGAACTACAGAGCGTGTGTAAGGATCAGACTTTGGTCCTACTTACTTTGTGTCAGGACAATTTCTCGAAATAGGCTACTTTTGCACATACCATGACATGAATGAACCTCACTCTCAGTAGAGTAGTAAAGTGTGGGGGGGGGGGGGAAACACCCTGGCGCTGTCTTAGTAGTGGTGCCAGTGATGCTGACATCAGCCGACACACTGCTGCTTCTGGCCTCCCAGAACAGGAAACCAGCCGTAGCACAGCAATGGGTATGGTGGGGTGGTCTGTCCATCCTGGGTGCTATCTTCATTTACTACACCACTGACCACGCCTAAGCTCATCGTAAATTTTGCATTATCCCAAAGACATCTTCCCTCTGGAGTTCTTAAGATGTAATATGTATAGGCAACTTATCCAGGTGTGCTTGGAAATTCTTTTTGATGAAGCTTGTGGCACTCAAAATGATGGAAAATATTTCTGTATCTTTCTGCCATATTTTCTTAGTCTCAGAATGCATTTCTTGGTGCTTGAGGTTCTTCTTTCTATCGACGCAATTCAGCGAACTCACTCTGGACTGATACCTCTATGACTAATGCCATTCAGGTGTTTTTCTCTTTTATCACTGTGTCCAGTTTTCTTGCATCCAGCTTTTTATCTGTTGAGATGGAGATGTCTCAGCCTCTTCGTTTTCCACAATTCTCTTAGGGGTCTTGATCCCAAAGCTTTACTGGTACAGTGATATTGTAATGTTTACAGAGTTTCCAATGAATGAGACATGACACCTTGCTGTGCCTTTCCGTATAAAAATTGTCTGCCATCAACACTTTGCAGCCAGCTACGAGATGAGTAACTGTTTCCAGCTCTTTCTTACAGAATCTACAAATGTCACTTGTACCAGTGAACTATATTGTCCGTTATCCGCTACTGACCTGCAACTATCGATCTCTCATCCTTAGGTTTCATCTCTCATCTTCTTAATTATTCATGTGTGCAGACTTGATCCACATATGAATCTCGGAGTAACACTTTTTATTTCCTAATATATTTGTGCATTTGACACTTGTTTTTCCTTGTTTGTTTAAAGAGCTTTTTCTCCTGCTTTGCATATTCCATTGTTTCTGTGCCTGTATTTACAGGTGGATTCTCCCTCTTTCCTTCTGCTCATCAGAATACCTGCCCAAGTTTAATAATAAAACTAGATTCTGGATACTTGCTATCATACTTCAGCACTTTTTGCATGTTCGGATCTGTTGATGCTGTTAAATAGGCCTAGAGACCTACAATAGTACCTCTATATGTAGCATAGTAAATGACTGCCCAACAAGATAAACTCATTTTACATGGTATGTGCTACTTTATATGTATACTTGAGTTTGATTTGTATATGTATAATCTATTTCTCTTCAGTGGTGTACCTAGCTTGCTTGCCACCCGGGGTGGGTTGCCACTGTACCTCCCCCTCCCCCCAAGGCACATCATTCCCACCCCCCTGAAGTGCATCACCCCACCACTCTTCCTCTTAGCAAGGCGGTGTACGGATCAGTCGTGCGGCTGTCGGCTCCACTAGCCCCCTTCCCCAGAACAGGAAGTAATGTTAGGGGGACAGGGAACCTGCGGAACCGACAGCTGCACGACTGCTCTGTGCACCCTCTTGCTACCTGCACCCGGGACAGACCGCTCCCACCACCCTGCCCTTGGTACACTACTGTTTCTATTCTCCAATTGTGTCCAGTGTGACGTCGCCTTTGACTTTTGAGAGTGTCCAGTGTGCAGTTAGAATGAAAAACAGAGGGTTTTTTTCCCAATCTTCTGCCTTCTATTTAAATGAGTGGAGCAGCAGTTTGACCCTCAAGTCAAAAGGACAAAGGGAAAAAAAACCCACTTAGAAGTTGACCTACTGGAGGAGGTACTATATGCAAGATTATTTCTATTGGAAAGAATCTGGGTGGAAGTGGCGAGACTGTGTAATTTTATTCACCCTACCACATTAAAAAAAAACCTTTTGCCCCAAATGATTGATTATTATTGAAAGGGATCACATACACAGTTAAAGGGAAAGTATGAACCACTACAGTGTTTATTCCAATGCTGTACAACCTCAGGACAGAATGACTACCTCAAAGCAGTAACTGTTTTATGTAAAGAGATTTGGAAGAGCCCACATTTTAAGTGATTGTTTAAAGGAAACTCTATGAGAAGGCCTTGAAGGGAAATCCCCTGGAGAGAATCTGGTTCCTTTGATGTGTGTGTGCATTGTGCATATGCAGAGGGGAGAGGACTGGAGAAATAAATGTTCTGTGGGGGGCCCTGAGGTTTGGATCCAACAATGTACCACTCTGGAACTGAGACCCCCTCCCACCCCCACCCCTTATAATTATTTAATTTGCAAAGCAATGCAAATGTTAACTCTTTCTAGATTTATAGTTTATATCTTACACATTGGCTTTTGATCTGACAGTTTGGCACTCATACCGTTATAGAATTCTCAAAACACTGGCATATTAGGTTTTCACATGAAAACTCATGCAGGGGATACACACTTTAGCCCATGAATTCTGTCATTCTGCTCTCAGAGGAGCTATGACTGAATAAAAGCCAGGAAACATGTTGAATCAGCCCAGTGAGAGCAGTGTTTTGAAACTGGTTGGGGAACAGAAAGACAGCCTGGGGAAAAGAGGGAAATGTAGTATTTACCAAATAGGATGAAAGACAACCTTGTAATGTAAAGCAAGAAGAATATTTTGAGAACAGGCAGGTTCCAGCCTAAAATTTATAAAGTGGCCCTGTGAGAATTTTCTAATTGAACATAAGCGCTGTAGTAGTTGAAAGGAGTAGTGAAGTACAGAGACATCAGCTTAATGGACTAGTAAATTTTATTGTGTGACAACATTAAAGACATAGGGCTGCATGTTTATTTTTTTTTTTTTTAGTCAGAAGTCGATGGTTTATAGGGTCCAGGAGAGGAGGACTTTGCAGAATATTTCTTTGTGAAGGAATAGAGAGATGTTTAAAAATTGATTTTAATATCGAATTAGGAAGGCAGATTCACCAGAAACCAGAGGAAAACCTCACTGAGAAATAATAATACACTTCTTCAGAAGCACTTCATCACTGAGATCTCCATCATGTTCACCTTGAACAATTAATTAAGCTCTGGAATTTGTTGTTGGAGGAAGTCTTAAAAGCAGCATAGCTGGGTTTTAAAAAATATTTGGATAAATTCCGGGAGTAAAAGTGCATAAGCCATCATTAAGGTTATTTGGGGAGATGCGCTGCTTATCATTATGTTTATTTTCCACTTGATATACCACCATTTCCAGCAAAAGGTCACAGCGGTTTACAGCAATAAAATTATAATAGAAAAGAACGCCATTACATCATAGGACAGAATAACATTCAGGTAAGACCAATCATACAAAGAGATCCATGGTTTCTAATGATAGACACTGTGGTTATTTTTGTCTGTCTGTCAATCTGGAGCACTAGGAGGGGGACATATTAAAAACTAACAAAAAATTATGTGTTTTCAGTAGAACTTTAAACCAACCAGGTATTTATGGCCTGGATCGGCCACTGTTGGAAAGATGATACTAGGCTCAATGGACCTTTAGCCTAACATACTGTGTCGTGTCCCATATTCTTAGACACTACTGAACCAATTAAAAATAGAGGGTGGAAAGGTAGCCTAATGGTTTGAGCAGCAGATTAGGAGCCAGAGGATCAGGGTTCAAATCCCTTAGTGGCTCCTTATAGCCTTGGGTAAGCCACTTAACTCTCCATTGCTGTGGGATGGCTGGGGACAGCACTGCAACCCATCCCACTCAAGGCCTGCCATAGAAACCATCATACCTGTATGGCAGCCCTCATAGGTCATTCACAGCTTGGTGCTTGTGTAAAGGAGGAACTACTACACCAAATAAAGCAACTAGAACACAAACTTTTATAGTTTATGAAATAATAATAGAAACCAGCTGAGAAGTCTTCATTTTTATGTGTAAAAAATGTTAAAAAGTGCATGCGCTAAAGTACGTTTCATTAATGCAGTGCTTGGCTAGAGTATGTGTGTGAGTGAATGACTAGATGATGGAGTTAAATATGGCAAGGACAAAATGTGTGACTAATCCCTCAGATAGCCTGAGCCACCTGAAACCTATATGGTGAGATTTGTACCTGGGACCTTTTATGTGAAGTCCACTACAGCACCCCCTAGACCCCTAGACTGCCCCACTATTCTGCTGGAATGTATGTGTGACCAGTCCACTAAGAATGATGTGTCCCGTCCCGTCCCGTCCCGTCCCCCCCCCCCCCCCCCCCCCCCAGATATCCCAATGGCTGGTTTGGGGGCATTTTTCCCTTGGATTTTGTTTTTCTAAAATGGTCACAAAGGAAAAGCGCATTGAACACAAAACATTTAGTAAAAGGCGATTTTTTAACCAGAAAGATAGACGTTTTTGAGGTTCAAAAATGGCTATGTTTACCACTCGAGTTTGACATTTTTTTTGCAAAATGCCCAACATTATACTTGGGTGTTTTATCAAAAATTCCCCTCCGCATCTCTTAAGCCTTTCCACGTATAAAAGGAGTTCCACTCCCTTAATCATTTTGGTCACCTTCTCCTTCTAGCCATTTTCAGCAGCAGCTGTGGAATGATAATGGTGCTGCTGCCTTCTTTTTCTGGCCATTTTAAGCAGCAGTTGAGGTGTGGAAATTACTCCACTGTAACCTTCTTCTAGCCATTTTCAGCAGCAGCTGTAGAATGATAATGGTGCTGCTGCCTTCTTTTTCTGGCCATTTTAAGCAGCAGTTGAGGTGTGGAAATTACTCCACTGTAACCTTCTTCTGGCCATTTTCAGCAATGGTTGTAGACTGGAAACTGCTTTCTTATGGCCTTCTTCAGCAGCCACCCTGGAATGGGAGCCATGCCGCCGCTGCTTCTTTTTTTCTGCAGGTCTTCATTTTGCGTATCGCCTTATGGAAAACTTTAACTTCTTCATGCAACAGACAAGGCTAGGGGAGCAAGGGAGGTGCTCCCCACTCAGTCTGGCACCCAGTGGCAATGGTCACCCTCCTGCCCCTCCCTTCCCCCACCCCTTTAAGTATCACTACTGGGAGATGAGAGCCAGGACCATCCCAGCAGCAACATCATCATACTCCATTATTGCAGCTTTAAACTGGAGAAAACTCTTCGAGGTCACCTAAAAAATAGGTTAAACTCATCTGTGGGAAACTCAAATGAGTGCTACACATACATCACACTTGAAAATAAAGTAGACCTTTATATTCCTAAGTATAAATCTGTACTCTACCCAGTGTATTTTCTCATGTAGTCCAGAATTATCAGTGGAGAAATCAGTGCACATATGTTCCCAGCAATAAAATGTAATTGATTCTTAGTACAATCTGTTTTACACACTTGTTATTGTTTATCTGTAGTGCTGACTGGAAACATTTCAAGCTTTTTTTTTTCAAAATTATTATAGGCACAGAGCTATAATTAAGTTGAGTTTGCTCTTCTATTACAGCACAGTTTCATGATTTAATGTTGCAGGAATTTCAAATCACATCAGGAAACCTGGTATTTGAAATATGCAGCTGTTGGTTACTCTATACTTATCTTTCAGACTACACCATTACTGGTCCCAGCCCTGGATAGAAAGGAGGAGGATTGGGTGCAGAAGAGGCACAGAAGAAGAACATTGGATGCAGAATAGAACATGGCAGCTGACAAATGAAAGGAAGACTGCCAAAAGTCAACAGAAGCAAGCAAGAGCATCGCAAGAACTGGGAACAGCTGCAGCCAAATACCAATTACTGGATCACCAAGTTAAGAGGAATTGCTGAGTTGACAAGAGAGCCTGGTTGGAGAAAAAGGAAGAAGAGGTGCAAGAAATAGCTAACCAAAATGATACAAAGACACTGTATCAAATTTGTAGAGAAAAGAAGTAACTCTAGCATTCCAATCAAAGATGAAAAGATTTTGCTAACACAAAAAAATCAGGATGCCAGGAAAACAAGGAATCAACCAAATTCAGCAGCAACTTTCTGTTGCTTCCAATCCCAAGAATTAATTGAGAATAAAACAAGAAGCAAACACAGATGAAGAAGTTGACATAGCAATAAAAACATTGAAAAGCAATAAATGCTCTGGACCAGACCAGATTCCAGTGGACCTGATGAAGTATGGTGGTATTGGGGTAGTAAAAAAACAAACAAGACTATTGAATACATGTTGGTATGCAGAAGGAATCCTAGAGGAATGGAAACAAGGGGTAATTGTCAAGTTATCAAAGAAGCGTGACTTCACCAAATGTGGTAACTGGAGATGTGTTATACTTCTGTCAGTGCCTCCAAATAGGTTAATTTTGAACATAAAGGGGAGGAACCCTACAAATGGTGCTGAAAAATGGGCACTGGAAAAGATCAGCACTAAGGAGTCCTTTTACTAAGCCATGGTAGGGCTAACACGCAGATAGCACTCGCAAAATCAACACTACTTCCGGGGTAGCATGGGCACCCAGCGGTAATTCCAAAAGTTTGTGCATGCTGTTTCCTGTGGTAGAAAATTATCTTCTACCATGGGAGGTGTTCCCGGCCGTAATCGGCAGCATGCTCCAAAATTCAACATTTTATCATGAGATCGGTCCACACAATGTTTGACTAAATGTTCCATCAATGTTTGTTTACAGACACAATGCCAATCCTCTATAATCCTAGTTTTGAAATACTGTGATATCTGACACACTACAGCAAATAATATAAATCACAGATGAAGTCAAACAGGGAATATAGAGCTCATTTTATAAAACTATGCTACCATTGAGTGGAGGAGTGGCCTAGTGGTTAGGGTGGTGGACTTTGGTCCTGAGGAACTGAGTTCGATTCCCGGCACAGGCAACTCCTTGTGACTCTGGGCAAGTCACTTAATCCTCTATTGCCTGCCGCATTGAGCCTGCCATGAGTGGGAAAGCGCAGGGTACAAATGTAACAAAAATAAATTGTCAGTGTGCTGAATATGAAGAAGCTCATGGGAATAGAATGGACTTCTTCTCATTTAGCATGCCACTAATCAGTACTGCAGCTTTGTAAACAGAACCCATAATGTTGAAGATGATGTAAATGACCATCAAAGGGGTTTGTAAATCATCTGTTAATGGACATATTGAACATCCTAAGCATCTGAAGTGCCATGTACAGAAGAAAAGTCTCACCCAACACCTCCCCAATCAAGACACAACACCCACTAGTCACACCTGATATCCCCCCAATCAAGGCTCCTCACCACCCAGGTAGACAAACTTGACCCTCCACACAAACCCAACTCACCCAGACACAAGACCCACCAATTAACTCCAAACCCCATCTCCTGACACTGAAACCATGCTCCCCAGTTCCTTACCCTCCTCCCTTGCTCCAGGACCTTCCATTGGTGGTCAAATGGGTTCTTGGTAGCAGCAATCCCCCTCTGCTACCACCAGGTTGTAAGCATTCTCGGGAAAAGACATTACATTCTGTACCCGAATATACTCACCTTCAGCTACTAAGAAAAGCATGAGCTCAATATTGTGATAAACTCGCATTTATTAAATCGGCCCTTAGAATTTTTTTTAAAAAACTGTTCCTCTCCAAATTGGGGACCAAAAGAATAATCACAAAACTTTACTTAAGAGTAGTGGAAGTTCTGACCAAGGGACAACACAGATAAGTTTGGCTCTGGAAACTTCTAGGGGTATACAAGAAGAAGGGTTTGGGGATAAGATATGGATATGCACCTTTGACTGTCTATCTCTTTAAGCACAGAGACAGGGTGCTGGGTTGCAAAAACCTCGATCTGACTCAGCATGACTTACCTTATGTTCTTAAAATCTAGATTCCATCAAACTGAAACAAGGCTGATATATGCCTGATCCAAATTTTAACCTTGAACTTTTAGCACATTTTTAGAGAGTTAATATATAGCTCAGAGTAACCTGAAACTCTACGCATTTCACATTCTAGTATATTAGTTTAATATTTTCAAAGCACTCACACAGTTCCATAGGTTACTATCCTGCTTATAATCAAACGAGAAAAACGCCCAAGTTCCGACCTAAATCGGGAGATGGACGTTTATCTCACAAAAACGAATAACGCGGTATAATCGAAAGCCGAACTTGGACGTTTTCAACTGCACTCCATCACGGAAGCGTACAAAGTTGACGGGGGCGTGTCGGAGGCGTGGTGAAGGCGGGATTGGGGCATGGTTATCACCCGAACAGAGATGGGCGCCTTTCGCCGATAATGGAAAAAAAGTATGCGTTTGTAGCTAGAATTTAGGGCACTTTTCCTGGACCCTGTTTTTTCACGAATAAGGCCCCCAAAAGTGCCCTAAATGACCAGATTACCCCCAGAGGGAATCGGGGATGACTTCCCCTGACTCCCCCAGTGGTCACTAACCCCCTCCCACCACAAAAAAATGATATTTCACAACTTTTTTTCACCCTCAAATGTCATACCCACCTCCCTGGCAGCAGTATGCAGGTCCCTGGAGCAGTTGTTAGGGGGTGCAGTGGACTTCAGGCAGGTGGACCCAGGCCCATCCCCCCCTACCTGTTACAATTGTGCTGCTTAATGCTTAGTCGTCCAGCCCCCCCCCAAACCCACTGTACCCAAATGTAGGTGCCCCCCTTCACCCCTTAGGGCTATAGTAATGGTGTAGACTTGTGGGAAGTGGGTTTTGAGGGGGATTTGGGGGGGCTCAACACACAAGGGAAGGGTGCTATGCACCTGGGAGCTCTTTTACCTTTTTTTTGTTTTTGTAAAAGTGCCCCATAGGGTGCCCGGTTGGTGTCCTGGCATGTGAGGGGGACCGGTGCACTACGAATCCTGGCCCCTCCCACGAACAAATGCCTTGGATTTATTCGTTTTTGAGCCGGCCGCTTTCATTTTCCATTATCGCTGAAAAACAAAAACGCCCAGCTCACAAATTGTTGAATAATACATGGACATCTATTTTTTTCGAAAATACGGTTTGGTCCGCCCCTTCACGGACCTGTTCTTGGAGATAAACGCCCATGGAGATAGACGTTTTCGTTCGATTATGCCCCTCTATGGGGCTCATTTTCAAAAGAGAAAAATGTCTAAAAAGTGGCATAAAAGGTCCATCAAGCCCAGCATCCTGTTTCCAACACTGGCCAATCCAGGTCACAAATACCTGGCAAGATCCCCAAAAATGTACAAAACATTTTTCTCACAAAAACGTCCAAATCAGTATTTTTGAAACCTATTTTTTCAGATGTTCATCTGCAGTGTGTCCAAATCTCACTAAGTTATTTTGAGCTAGACCTGTTTTTATAATGAATAAGGCATAAAATGACCAGATGTCCACTGCAGAGAATCAGGGAAGATCCACATTACCCCCCCCCCCCAGTGGTCACTGACCCCCCTCCCACCCACCCAAAAATGTGAATAAAAATATGACATCAGCCCCTATGACAGCCTCAGATGTTATAGCCAGGTCTATGAAAGCAGCATGCAGGTCCCTGGAGTAGTATAGTGGTCGGTACAGTGCAGTATAGAGTAGGGGACTCTGGTCCCTATCTCCCTCTACCTGTCACACTAACTTTGTAAGTCTAAGGGCCCTGTTTACTAAGCTGCGCTAGAGGCGCGTTAGTGCTTTTAGCGTGCGCTGTGTAGGCGCCCACAATATTCCCATGGGCACCTACACAGTTAGTGCGTGCTAATTTGCTAAACCGCTAGTGCACCTTAGTAAACAGAGCCATAAGTGCTTTGAAAATATGCCTCTAAATAAAAGAAATGGGGTTTATGCTAATAATATATGTGAATCTAATTATTTATAATCTTACCTGAGGTTGATGCAAGTCTAAAATGCCAACATAAATTATTGGCAGAATACTCCAAAGTCCTTTTTTAAACTGAATTTTAGGAAGTGGTTTATGCCTTGAGCTATCAGATACCCAATTTACATATTCTCCTGAAATGAAGCATATCAGTGTATAATTCTGCTTCATGCAGGGTAAATTGCCTCATTTCTTTTGACTGTTACAATATTAACCATTGCCACTTCAAGAACAGCTTGTCAAAATATTTTATTAAAAAAAAATACTTAGAAAGTGACAATGTCACCAGTATTGGGGAAAAAAATCACATGTATTGCTATCTTGGTTACAGAAATTGCAAAGCATTGTTAGTTTAAATTGAGAAAAAAAACTGTACTTATGCAGCGTTCGTCACATTACTGAAAATTACTAAAAACCTGGCAGTGTCCCTCTTAGAATACAAATATATTTGTTTAGAAGTACTATAGGTTGCAGTTGCTTCATTTACATATCATATTTAGAACAGATGTGACCATATACAGCATTAGAAATGGGATGATTTTTGAACTGGAATAATCATGATTTAAAGAGATGGCACACATCCAATGATCTTTCCAGGATGCAAGCAACTAAATTAAGGCTTTGCAGTTAGCTTGCATCAATGCAAAAGCTAACCCATGGTATCAGCAGAACCTCCTGAGTAATTGCAGGCGGTGTTCCTGCTCTTCCGGAAACATAACATATTTTTATATTTCGCAAAACCTTACGGTTCAATGTGGTTCACAAGATAAGAAATCAGACAGATATCATAACACATTCAAACCCCCACAAATTAACAAATAAGTCTTAAGACTATGCCTAAAATCTAAATATTCCTATGCCTGCAATATCAAAAGAGGAACCTCTTTACCTGACCTTGTTGTCTGAAAAGAAAGCAGGGAGTCTACACATCTCATTCTTCTCTTGCCCCTTATAAAGGAGAAAGAAAACAGGTTTATCATTTCTAAGCGTATCTGTAAAGTGGTACATGTAAATTCTAATGCACAGATCACAAAGGGGGCGTGGCCATGAGGGGCATGGGCAGGTCATGGTCATTCCTAAAAATGATGCACACTGTTAAAGAATACACCAGGTTTTAGTTGGTGTAAATGGTTGCGCGTAAATTTTAATTGTTTACCACTAAAAGGGTAACAATTTAATTTAATTCATTTAATTAGTCACATATATCCATCTTATTTGACTCATACAAAAATATCAACAATAACCTTCATTGTTGTATTTATTAAACATAAACTCTTCTCATTCATACATTCAGATAAAGTCCCCAGTCAAAAATTCTTCTACCCTTGATCAACTTTACAAGAACTGTAGTAATGTCCAACACTCTGTGTTTGCCTAAGATGATCTTTCTTGTCTAAACAAAGTAGCATATGCCACCTCCATATGTCCTTCTACAAATGTTCAAACGATGGCAACACTCCAGCACGTTCAACTTATATTACCAGTCATCCAATAGTCAATCAAGTATATCCAATTGAAAGTCAGCTGATGCTCGAAGCATAAGCCTTCTCCGCAGCATTCTTAATCTTTTACAGCTGCTGGAACAAATTCATCACAAAACACATGTTTCAGGGAGTCTCCATCAGGGTTATTTCACACGTTTCAATATCATCTGAACATCTGTCTGGTCTCTACACAGGCCGTGTTTCATATAACTTCTTCAGGAGACCTTATATAAACAACATACACAATTACATACAATCTCATACATTACTCCATACTTTTTGATTTGAAATCTGTTTAAACAAAATACCTTTAACAGCCTCATTAGAGCGCTAGGCACACCATGGCTTCCCTAAGCATTCGGCGTGATGACATAATGTTAGGTCAGATGATCCTACGTGGGACGTACCTCCTTTTTATACCGACATTAACAAGGGCCAATCTATTTCTTTGTTAAGAGCATGAGGTTCCACTGTCCCCCAATTGAATATTAATCGTTGTTCCTTACGAATTAACTCCCGTTCAACACTACCCTTACCTCTCTGTATACTGACCAAAACCACAAACTTGTTGATATTTTTGTATGTATAAATGTGGAAGATGTATTGAAGTTACTATTAGTCAAATAAGATGGAAGGTAAATTTTAATTGTGGGGACACGCATATTCTACAAACCGTGACTAACTTTAGGTGAGGTTTATAGAATAGCGCTAAGCACTTTTTTTCAGCACAGATTTTTAGGCACCATTTATAAAATTTGGTCCGTACTGTCTTGAGTTTCAACTGTGGCTAAACTACATGGGATACGCATCAAGAGGTTTGAAGAAAATGGTGGTCCAATTTCCTCCTAGTACAAGAAGAAAGGGATAAGCAGTCCATAGCAATATCATACTAGAAATTCAGCTTTTTTCTTTTTAGCTCCCTCTCTCTGGAATTGCCTTCCTAAAACTATTAGATTGGAAGAATCATATATTAAGTTTCGTAAACTTCTAAAAACATATCTATTTCAGAATACATTTGAAAGTAATCTGGGATGAAAAAGGGGAACATGGGCAGAATTGAATATGCAGTAACAAATCATATGTTTGTTATATAAACGTGTTATGAATGGATTGTCCACTGATGTTTTTACTTTTTAGAATGGATGTTTTTAGCTTGCTGTGCTTTCCTATCAAATTAATGGAGTTCTTGTATGTTATTTTAAATGTTGATATTTTATTGTTTAAGATGTAAACCGTTCTGGTTTGTGTATGCAATAAGAAACGGTATAGAAAATAAATAAACGATAAATGATAGGAAAGGTCAGCGACAATTCCTACAGCAGTTCATCTTATTTTGTACATAAGTATTGCCATACTGGGACAGACCAAAGGTCCATCAAGCCCAGTATCCTGTTTCCAACAGTGTCGCAAATACCTGGCAAGATCCCCAAAAAAGTACAAAACATTTTATACTGCTTATCCCAGAATTAGTGGATTTTCCCCAAGTCCAGGACAATCTTTCTTTTTTTGATTCCCACTGTAGCTCCTTGTGACTGTGGGCAAGTCACTTAACCCTCCATTGCCCCAGGTACAAAATAAGTACCTGTATATATTTATTTTATTTATTTATTTGTTGCATTTGTATCCCACATTTTCCCACCTTTTTGCAGGCTTAATGTGGCTTATATTATGCCGTAATGACGATCGCCATTTCCAGAGTAAGAAATACAAAGTGGTATTGCATTAAAGTTCATAAAAGATAGAGTAAGTTATAGAGTAAACCGCTTTGAATGTAGTTGCAAAATACCACAGAAAGGCAGTATATCAAGTCCCATTTCCCTTCCGTTTTTTCCATTTTTCACACCCTATTTGCAAGTAATGTGTACTACAACTAAAAAGAAAAAAAAAAAACAAAATGTGTTTGCATCCACCCAAACATTTGTAGTATCTTTATTCTGTACCCTTTTTCTCATTCAAGTGGGTGTAAATAGCAGCCCAGTGGCAATAACCACCTCCAAATAATTGGCAATATTATCTACCTTCTCATTCCTTAGTGAGATCAGATGTCGCATTATCTTAAGCTGTAGAGGTAGACATCACGGTTGCACCTCACTATCTTTAGGCTTACTGAAATGTAGCTGACATTAAAGGAAATATATCAGTTCTGTTTCTTGACATGTCTATCTTCGTCCTGAAAGTGCTGAGTTGGTCTGATTAAAACAGCTACTATTCCTTCAAAAAAATTCCCTCAGCTGAACAATGAAATGTGGTCCCATCACTTTACTTTAATGACTCCTCACTGCCTTAAGAGAGACACTGGGAAGAAAATGATCGCCACTTGGCCTTTACATGATCAATATACTGCGTTTCAAGACAGTTTTTGAGCTGCAAATCATTTGCCTTGATGGGGCTTTGCCTGCATTTGCAAGTTTATAGCCACCATTTAGGGATATGTTAAAAATTTCCGACAGCTTCTGATAATTTATTTGTTTAGTCAATGAGGACATATTTCAGTGGGTCTACAAAAGCTGGTCTTAAAGGGTGTTTGCATGTAGGAGTGGAAGAGAAGCCAGGCCTCACTGTGACTCCTTTCCAAGATGTCTTTTTTATACATACACAGCATCATCTGCTAATGCTGTGCTATCTTGTTTTCTTGTATTTCATTTGTTAATCTTTTGTGGATTTAGAAACTAAGGGGCCCTTTTAAAAAGGCATGCTGAAAAATGGCATGTGGTAGTCTAGATGCATGTTTTGGGCGTGCACAGAATCATTTTTCAGCTCACCTGTGGAAAAAATGCCTTTTTAAAATTTTTGCCGAAAATGGAAATGCAGCATAATGAAAATTACCGCGCGTCCATTTTGGGTCTGAGACCTTACTGCCAGCCATTGACCTAGCAGTAAAGTCTCATGCGGTAACCAACGTAATGACCTACACATGCCAAATGCCACTTGACGTGTGGCAGAAAATAAAAATGATTTTTCAGCCACGCGTATCAGAGGTGCGCCAAAAATGAAATTACCGCAAGAACCACACAGTAGCCATGCGACAACTCCATTTTGACCCACGTTGGGTGCGCATAGACGCTTATGTGGCTTAGTAAAACGGCCCCTCAATATTAGCTATGCAATTTGAGTGTTCTTAAATATTGGATATGATAAAAATCCCAACTGTCATGTGTAATGTATTTATTAGAATTTACCACCTTTTTTGAAGGAATTCACTCAAGGCAGTGTAATTTAGGCTTAAAATATGACATAATCGTGATCATCTGTAAAACCTTCTACCTATTTTTGTCTCTGTCCCTTTTCCTTGTCTGTTGTTTCCAAATCTTTAAATTTATTCATCCATGAATATACAGATCCCTGGGAATAATCTTGAGCATCGCGTGGGAATTTTTTTACTTTATTTTGTTTTAACTTATTTCTCAAATGTTCCAACGCTTGTTGGTGTTCCTGTAATTGTTCTTGAAATAATTGAGATTGAGTTCCCACTTGTAATTGATTAAATAATGAATCCAAGTGACGTGTAACCTCCGTAGTTTCTTGTATGGTGTCTACTATCAAGACCATCAAGTTCAGGGCGCATTTGTTGAGAATAGCAGCCCATTTTTCTAAAAACACTTGATTACTTGTAAAGACTCTTGGTGTTTTTTGTATAAAAAGCTCCTGTGGAATTTGTTGATGTTTAATATATTCAATCAAGAATAAGCTATGCATATCCATGGGCACCAAAGTACGTTGTAAATTCAACCATTGCTCTATCATAGATGTAAACGATGATTCTGTATCTCCAGTTTCATTAGCTTGAAATAAGGAGGATCTAGCCGCCAATTGAGTTACATGTTCTAAGAGTAACATAAAGTACGCTGCCACACTGGTACATCCATGGGATTATTTGCCGAAAAATATTGATGCAAAAAATGAAATTCGTGGGAGAGACACTGCTCAAAATCTATATGAAATCATTAATATCTCAAAAAAGCTACAGGGGCATTCACCGCAGCCTAGAAGAAGTAAAGATGGAGGAAATGAGCTAGAGAGGATGTAAAGGAAGGGAAGGGGAAAGCAGGCAAAGTCATTGAGTGGAGACAGAAGGGAGGATGTCATGAGACAGGGGAAGGAGGGAAAAGGTGATAGAAGAGAGGAGAGATGGGAAAAGAGAGATGGGAAAAATGGAGGGCAAGGGGAGAGAGGATCAGGTAATCACTCACTACCCATACAGGCAGGCACTCACTCCCACTTACCTAGTACCCAAATCCACTCACACAATCACTCACCTCCATTTACTCAAACACACATACATCCTTTCACACATAGACCACACCTATATACCAGAAGCGCAGCCAGTTCGAGGCATCAGGGGGAGCAGAGAGCAGACTGCTGATGGTGCCGGCGCCTATTTTTCATGTGACAGATCAGAAGTCTGTTTGTGGAAGCGTTCACTCCCCTGACAACCCACCTAGCTATGCCTCTGCTATATACTTATAGACATTCCCCCACCCAGTTTCACACACATACTACTAACTGTCCTTACTACTAACAGTCTTTATATTCCTTCCTATACTAGGCCTGTAATATGGCCCAGCTAGCCCTCAGATTTCCTAGTTTGCTGTCTTCAGCATATTTTTAGTTTATTCCTGCAGCTGCATGTAAGTTACAGTGCTTTCTCAGTAAATTGAAAGTACATGTTACATGTCACGGTGACAGAAGGAAATGAGGCTATGCAGCCCATATATGGCAGATACAATTGGATATAACCTTGGTGGTGATGAGATACTGAGAACCCTCCAAAGAAGGAGTTGTTCCTGTCACATAGAAGGACACCAGCCAGCTCATTTTCGAAAGAGAAGGGCATCCATCTTTCGACACAAATCGGGAGATGGGCGTCCTTCTCTCAGGGGCGCCCAAATCGGCATAATAAAAAGCTGATTTTGGGCGTCCCCAACTGCTTTCCGTCGCTGGGACGGCCAAAGTTCCCGGGGGTGTGTCGGAAGGGTAACAAAGGTGGGACAGGGGCGTGCTAGGGCGTGCTTAAAGGATGGGCGCCCTTGGCTGATAATGGAAAAAAGAAGGGCGTCTCTGGCGAGAATTTGGTCCACTTTATTTGGTCCCTTTTTTTTCAGGTCCAAGTCCCAAAAAAGTGCCCGAACTGACCAGATGACCACTGGAGGGAATCGGGGATCACCTCCCCTGACTCCCCCAGTGGTCACTAACCCCCTCCCACCCTAAAAAAAAAAACTTTAAAAACTTTTTTTGCCAGCCTCAGATGTCATACTCAGGTCTATCGCAGCAGTATACAGGTCCCTGGAACAGTTTTAGTGGGTGCAGTGGACTTCAGTCAGGCGGACCCAGGCCCATCCCCCTCTACCTGTTACACTTGTGGTGGTAAATGGGAGCCCTTCAAAACCCACCCGAAACCCACTGTACCCACATGTAGGTGCCCCCCTTCACCCCTTAGGGCTATGGTAGTGGTGTATAGTTGTGGGGAGTGGGTTTTGGGGGGCTCAGCACGCAAGGTAAGGGAGCTATGCACCTGGGACCAATTTGCGAAGTCCACTGTAGTGCCCCCTAGGGTGCCCGGTTGGTGCTCTGGCATGTGAGGGGGACCAGGGCACTACCAATCCTGGCCCCTCCCACGACCAAATGCCTTGGATTTGTTCGTTTTTGAGATGGGCGTCATCAGTTTCTATTATCTGTGAAAACCGAGGGCGCCCGTCTCTAAATCCGGCGATCTCAGCATTTAGGTCGACCAGCTTTGATGTTGACCTAAATGTTTAGATTTGGGCACCCCCAACTGTATTACCGAAATTAAAGATGGTTGCCCATCTCGTTCGATAATATGGTCGGCCCCGCCCCTTTGCGGCGCCATCCTCGGAGATGGGCGTCCCCAGTCGAAAATGCCCCTCCAGGTGTTTCATACCAGCTTGTTACATGGTTTTGGCACGCTGTGATCACGCTTTACTGATAAGGAATTAGCCAATTGCCACAAAGTGTGCATGTGAACACAAGTAGGAGAGGATGGTAGAATACAGGAAATTGCCATTTTTGTATATTACTATATTGTGTGATGGAAGGAAACAGGAAAATCCATATATGATCAAAAGTTAGTTTAGGAGAAATCACATGATTTTAGAGAAACGAAACTTACAACAGTGTATATATGTGATGGCTAAGAAAGTTTTTGCTGAGCAGTTTTGTTATTCATTCTGTGCGTCTGGCTTTTACTGGGTGACAACCTGCTCCAGAGAGAACAATTATTTTGTATTGGCTTAGTGAGATACCAATAAAGATTTTTACTGGTTGCGCCTATATCTAAGTCTGATTGTCTCTCTGATTCCAGCCTCTAGGGCTGAAGTGTTTTCCTCTCCCCAGGAACAAGGGACAGGATTACACAAGTCTCACACACACACACATATACCGCACTCAGTCATAAACTCCCCAATCAAACATACAAATATACCCAAATCTATTCACACACACCCCCTTCAACTCTTGCACACAAGAGACCCACAAGTATACACCTGTAGATGCCTGCCCACAAACACACACACCGCACTCAGTCATAAACTCCCCAATCAATCATACAGATACACCCAAATCTATTCAGTTACACACATCCCCGTCAACTCAATTACATTCAGAGACTTGCACACAAGAGACCCACAAGTATGCACCTGTAGATGCCCAACCACACACGCACACACACTACCAGCCTCCACCTAAAAAGAGGCAGACTGACCTGATAGCTCACTGGCTCTACTGCAGGAGCTTGAGATGGTTTATCACATCATGCAAGCCCATCCACCTTATTTTCAAAAGAGAAAGACGCCCATATTTCGACCCAAATCGGGAGATGGGTGTCCATTTTCCATGGGCGCCCAAATCGGTAGAATTGAAACCCGATATTGTGTGTCCTGAACTGCAGCCCGTCACGGAGACGAACAAAGATCACGGGGACATGTCGGAGGTGTGGCGAAGATGGGACTGGGGCATGGTTATCGGCCGAGGAGAGATGGGCGTCTTTAGATGATAATCGAAACAAGAAGGGCATTTTTGACGAAAATTTGGTCTGTTTTATTTGGACCCTTTTTTTTCAGGTCCAAGTCCCAAAAAAGTGCCCCAACTGACCAGATGACCACCGGAGGGAATCAGGGATCACCTCCCCTGACTCCCCCAGTGGTCACTAACTCCCTCCCACCAAAAAAAAACCCACTTTACAAATTTTTTTTGCCAGCCTTTATGCCAGCCTCAAATGCCGTAGCCACCTCCATGACAGCAGAATGTCATGACAGCCTTTCCCTGGTTCTGATGTGGGTCTCGAGTGAGTGTGACACCTTTTCTGTTAAGGGCACTGCAGAGTCACATCAGCAATGCATTGTGGTGGGTGTAGGGTATTGGTGTCGCGTCTCTCGCGCTTGCCGCGCTCTCGGGGACCTTGGCATCCTTTCAGGCTTCTTCCCCGGGAGCACGGGGTTTGTGAGTCCATAGGTCACTACCATGGAGCGGCAGTGGCAGGCAAGATCACCTTCCAGGTGGAGATGAGACAACCCTGGACCGGAACCCCAGACTGGAGTTCTACACAGGAATACTCGGAACTGGAACGCACCGGACGGGTGCGCACTGGAGTGGGGCCCGCTAGCCTGGACACAATGGAGTGGCCCCACTGGACTGGAACATACAGGAGTGAAACCCGCTGGACTGGAACACACTGGACCTAGGCTTCACCTACACTTGACCGCCTTTCCCCGAGGGTTGAGCCCTCAGGTTCTGGCAGCCGGTAGGACTTACAGGAAAACCCGGAACTGGAACTTGCAAGCAGGAACAGCAGGAATGAAGATCCAGGAGTGCCCCCTGGCACCTAGGCGGAGGCAAGGCAGACAGGCAGGGACTGTCCGGGTTCTGGCAGTCGGCAGGTTTCACACAATGACTAGTAAACTGTACCCAGGCTAATAGGAACGCTATACCCAGGCAAACCAGTCATACAGAAGAAACATACACAGAGCAAACTCAGGAGACTTAGGAAGCTATACACCAGCTAACCACAAAGCTGTGCCCAAGCTAACAAGTCATGCACTGGAAACATACACAGAACACTAGCAAAGCTATACACAGGCTACAAGCCACACGGTGCCTAAGCTGGCTAGTCAAGTATTAGGAACAAACACAGGGAACTAGCAAAGCTAAGCACAGGCTAACAAGCCAGACGGTGCCTAAGCTGGCTAGTCTACCCTAGGAACAAACACAGAGAACTAGCAGAGCTATGCACAGGCTACAAGCCAGACGGTGCCTAAGCTGGCTAGTCTACACTAGGAACAAACACAGAGAACTAGCAGAGCTATGCACAGGCTACAAGCCAGACGGTGCCTAAGCTGGCTAGTCTACACTAGGAACAATCACAGTCTTGGGATAGTGGCTAGCAAGGGCGGCTAGTCTAACACTAGGAACAAATACAGACTCGGGATAGTGGCTAGCAAGGGTGGCTAGTCTAACACTAGGAACAAACACAGAGAACTAGCAGAGCTATGCACAGGCTACAAGCCAGACGGTGCCTAAGCTGGCTAGTCTACACTAGGAACAATCACAGTCTTGGGATAGTGGCTAGCAAGGGCGGCTAGTCTAACACTAGGAACAATCACAGTCTCGGGATAGTGGCTAGCAAGGGCGGCTAGTCTAACACTAGGAACAAATACAGACTCGGGATAGTGGCTAGCAAGGGCGGCTAGTCTAACACTAGGAACAAACACAGAGAACTAGCAGAGCTATGCACAGGCTACAAGCCAGACGGTGCCTAAGCTGGCTAGTCTAAACAAACACAGAGCACTAGCAAAGCTATGCACAGGCTACAAGCCAGACGGTGCCTAAGCTAACTAGTCATGCACTGGAAACAAACACAGAGAACTAGCAGAGCTATGCACAGGCTACGAGCCAGACGGTGCCTAAGCTAACTAGTCTAAACAAACACAGAGCACTAGCAAAGCTATACACAGGCTACAAGCCAGACGGTGCCTAAGCTAGCTAGTCTACACGAACACAGAGCACTAGCAAAGCTATACACAGGCTACAAGCCAGACGGTGCCTAAGCTAGCTAGTCTACACGAACACAGAGCACTAGCAAAGCTATACACAGGCTACAAGCCAGACGGTGCCTAAGCTAGCTAGTCTAAACAAACATAGAAACTCACACTGAAACTGTGTACAGAGCACTCTATACACCAGGACCTTTAGATGAGAAGCAAAGGCCAGGACTGTAGTCTTCAAGTGATTAATAAAGCCCCCCAACACCAGAGCCACAGCTGCAGCAATCACCTTGCAACCAAACAGAGGCTTGACACACAGAGCAGTCATCCCATAGGAAGGAACAGCGGGAGCCATCTTGGATACTGGCAAAGAGGAAGAGGCGGCAGCCATCTTGGAAGAGGCATAGCCCACACAGGTGAGGTTCAGTAGGGCAATCAGCACACAGAGCCAGAGAGAACCTAAGACAGACACAGACACAGAGACAAGCAGAAGCCAGCACAGACACTGACTCCCAGAAACAGGGTAAGTCTGAGGGTTGTCACGGCCACAGACGGGACAATTGGGCTCCGTGATTCCACTAGCTTGTGTTAAATGCTCACGATGTTGGTAGTTGGTAGGCTCTACTCCCATGGTGCTTTTCCCTCTGCTTACTGGGTCAGAGTGTGCCCTGTCTTGTTTCCGGTAGTCCATGAGGTAGTGGCCATTTGTGTAAGACAGTTTTAGATCCCTTTCATGTGTTAGCCACGTTACAGGACTTAGTTCTTACCTTGAATGTTGCTGAAAGAGGGCATTGTACACCATTCTGCCAGCTCAGACCTACTGCTAATCTCAGTACCAGCGAGACTCGTCACCAGTGGGGCACAACCTCTGATCTGCAGTTAACTGTGAGTGAACGTGCTTATTCAAATAAAGGACGTTTTCAGCGAGATTAGTCTTCACGTATCAACTGCTGTGCCAAGAGTATACACCAGCAACAAGTCCTGTCCCTGGAGCACTTTTAGTGGGTACTGCAGTGCACTTCAGGCAGGCAGACCCAGGCCCATCCCCCCCTACCTATAACACTTGTGGTGGTAAATGTGAGGCCTCTAAAACCCACTGTACCCACATGTAGTTACCCCCTTCACCCCTAAGAGCTATAGTAGTGTTGTACATTTGTCATTCCCACGACCAAATGGCTTGGATTGGGACGTTTCTGAGCTGGGCGTTTTTAGTTTCCATTATCGCAAAAAAAAAAAAAAAAAACGCTCATCTCAGAAGGGACCAAATCCATGGCATTTGGTCCGTCCAAACCGTATTTTCGAAACGAAAGATGGACGCCCATCTTTTTCGATAATACGGTCTGTCCCGCCTCTTCACATACCCGTTTTCGGACATAGACGCCCATGGAGATGGGCGTTCACGTTCGATTATGCCCCTCCACGTGTCTTAGGCATGGTGAGCGCATCAAATAATAATTAATTTGAAATGCAATTTAACCAGGCAGGAGAAGCTTCAAGCCAATTAAATCAGCTGTGTGGGGTTATCCGCCTATATTCAGCTACACCTAACCAGTTAGTACTGTTGAATACATCTTCAGGCTATGTTGTAAGTGGTCCAAGAGCAGAGTTGGGGCAGAGTTGGCACTTAACCACATAAGGTAACTGGACAAATAGGACTGTGCAGTCCAATCTGTGTCCATAACATAAGAACATAAGAATAGCCATACTGGATCATACCAATGGTCCATCTAGCCCAGTATCCTGCAACCCAAATTATGACAACATTCCATACTACAAATCCCAGGGCAAGCAGCTGCTTCCCCATGTCTGTCTCAATAGCAGACTCTGGACCTTTCCCCCAGGAACTTGTCCAAACCTGTTTAAAACCCAGATTCGCTAACCGCTGTTACTACATCCTCTGGCAAAGAGTGCCAGAGCTTAACTATTTGTTGAGTGAAAAAATATTTCCACCTATTTGTTTTAAAAATATTTCCATGTAACTTCCTTGAGTGTCCCCTAGTCTTTGTACTTTTGGAACGAGTAAAAAAAAATCAATTTACTTCTACCGTTCTACACCACTCAGGATTTTGTAGACCTCAATCGTATCTCTCCTCATGCATCTCATTTCCAAGCTGAAGAGCCCTAACCTCTATAGCCTTTCCTCATACAAGACACGTTCTATCCCCTTTATCATTTTGGTCGCTCTTATTTGAACCTTTTCTAATGCCGCTATATCTTTTTTGAGATACAGCGACCAGAACTGATCGCAATGCTCAAGGTGCAGTTGCACCATGGAGCGATACAGAGGCATTATATAGTATTTTCAATCTTATTAACCATCCATTTCCTAATAATGCCTAGCATCCTGCTTGCTTTTTTGGCCACCACGCTCACTGAGAAGATTTCAGCATATTATCTACAATGACACCTAGATCTTTTTCTTGAGTGCTGACCCCCAAGGTGGACCCTAGCATCAGGTGATTCGGATTATTCTTTCCAAATGTGCATCACCTTGCATTTGTCCACATTAAATTTCATCTGCCAGTTTCACCTATCCGAAGGGCTGAATATTGGCTTTAACTGGATACGTGTCGTCTGTCTGCACATACCTGGATAATCAATGCTGGAAACAGTGGCGTACCAAGGGGGGGGCAGTGGGGGCAGTCCGCCCCGGGTGCATGCCGCTGGGGGGGGTGCCGCGCGCCTGTTGGCCGAGTCCGCTCGTCCCCTCCCTGCTGCTCCCTCTGTGCGGAACAGGTTACTTTCTGTTCCAGGGCAGAGGGAGCAGCAGGGAGGGAACGAGTGGACTCGGCCACCAGGCGCGCGGCACTCCCCCCCCCCCAGCAGGTAAAAATGCACCCGGGGGGGAGGGTGTAATTTCACCGGGGGGGGAGGCACATCGGCGATCCGCCCCGGGTGTCAGGCAGCCTAGGAACGCCACTGTCTGGAATGCTGGTGCCCGGAAATGGCCTGACATTGAATACCAGAGCATAAAGCTGGCAGAAGCTATAAAACACTCACCACCACCAAATGAACATTTACCCCTGAATCTTTAAGAAACACAGTGAATGTGCTGCTTATTGGTTTTTAATAATAATCAGCTAAGGTTGCCATCTGAGGATCATTTTAATTTTCAACTGCAAATATGAGCCCACATCGGAAAAAGAATTTGGGAATGCTGTCTTAAAAATCAAAAGACCATTTCCCCTTTCTGCGCCTATGGAAAAAAAAACTGTTAGTTAGGTAAGGCCCTAAAGCTTCAATTTCTTAAAAATATTTCTAATAAATAATTCATTTTATGCTAGTGAGGACCAGCTGCATACTGAAATTTCATTCCCCAAAGCACACAACTAGTTGCTTTCTTGCAATAAATATGAAAGGAGAAGAAGTTAACAAAGGCCTACGGAGCGATAAAAGACAGTAGAAACAGCACTTAAAATGACATGTGTTCGGCAGAGGACTTATCTGATTCCTGACTTTTTTCATGTTTGTCTATTATAAAATTACAGAAAATAAATTTTTTGAGGAAATGCAGCACAGTGGGGGAATACACTATGAATAATAGCTATAACATATTAAAAATACATATAAGTAAAGGAGTATTAAAGAATTGTTATTTAATATAAACATTGAACTAGAAATGGTAATCTATTTTTCCCAGTCAAACATTTCTCGGCTTAATATACTGTATGCGCACTAAAAAAATATGCAAATTAACCTATGGTGTCTTATTGCAGCTATTAAAATTAATAAAACATGGGTGAATCTTCTCTGGCCTAGTTCACATTTGAATTGTATGTACTTAAATAATCATATGAGTGATCTTTATTTAAAGATTCACTTAGATGATTTCATATCAGTTTATACACCTATGACTATCTAGACATCCTTTATATTTTGAGGTGTTGTACTTGTTGGATTATTTGTAGTAAATAATTAGCAGATTTTAGTACACACAGCTTCAGCTTTAGAAATGTTAATTTCTTTCTTCATCTCTCTCTCATTCACCCCTGAATAATTCACTGCTGAGTCACTTTAAAGTTGAAGTAACAAAACATCTGTTTACTCACAGTTTGTAGTTAGATTATAATCAGACAGGCTTATATATACATATTACTATACATTTGTATTATCAGCTCCTTCCATGTGCCTAGATGGTAATGGATGCTCACACCACCATAGATCCTCTCAGGTTAGGAGAGATCATGAGCTCCATGTGCTCCATGTGCTGCATCTGCTGCATCTGCAGTGTCTAACCCCCACAGGAAGTTGCATAGCTATGTGACCTCTCTAAGTAATTCACATCAGAGGTCACAGAGCAATCACAGAGAAATAATAGGTGACAGGCAATGCATGTAAAATACAATTACATTCCAACAAACCCCTTCTCATGCATAACTGTCATGCAATTATTTATTCATACAAAGTCCAAGCCCCATACGCAGACCCACAAAATGTTCCCTGGGTAACGGCCCGGTCATGACGTCAGCTGTCATCCCACTGGTGTGACAATAGTGTAGACTGATGACCCCTTCTTTTGCCAACTCTCGCACGCCGTGGTATTTCGTTGCGATGTGCTTGGTGCGTGACTGAACCTTGTCATTCTGTGACAGTCGGATGCAGCTCTGATTATCTTCCATTATCTGGATTGGTCTCTTTTCAGCTATTCCAAAATCCAGCAAAAGTTTTTCAATCCACATCAGTTCTCTGCACGCTTCCGATACGGCCACGTATTCAGCTTCTGTAGAAGACAGACTCACAATACTTTGTTTATGACTGGCCCATGAAATTTGTACATTTCCATACATAAACACATATCCACTTGTGGATTTATAATCAGAATGATCCCCTGCCCAATCTGAATCACAGTAACATATTAGTTTTGGATTACTATTGGTTGAAATCTTTAATTTACAATCAATGGTACCCTTTAAATACCTTACCATCCTTTTAACTGCAGTCCAATCTGATTTGGTAGGTGAGCTGACCCTTCTGCTCAAAATTCCTACTGCATTTGCTATATCAGCCCTGTATGTGGTAGCTAGATATAAAAGCTTACCTATGGCTGATCTATATTGGATGTTATCTGGTAAAGGTTCTCTTACTGTTTCATCCTTCAGAAAATCAGTGATCATGGGAGTGCTTACAACTTGGGCATCTTGCATACCTAAACTTTCAATAAGCTCATTTATTTTCTGCTTCTGGCTTAGAAGATAAGAACCATCATTTTGTTTCTCAATTTCTATACCAAGATAGTATGACACATTACCAAGTTCTTTTATCTCAACATTGAGGTTTAAACATTTTACAATGTCCTTGTACTCTTGCTCACTTTTGCTTGCAATGAGCAGATCATCAACAAAAGCTAAAATGTATGCATATTGTCCATTTGTGCACCTAGTGTACAAACATTTATCTGCTTCACCTTGCTTAAATCCTAAATTTGTCAATATTTCATGCAATTTTTCATTCCAACATTTTGCACTTTGCTTTAATCCATAAAGACCTTTGTTTAATTTACACACTAGCTGTCTTTGTTTTGTATTTATGAAACCTGTTGGTTGTTCCATGTACAATTCTTCAGTTATTTCTCCGTGAAGAAATGCTGTTTTCACATCAATGTGTTTGACTTGCATGCCTTTTGAGACTGCAATGCTCAGAAGTGTTCTGATTGTCGTGTGTTTCACTACAGGTGCAAACACTTCATCAAAATCTTCTCCATATTTTTGAAGATATCCCTTTGCGACTAATCTGGCTTTATACCTTTCCACTTTTCCTTGTGCATTCCTTTTTAACTTGAATACCCATTTGCATCCTATAGCTTTCTTGCCAGGAGGTAATTTTGTAAGAATCCAAGTATTATTTTTATCCAATGCATCAATTTCTTCTTGTGCAGCTTTATGCCATTCAGCAGCTTCTTCTGCTGGCATTTTCTCAATCTCATCCCATGTTAAGGGCTCTTGAGCTTCTGCTGACTTTGTTAGGTAAGACAGTCTTGGGGGTGGAACACCTTTGTTTTCCCTGGATGAGCGTCTGACAACAGGTTGGTCTGACCTTTCCGCATCCTCTAAATCTGAGAGTCCTTCTCCAATTGATTCCCCTTCTCCAACTGTACTGTCTTCTTCAATGATCCTTTCTGTGTCTGCTTCCTCTGCCTGTTCCTCGTTAGATACAGATGAGTTGCTTTCAGACATCTGCCTTGGTATGGCATTTATATACACTGGCATGTCTATTATGGTTCTAGTTTCATATTCTGGATGATAAGGCTCATCTGGGATAATCCAGCCTTTATCAACCCTTTTGTTTTCATCAAAATATGTAACATGTCTTATGCTAACAATGCCAGTTTTCAGATTCAAAATTCTATATCCTTTGTGTCCTGGAGCATAGCCAACTAAAATGCCCCTTTCTGTTGTGGAATCCAGCTTATGCCTTCTTTGTTTTGGTACATGAGCATATGCTGTACTTCCAAATGTTCTTATGTGTGACAGGTTTGGCTTCCTACCATGCCATGTCTCATGTGGTGTGCGCTCAGCGCCTTTAGTTGGCATTCTGTTTTGTAGGTACACTGCTGTGAGAATGGCTTCCCCCCATAGTCTTTTAGGGAGATTGCTATCTGACAGCATACATCTGGTCATTTCCACAAGTGACCTAAATTTTCTCTCTGCAACAGAATTTTGCTCTGGTGTATAAGCTACTGTTGTGATATGTTGAATGCCTTCTTGTTCTAGAAATGTGCGCATGCTGTGTAAAGTGAACTCACCACCATTGTCGGTCTGAAGAACCTTTGGTTTTCTTTCAAATTTATTGCTCACCATGGCTACGTATTTCTTCAGCATGTCTGTGACTTGACTTTTCTCTTTCAGCAAATAGGCCACACAGTATCTAGAGAAATCATCCAAGAATATTAGCACAAATCTGTTATTTCCCAATGATGGGATATTAAACGGTCCACATAAGTCACTGTGTATTAAGTCCAGTACTTTATTACTCCTATTTCCTGTGTATGCAGGAAATGAGGGTCTTACACCTTTTTGAGTAACACAGTCTATGCATTTCTCCATTTTACCAGCATCTGCACTTATCTGAATGCCGGTGGCCAGTTGCTTACTGTAAAGATCCTGGATCACCTTAGAATCACGATGTCCCAGGCGGCGGTGCCAGATTTCCGGACTACATTTACCATCATTCTTCCTTACTTGCGCCATATGTGAGGCTTCACCTGAAATGTTCAGCTTATAAACATCATTATGCATAAAAGCTTCAGCATACACTTCATCATTTTTAGAGATTGTGCACTTACTGTTTTCAAAATGAATCACAAATCCCTTCTTATCTAATGTAGATACACTAAGCATATTGCAAACTGCTTGGGGAATATACAAGACATCACTTACAGGAATTTCTTTAACTTCATTAGACACTTTGCATTTTAAGAATCCAATACCTTTTGCTTGGATCTTAGCAGTCCCTGCGTTTGCAGTTTTAAGAATACCTTCCTCTGGACACATCTCCTGAAAGAAATCTTTACAATTGGTTAAATGGCATGTGCTCCCCGAATCCAAAATCCAAGTACTTTCATTTGAATTATTATTTACCATAGTCAAAGATTTTTCTGCCATTAGAAAGCCCTTGTGTTTATCTTTGTCCTTCATACATTTCCTGGTTTGAAAATTCTTTAGTTCCATTGGCTTAGGTGAGCTAGAGGGAGTGTTTTGTGTTTCCTTACACCATTTAGATACATGTCCCTCCTTTCCACATGAGTAGCAAATCAGCTTGCCCTTGGGTGGAGTTTTCCCATAGCTCCGCCTTCCTCTGTTCTTTGCCAAGAAATTTGTTTCATTTCTCTCTGACTTGCTTTGAGAACACATCTCCTCAGAATCATTTATTATGCATTCCTGCCTTAGTTTTGATGTTGCCTGTTCAAAAGATTGCCCTTCAATGGCCTCATTTACAGACCTAAAAACATCAAACTTCTTTGATAGTGAGGTAAAAAGAAATGCTCTTTTCAATGCATCACACATGGGAATTCCAGAAAGTTCTAGCTTTTGAAATGAAGACATAAGATGCATAATGTGATCATTACATTTACTTTTATCCCTTAATTTGGTTTCATTCAACTCTGCCAGCCAAATTGGTTGCTGCTTTGCATATGTAGTTGCATACATAGTTCTCAGTTTATATAAAATGTCCTTTGGTGTATCTTTTCCCTCCACTAATATGGCTTGTTTCTCTGAGAGAGCTTCCAAAAGCATGCACTTCACATAATAGTTTGCATTGTCCCATTCAGCCATATTTTCAGCTGTTCTGTCTTGGTCTAAGCACATATCTAATCCTTTTGCTCGAAGGAGACATATGAATCTTAATTCCCACTGCCGATAATTAAACTCAGTTAATTTAGGCACCTTGAGAGAATAGAAAAATGGTGAATTTCCTCCCTCAGCCATTTTCTTAGCCTTCTGTCTGCTGTGTGGGGGAGAGAGAGACAGACTGAATCTTTCCTTTAAAACTTAAGAGAAAAATGTGGCCTTTTTTTCTGCCTGGTAATATTTCTCTTCTTTTTCAATTCCTGGCCCTGGGCCCATAACCCTTTTGTTGGATTATTTGTAGTAAATAATTAGCAGATTTTAGTACACACAGCTTCAGCTTTAGAAATGTTAATTTCTTTCTTCATCTCTCTCTCATTCACCCCTGAATAATTCACTGCTGAGTCACTTTAAAGTTGAAGTAACAAAACATCTGTTTACTCACAGTTTGTAGTTAGATTATAATCAGACAGGCTTATATATACATATTACTATACATTTGTATTATCAGCTCCTTCCATGTGCCTAGATGGTAATGGATGCTCACACCACCATAGATCCTCTCAGGTTAGGAGAGATCATGAGCTCCATGTGCTCCATGTGCTGCATCTGCTGCATCTGCAGTGTCTAACCCCCACAGGAAGTTGCATAGCTATGTGACCTCTCTAAGTAATTCACATCAGAGGTCACAGAGCAATCACAGAGAAATAATAGGTGACAGGCAATGCATGTAAAATACAATTACATTCCAACAGTACTCGTATGTAAAAGTGATTTAGCTAGATAAAATTATATTTTTTAGTCTATAATATCAGCATCTGAATAAAGTCACAAACATACTGACACAAAGGATGTGGAATTTTGAGTTTTAGCCACAAAGGATATCGTATATGAATTGTAAGTGAATCAAATTTATCCAATCTGATTTGAACACTGTCCCAGTTTGACCCTGGTTATCTGAAACTTTTCTCTGATCTTCGTCCTAAAATGCATTATTTGGTTTTCACCTGAGCTAGTGCTCCCACCCCTAGCCTAAAGAAAAAAGGGTAGTCTTTAATCAAAAAGTATTTTTAAATCATTCTTTTGCCTACTGCAAAATCATAAGAGGTACCATGCTGGGTCAAACCAATTGTCGAATGAAAGTTAGCCAATCTGAGTCATTTGCAAACACCCAGTAGATTCTAATGGGAATATCATAAACATTGTTTATATTTTGAGGTATTGTATATAAGTGATTTGGCTAGGTACAAGTTACTGACTGAATCACATAGGGGCTAATATACCATGCTTCAAATTTCTTTACAGAAGTGAGTCAGCAGTGTTGGCTTGCTTAAGAGATAGGCAAATGAAATTTCTCTCATGATAAGTCCATGTTATGATTCTGCCGGCTTGGCAGGGAGAGAGGGGGGACGTCTCTTCTGATTGGCTGCAGGGTTTGTGCTGACGTCTGTGAGTCTACTTAAGCCTGCATGTTACTCCCAGCCTTGCTTTGGCGTTACTCACACTCTTGTGGTGACTTGAAAGCCGCAGTTCTTGGTCAGAATGTGCTCTGTCTTCCCTGTTCAGGGATTTCTTTCCTTTCCCTTTGTTTGTGTTAGCTGAGAGAGAGTGAGAGAGTGTGAGAGAGTGTGAGAGAGTATGTGAGTGTGTGTGAGTGAGAGTGAGAGTGTGTGTGTGTAATTAGTTCTCTTGCCTCCAGCTGGGCTTCCCTTCCCTGGCTGCTTGTTCCTCAGTGGGGGCTGGGCTTTGTTCAGCTTTTGTCTCAGCTAGGCTGCTTGTCTGAGAGCCTCTTCTCTGGTTGTTTGTTTACTCTAAGGATTTCTCTTCCCAGTGTCCCGGCCTGCTGGCTCAGTGAGTTTAACCCTTTGTGTACTGTGTGTTTTGTGTCCCTGCCTCTGACAGTGTGTTTGTTGTATCGGCCCTGCTTCCCCTCGGGGGGGGGGGGGGGGGGAGCGTTTTCTCTGTTTGTTTGTTGATTTAGGGAGCTCTCACTCTATCTAGTGTGCCTGCTGGCTCTTCAAGCTTAACCCTTTGTGTTCTGGTTGCCTCTGTCTGCTGTGGGTTTGAGGCAAAGGCATTCTGCCTTCCTTCTGTGTCTGGTTCCTCTGGCTTCTGCCTGGGGCTTCCTAACCCTTTTGGGAGTTGCTGTGTTAGTTCCCCTGCCCTGTGCTAGTCCCCTGGGTGGGCGTGGCCCGCTCTAGTTCTTTTGTTTGTCCCTCTGCCCTATCGCTGGTGTTCAGCGCGTGTCTGACATTTTGGGGTCCCGGGGGCCCTCTGGGTTCTTTCACCCCACCCCGTGTGTGTCTGGGTTCCTGTTCGGCCGTGAGGCCCACATGAGTGGCTCTGTGTGCGTGGGTTCCGGTTCGGCTGCGAGGCCCGCCTGTTTGCCTATTTCCCTTCTTCCTGAGGGACTGCGGAGAGGGGTAGCTTAGGGGGTATTGTGTAGCTGGGGTGTGTGGTGGTGTGTTGGTCTCCCCTTGGCCTGGGTCAGCGCCCTGCTGGCCTCGGCCAGGGCCCAAGGGCTTACGACCAACCCAATGGATTACAGTCCACAGGAAATGTAATATATATTTTATATATTAAAAAACCCAACAAGGTACCTATACCTCTGTGAAGTGTGGAAGAGCATTTTAGAAAGGACATCCAGTTTTGTACATGAGATACGGATGTCCATATCTCACATATTTTAGAACAGGATCTGCCTACTTATCACTAGGGAATGGGGGTAGGTAGTGCCAGTGTCCCACATGCAATTAAAGTCATGTGCTCAGACTTCTGTACAGTGATATGCCGAATAAACTAAGTTGCTAATGTTATTGGAGGAGACTCTCAAAGGTCCTGTCTATAGCCACACAAAAAGGTTTGCACATAGGCATGCATTACCCAACACAATGTGTGTGCTACAGATAATGTCCTTTCCAACCCCAATGTTATATTTGCTAGCTTTCTTATTGTCCACATGACCACAGACAGTGGATCAAATATAAATGGACACAGGTATGGGGAAAAAAGCTTGGAAATGCTATAGCATGCTTTGGCTAACAGAGTTGTCTTTGCATCTTACATCTCAGGCCAACCCACAAACTATGAATAAGTAGAAATGGCACATTCATTTAAAAACTGAGAGGACAGTCACCTTGAGAAGCTAGGCAAACCAGGTCACAGGACAGAACTAAAGGAGGTATGTTGGCATTTAGTAGGTGGGGGTTGGGAACACATTATGAAAGTTGATGGTAGTGCTAGAACCAGCTCTGAAAAGCTAAGTAGTACATGGGAAGTGTACAAATTGTCCTTTCCAGAGATGTTCCTCTTGTATTCAACTCAAAAAGTAGTGGGAAGTTGAAGTAGACCCCACTCAGCCTAAGGTGGGACCACTACCCTACATTTGTGTTACAATATTACAGAAGTGACAGGTAAAACCATATTGGCCAAATATACATTCACAGATGATGTCAATAAAAAATACACTTTCTTGTGTAGTGGTGGTTTGAATGCTAACCACAATGAGACAACTTGTTAACAATCATGGCATCCTAAGCCAAGATGTGATAGTTCAAGGCAGTGAGGAGAGGATAAAAAGCTGAAGGTCACAAGTGGTTGGAGCAGCAAAGAGGCTAGAAAATGTGGTTGCAGAGAATACTAGAAATAAGTGATTATTAGATCTAACATACGAGCCATAGTGTGGGTAGGAAAAAAGACTTACCTGAATGAGCCCATTGTCTTCAATAAAAGTAACATGATGGGAAGTCAACATAAATATTAAAAACCAACTAAAACCAAGTTTCAAAAAGGAATAGAGGCATCAACCAGTGAGAGGAGGAATGCCTCCCACTCAGGGGTGGAGATAAGAGGGACAATAGCAGATTGGAAAAATAATTTTAATTAGCATTTCTGAATAAAGAACTTAGTGGGGGAACATCAGAAAAAGATCAGTAAACAAGCCGCCAGGCATTCACCCTTTTTTGATTTCTTGGCAACATGGAAGGCTGTAAATCCAGAAGGAGACACTGATGAATATAAGCTTCTTCATCATCCGAGCCAGGACTCAGTGACAATTACTAAATATAGTCCTGATGTTCTAAGTCCTTAAAGCCAATTTATGTTTAAGGGGGTGGCAATTGAGGAGACAGATAAGTTATAGTAGAAGAGAAAAAGCAAAAAAGGGAGTGAGTGGAGTGACTGTCAGTCATAACCTAGTGCAAGGAACTAGAACAGGGAACCCCAGAACAGGGATAGATGTAGGGGTAGGTGCCATTAAAGGTGAGGAAGAACACAGGTACACCAACGACAATGAGGTAGAAGGTGGGGGGGGGGGGGGTAGGTACAGAAAACCAGTGTAGCTGTTAAACAATGGGATCCATACTCATCATGGGTAAGTAACCAGTTGGGTAGCCCAGAGATGGCTGCTGGAACCAGTACTCATTGTCTTTGTAAGACCTGGGGAAATGTCACAAGTACAATGTTATTAGATATGAATATATTAAAGGGTAAAATGTGAATTTTTAATTGAAAAATGCTTTCCTGACAGATAGCTACCCATGAATGTAACTTGCCTTGAGATACAACTGAGAAAGGTGCGAAACAAATCTAAAAAATATTGTTAGATATTAAAGTTCCCAGAGAAGACGTGGTCAAAAGGTATTAAAACAAAAAATATTTCAGTGATAAATGGAAACAGTAAGTTCCTTACCTGGTAAGGAGCAATTGGACAGTAGTCAAGTTGAAATGGTTTTGAAAATAAGATGAAAGCCAATGAGATAGGTGATATCTAATGGTCACCTATCAACTTCAAAAACTGTTTAAACATATAATCCTGGATTCTATAAAGGTCACTCAAATTCGGGCATGTTTACAAGATATGCAACACTCTTAATTGACCTCAATTTGGAGTTGCATAATGGGATATTACATAGCTCTGGGTATCCAAATCACATAGCATACAACCCAAAAAGGGGACAGTCTAATAATTTAGATACAGTGTTAGTGAATAATGAAATATGCACCCAACCTGTGCACCAAGATTTATACCCACAGATTTAAATCCTCACAGCCAAAGGTGGGTGCAGGAGTTTGTATTCAGTGCTAGTCTATAAAGTGCTCAACTGAGTGTGTCCTTTATAGGACAGCACCGAGTGCCATTTACTGAATCCAGCCTTCAGCATCTATCTGCTAAGGCAGCAGGTATTGTCATATGTACACAAAGCACTCTGCATTGTTCATATGCAACAGTATGAATGGACATGTGAACCATTAAGCAAGCTCAATTTGGTTTTGCAGTGCACCTTACAAGTAAGAAAACTGAATCAGTAAGAGCCAGTCCAGTAGGTGGGGCATGGACCAGAATGTTAGTCCATTTGTCTGCATATAAACAAGGGTAGCAGGGCTAGAAAAGTAAAGACAGAGGCAGTTTAACAGGAGCAATTAATTTTAACCACCATGTTGATGCTGCAGCTATTAGATATTTTCCCTGTAGGCATGTCCTACACTTTATGTGGAGAGAGGGGTTTGTTGATGCCCCGGTTTTCCAAAATTTTCAAGCTGCTTTTTTTACCAGTTCCCCCACGCTCATGACAAACTTGTTGCCTTTCCTTTAAGGTTTCAGGGAGTTGAGTTCTTAATGTCTTTCTAGGGGCAAAAAGTTTATTTACAAATTAAGTAAAATGTGACAGAATGAACTCAGGTTTTGCAAGAAGTACAATACTCTGTTTCCCCAAGTCTGTCCTGGAATAACCCCTTGCCAGTAAGATTTTCAGGATATCCACAGTTATGCATGAAATATTTCCATACAATGGAGGTAGAGTGTAGAACCTATCCATGACCTTGAGGACTGCCAGAATTGCACTCCAATAAGATGTGCATATGTTGTTAATACTCCAACTGATTTGCTATTTTCATATGCCACTTGTTTAGTTAAAATCCCCAAATAAACTCTACCTCACGAATATGGAAAAGAATCAAACTAACTTCAATACAAAGTTAAGCATACAACTTAGATTCTCCACCCCCCATAAAAAAACATATACCCACAATCTGATGATATGTCATAAATAAATAAATTTGACTGATGAATGTTTTATTACCAATACAGATTCAGAGGCATTTCACACCTGCTCTGGCCGGTGATTTATTCTTGTGGAGAGTAGTTTAGAACATTAAAATATTACATTGAGCCTGCAAATAGGTGGGAAAATGTGGGGTACAAATGTACTTGAAATGTACAAATGTACTTGAAGATCCACTTGACTAGTTCTGGTGAAGCAGGATAAAAAGATGTGATTAAGTTATAGACAAACTGTCAGTTTTCCTCATGTTAAAGGAATAAGCTGCCTCTCCTACATTGAGCCACTGCTGCAATATAACAGTCCAACAAGTCAGAACCTGGAAATCTCAAGGCCAATGAGGGGCAAGCATCCCTCTTCCACAGCCTCAACAAAACCAGCATTCTTTGTCTAGGTGGCTTTCGTCATTGAGGCATACATAAAGTTCTCAGTTGCAGGTTTTAAGATGAGTGTCCAGATTAACTGAGAAGACAGGCAGCACCATATCACTTTGTTTGGAAATACTGGACTCCAAAAGAAAAATTCCTGTAGATCACAGTATATTAATCACCACATACATCCATTTCTACAATGAAGCAAGCGTGTAGATTCACCCTTTGTCTTCCCATTCAAAGTCCCACATGTCCCTGCAAAAAGAGTGCTCCTGTATAATTTGTCCTCAGCTGTAACCAATTTAAGTGGACAATTCAATAGATCAATGCAGTTTATCTGCTAGATAGTGGCATATTAGATGAGCAGATTCTTTAGGCTCTATCTTGCTGCTTCCTGCAGAATGGATGCACTAACCAGCTGAAGGGTATGTTACCAAGATAATCCCATCACCTCATCCAGAGATTACATCATTTTCTTCAGCTGTCCTTGCTGGTGCTAAATTGTTCAGACATGTCCCTCAGGATGGTGGCAGAGTGAAAGCTCTGGTAAAGATGTTCAGTTACTGAGAACCTGGCAGACTGTACTGAATGTTTTAGGGTAAGCTGCAATTTCTGGTTGCCAGACTGAGGAAGGAGGTCTGAAGACGGTGAATTAAGACCTGGACTACAGCTAGGATGTGTTTAGTGTGCAAAAAAAAAAAAAAAAGGAGGTGACTCTTACAATCAAGCAATCTGGTAAATGTTCTAATCTGATATGCTACTTCCCCCCAAAAGAGAACTTGGGTTGATTCCCACTGCAGCTTTTTGTGACTCTGGGCAAGTCAAGTCACTTAACCCTCCATTGCCCCAGGTTAAAAAAGGTCTGGACAGCTTCCTAAAGGAAAAGTCCATAGACCATTATTAAATTGACTTGGGGAAAATTCACTGTTTATTTCTGGGATAAGCAGGGGAAAATCCACTGCTTATTTCTGGGATAAGCAGCATAAAATGTATTGCACTTTTTAAGGATCTTGCCCAGTATTTGTGACCTGGATTGGCCACTGTTGAAAACCAGATGCTGGGCTTGGACCTTTGGTGTGTCCCAGTGTGCAAATACTTATGTAGGTACAAATAAGTACCTGTATATACACATTAAAACCACTTTGAATGTAGTTGGGGGGAGGGACCCAGAAAGGCTGAATACAAGTCACATTCCCTTTCCCCTAATAATGCCTAACATTCTATTTGCTTTCTTAGCTGCTGCTGCTGTACACTGAGCAGCGAGTTTCAACATAATGACAGCACCTACATCTTTTTCCTGGTTGGCAACTCCTAATGTGTAGCCTTGCATCATATAGCTATAGTTTGGGTTCCTCTTTCCCCACATGCATCACTTTGTACTTGCTTTCATTAAGCCTCATAAGTTTCTTGCAATTATTTCACAATCATTCCAGTACAGACCCCTGGGGAACCTCACTATCTAACCTCTTCCATCGAGAATACTGAACATTTAACCTTACTGTTGTCTATCTTTTAACCAGTTTTTAATCTGCAATAGGACATTACCTTCTATCCCATGACTTTCAAATTTCCTCAGGAGTCTTTCAAGAAGTACTTTGTCAAATGACTTGAAAATCCAGATACACAATATCAACATTTGTGCCATTTCCCTTAGTGGGGTATTTTAGAACCCTGTTTAAAATTTGCAGGGTTACTGCCAGTATCATTATCTTGAGTTCTTCTAGATATGACACTCATAACCTGTATGTTGCTTCACTCTCTGGAGGTATAATGTGTTAAGAGATGCCATATTTTGTATGGCAAGTGTCCTAGCTCCTTTGGTGGGAGAATGTAGAGACTTAAAGTGGAGGGGAAGGGTTTATATTAACCTGTCCCATCTTTAAACTTCACCCTCATGTAGAAAATTGAAGTACTGGTAAAATGGAAGCTTCTTTACATATAAGATTGGTGGAAGCTTGTTTTTAAAAAAAAAAAAAATCAGTTAATTTAAAAGTGTATGGGGGAGGGAAAAGAGAAGCAAGTTAGTTGTGAAGTGTCACTTTGGTTTGTCCCCTCTACTTCTATCTAGAAACTGTCCAGTGCCCCCAGCATTTACATTTTAGCAGAGTTGAATATTTCTATCAAACCCTAGATATGACCAGTCCAAATCTAGTCATTAGATGTTCCTGAAAACTGTAAGCAGGTGTTGGGTTGTGATTCACAACCCCACTGAGATCCCCTTTAGAACAGATGGGAGTTACAAGATTGATTTGTAGACAGGATAAGGGTGAGTAGGTGGTCAGAAGGCAGTCCTATTGTACAGCGCTGAATCCTGCTGAATGCCTTGCCAATACTGGCTCTCTCCTAGAGACTCACCGCTGTGCTAAGATCCTCCTACTGTCCTGAGAAGGCACCACAGTTTTCTGCCGGATCTTTTGCACACTGTTTCCATGTTGTGTTATGCCAACGATGATTTTTGCAGCCTAGGCAAGGGCTATCTAGTTTAATCTCAGACAAAATTAAGCATTATTCTCCTTTCTTCAGGCCTACTGGAGTCTCCATGCTCATTCTCTCAGAATGAACTTACCTATATTGGTCTTCTCTTGAGACCTCTAGTTAACATACAAGAGGTTCACCCCTCCTCCCCCCTCAGAGTCTTCATTTTTAGAGAATGCAAAGCCTTATGCTAGCATAGTGAAAGGCTCTCACCTTGCACCCCTGTAAAAGCAGCACATTTACCCTATATTCAGTCAAAATAAGGACTCATGCTTGTATTGGTACCATATTAACTGAATTTTAATGCTACACCATTTACAGTAATTTGCTTGTTTTATTTGTAAACTGTTGGAAAATCCTCATGAGGATGTTTATTGGGTTTATCTTACTTCATATGCTGCACTACTTACAGTGAAGACAACATGTCTACTGTAGATGAAATTTTAAGTAGTAAAGCACTTTTTTTTAAAGAAGGTTTGAGACCAAGTTTGGGTTGAGCTCATGTCTGATTTGGACAACCACAGAGCTTCAATGTAGTGGACAGACCAGCTTTAGACAGTTCACCCTCATACTAGGATTACTTTCAATAACTGAACTTATATGTTGAGACCTAGAAGATATGAGCTCTCTAAGTCAGCTCTGGTTATCAAACCCAATAGACATCAGGACACAGTATGCAAACTGTTTCAATATGCACCCACTGATTTTTCTATTCAGTGTATGCTCCCAGTAATTAAAAACAGCAACACTGATACTGAAGGCCATGTTCATCCAGATACTTAGCAGTTCAGTGTGTTTCGGATATGGCATTGACCCTAGTGAAGGCCTACTCATAAGCTTGCTTGTAAACTTTGGAAGACAATGACAAGTCTAATGTAGTAACTTGGCTTCTGGAATCCAGCTTCAAATCCTTCAGCTCTGGTAGCTTCTTTGGCTATGAAAGAAATACAACCCAACAAGGTCACAACTTAGCTGTTCCAAATCAGTTCCAAACAGAATTACTCAAGTCTTAAAGACTGACTATCATTGATGCACTACAGAAAAGAATCAGACCAGTAACAAATCTTGCTCTCTATGCAGAGGTTTCAATCACTGAAGCAGTGTTAAGTTAGAGCCATTACAAAAAGGGAGATACATGAAGTGTTGTGGGTATCCTGAAAACCTGACTTGTGCCCCAAGCACTGGCATGAGAACCTTTGGCACCGTTTAAAGCAACTTGGATGCTTTAAATGTTTCCTTACCTGCTTCAGTCAGTGGGAGATCCTGATCCACAACAGCCTCAGACTTCGTCAGTGCTGCATCTACTCCACATCGCTTACCATCTGCACGATATGGCATCCCAGAACAGTGTTCAAGCTGTCACTCTGTTGCCTTGGTCATTTGTACACTGCACAGCTCTTGGTCTTGAGCAGCACTCCATTGATAAGTCCTTGGCACCCATCATGGTCCCTCCTATTGCTGGTTTTGCACAATCATGTCAATGGCATTAGCAACAACCTAGAAGAGTAGAATAGACATCCAGAATAAAGTGCTCTTCTCCTAAATGCTTGGAGATGTTATAATTTGAACAGAGTGTAATCAAACTGTGGTAACTTCAATAAAGTGATAAGAACCCAGTCAAATCCACATAACTAATATATTTCAATGGACCATCATCAGGTGATTTTATGCTGAAGTCACCATAGTGGTTTGATCAAACACCAGAGTTTGGTCCAAAAACCTATATTTTTATTTCATTTTAAATATTTTTCATAATATTTCTTTAAAATGATGTATACTTGTTTAATCTTCATATCAATTCTTCACTCTAAAGTGACCCCAATAAGTCTTAACTAATCCTATCCTTGCAATGCCCTTAGGCTAAAGGCTTCTAATCCTTCACAGCAAGTCTACATGACATAAGCTCCATGTTCCACTTATTAGCTGCATCAGGGAAAGCAACTCACTTGCTTTACTTCATAACCACACCACAGTTTCATTTAGAAATGCCCAATCTGACATGCAAGACCAGGAAAGGGGTCATGTACTTATATAGTAACATTTAGAGTACTATTAGTAGGTAGGTTAACAGGCTCAAAGTATTCCAATTTAGCTTTATTAAGAACAAATCACATCTATTCTGAGAAAACTACTGTGAATGTTAAAGTGTTTGAACAGAGTTAAAATACATATTGCTATTATACAGCCAGCAAGATCCACTAAGCAGCAAGCATACCAGAACCCATCAAGTCTCAGTGGCATCATAGGTAGGAGCTTGTTTAGGGTTCCAGCTTATCAGAAAAGCTTAGTACCCAGTCCTAGGCTACACATGAACTGAACATAGAGAAAAAGAGGCCTCTGTGGGATCCTGGCAGAGAGTTAATTAGAGTTTAAAAGAAAACTGGGCCAGAACAACTTAACAACTGAAGGGGGAAGCCCATGTGCTGCCATTTTAGACCCAGCTCTTAAACAAGAGCTTTTAAAATGGGTCAGAAAGGTGTGTGAAGAAAGGGGAAGTAAAACCCATAGTAGACTTATAAACAGCAGAAAATGTAGAGAAGGAATTCTTCCTTGGGATTAGTGACAAGTGAGGCTCATTTACTACCAGCTGAAAGAGCTTTCACAGTGGGCCCTTTGAAATTGATTCATTAAAAGTGGACAATATTAGTATACTAGAAACCAAGGATATAGAAAAGATGCAGAGAGTAATACATGGCATCAAACCAGTAGCAAAGAAAATTAAACCTGTAAGGGTTTGTTTGGTTTTTTTTTTTAACTACATGTTCCCACTTAAAGGAGAGTTTTTCCTCATTTAATAAGAGCCATACCTCTGTCCCACTAACAGTAAGATTTAAGAATAATAGTTATTTGAACCATTTAATAATAGATGGTTACTTCTTGCCTAGTGGAAAGACACCCCATATTCATTGTATTCTCCCAACAGAAATACAACTAAAGAAAAGGCGCCCACCATTCAAGAGAGCCAGAGAGAGAAAACAAAGAGAGCAGCTAAGTGACTGAAACTATTTTAAAAAGTGCACATAAGAGAAAATAGTAAAGGAAACCTGAACAATAAGTGAGAGATAACTAAAAGAAGAAAAAAAGAGTAGAGGAAAACTTACATGTTGGGATCCTTGGGGGTCTGAGGGACAGGAGAGGGGAGACTTTGAAGAGTCTGGTGTTTTGTGGAATTGAATGTACTTAAATGATTTATGTAACTAATATTTATACATATCTGAAAATGCTCTCAGTGTTTCTAGAGACTAAACTGATTTGTGTTGCAAACCTGTAATTAAAATACATATGTTAAATTTGCAAGTTGGTAAGATTTCATTAGCATTTAAATATAATTCAAATACTAATAAAAAAATATTTTCTTTTTATTGTTGAACTCCCTGGTTGGTGTTGAGTCATTTCGAGGAAACACTGTGACATATTTGGTACCATCATTTAATACCTTGCTCTGCCACCAGGGGGTTTACAATTGGCGTCACGGACAGGATAAATCACCCCACTTAACACCCTGGGGGTGGCCTTGCCTGTAAATTTAAAGTGTATTGTGGAATGTGTATCAGTGGGTTCTTTCTGGCTAATATTTAGGTCCCCCGAGGGTCTGAGTTCACTCCCAGCCACAGAATGGAGAAACAGAGAAGATTTTGGGATCAAGGAGCAGATTATAATAGAGAAGATTACTGGGAAGAAGAAGAATACTGCAGAAAAAATGCAGGTTGGCATCATGGACAGTGGTGTGAGAATGCTGGGAGATTCTCATTTCAAGAGGACCGGAGGCCTCTCATATGTTACAAGTGTGGTCAAGCAGGTCATGTCTGGCGACACTGCTGAGCTGAGTGGGCAGTGGAAGACCTCCATCATGAGAGGATGCCAAGGACCATGGCAACCAGAAGCAGGGACCGGAGGCCTCTCATATGTCACAAGTGTGGTCAAGCAGGTCATGTCTGCTGACACTGCCGAGCTGAGTGGGCAGTGGAAGACCTCCATCATGAGAGGATGCAGAGGTCCATGGCAACCAGAAGCAGCAACCTAGGCCTGTGGGAAAATGAGTCAAGCCCTGAAGTTGAAAGGGTCCGGCAACCCAGGTCTAGTCCAACACAGTGGTACCAGGTCTATCAGACCACTGAGGTCCTGACCCTCTCGTCTGAGGAGTTGGTTCTGATGGAAGAGAAATTACATAAGATTGAGAGGGCGTTTGAAAAGTTGGTTGAGGAAGAAAGAAGGAAAAAGGAGGAAGCTGTGGAAAATTTGGGTGTTCAACAGGACGTGGAGTCACAGGTTCTGGTGTTTGAAGAAGAGCGGGCAGTTGCAGAGGGGAATGGAAATGAAAAAGCCTCAGTTCCTGAGTTGGAGGAATCACTTCCTAAATCAATATTGTTCTCTCACTCTGATGAAGTTGAGCTGCCAGAAGGAGAAGTGGTAAATGAGGATCCTCTGATGATACAACCACACAGGGAACCTGTGCAAGAGGAAGAGCTCCAGGTGGAGGATGAGATGTTGGAGCAGCAGGAAATTTTGGAACCCCTTGTGGAAAACAGAAAACTCCAGGCAGATGTTGATGAGGTAAAGAAAATAAATCCTGAGAGAAATGGTTCTGAAAATTGAATATGGTCAGAAATAAGTGAATCAGCACATTCGGAAGAGATTGAATGGACAGTCAGTTCAGAAAGAAAAGAAATGGTACTGAAGGAAACGATACCAGAATCTGAAAATAAATACAATAAATTGAGGAAAATTGTGATCAGGAAAGACACTAAAGAAATAAAGCAAAGAGAAGTAAGGGGCCAGGATAAATGGACAGAGATGCAGCTAGAGTCTGTTGCGGGGCAAGAACTGCAACTGTTTTCCTGGCCTGTGAGACGAAAAGGTACAGATGGGGAATTGGACTTCAGTCAGAGAGATCCAGCCAGAGAGTGTAAGGCGGAGAAGCATGTAAGCAGATGCAAGGAAAGAAAGACCTACGATTTCAAGAAGAGGAAAAAGAAGAGACATTTTGTGACTGAGGTGTGTCTCTGACCTGAGGGAAGGACTGTGGGTTACCCAGAAACAACCTTGTCTGTTTATGCTAGAGGCTGTGCAGACATGAGGTAACATATAATTAATTATTGTGCTTGTGGTAAAAGAAAAAGTATATTGAAACATATTCACCATATAAATAAATTTTGATTAAAAACTGAAGTTAAAAAGGGTGGCATGTAAAAATTAAATGTTTATGTGGGTAAAGAGCATGGAAATTGTAATGTTGGGAATAGATGAATATGCATTCATTAGAGAAATGTAGATGGAATGGTGTGTTTGGATATATGGATTGTCTAAGGGGGTGTTGGTTTTGGGGTGGTGTTTGGGAAAAAAGTTTATTATATAAATTTTTTTTTTATTTTGCCAGCCCAAATGTAACCCTATGGGTTAAATTTTAAAAGATTACCTGGCTCATTCTAGATCTGGTGTAGAGACAGTGAGCATTGCAGTGAAACTGAGTGGTCTGTGTGCATGCGCTGAGTGTTCCGCATGCTGATGGAACTCTCAGGAGAGTGACAAACAGCTCAGGCTGGCAGTTGGGAGAGAGCTCTATTGGTGAGAACATGTTACTAGGGAAAGACTGGAAGAAAGTTGATGCTGGAGATCATCACCTGAAAGAAAAGGCGCCCAACGTTCAAGAGAGCCAGAGAGAGAAAACCAAGAGAGCAGCTAAGTGACTGAAACTATTTTAAAAAGTGCATATAAGAGAAAATAGTAAAGGAAACCTGAACAATAAGTGAGAGATAACTAAAAGAAGAAAAAAAGAGTAGAGGAAAACTTACATGTTGGGATCCTTGGGGGTCTCCAGGGGTCTGAGGGACAGGAGAGGGGAGACTTTGAAGAGTCTGGTGTTTTGTGGAATTGAATGTACTTAAATGATTTATGTAACTAATATTTATACATATCTGAACATGCTCTCAGTGTTTCTAGAGACTAAACTGATTTGTGTTGCAAACCTGTAATTAAAATACATATGTTAAATTTGCAAGTTGGTAAGATTTCATTAGCATTTAAATATAATTCAAATAATAAAAAAAAATATTTTCTTTTTATTGTTAAACTCCCTGGTTGGTGTTGAGTCATTTTGGGGAAACACTGTGACATATTTGGTACCATCATTTAATACCTTGCTCTGCCACCAGGGGGTTTACAATATTAACTGATTTATAGATTTAAAATGTATATCTGTGCCTATTTGTGTAATCAACCAGCTTTTAAAGATATTTTCAAGATATACAGTTGTCCTGTTGAAATCTCTTGTTGCTTGGCTTAAGTTAACAAAGGAGTCCCTGGAGTGATATAAATTGATTTAACAAGTCAAAGGTCTGAGAATAAAATATGTTTTCATCTCTCTGACCTCATGTGCAACTTCTTTAAATTAGTCACATTATTTTCTAACTCCTCTTACTCTCTTACCTATCTATCCTGCTTATTTTCGAATGAGAAGGCCGACCATCTTCCGACACAAATCAGGAGATGGCTGGTCATCTCCTAAACCCGGCCAAATCGGTATAATCGAAAGCTGATTTTGGCCGAGTTCAACTGGTTTCCGTCGCAGAGCCGGCCAAACTTCAAGGGGGTGTGTGGGCAGGGTACAGAAAGCAGGACGGGGCGTGGTTACGAGATGGCCCGCTTCGCCTGATAATGGAAAAAAACAAAGCCGGCCCTGACGAGCATTTGGCTGGCTTCACTTGGTCCCTTTTTTTTCAGGACAAAGCTTCAAAAAGGTGCCTCAACTGACCAGATGACCACCGGAGGGAATCGGGGATGACCTCCCCTTACTCCCCCAGTGGTCACCAACTCCCTCCCACCCAAAAAAAAAATGTTTTAACATTTTTTGCCAGCCTCAAATGTCTTACCCAGCTCCATGACAGCAGTATGCAGGTCCCTGGAGCAGTTTTTAGTGGGTGCAGTGCACTTGAGGCAGGTGGACCCAGGCCCATCCCCCCTACCTGTTACACTTGTGGTGGTAAATGGGAGCCCTCCAAACCCCCCCCAAAACCCACTGTACCCACATGTAGGTGCCCCCCTTCATCTCTAAGGGCTATGGTAGTGGTGTACAGTTGGGGGTAGTGGGTTTTGGGGGGATTTGGGGGGCTCAGCACACAAGGTAAAGGAGGTATGCACCTGGGATCAATTTTTGAAGTCCACTGCAGTGCCGCCTGGCATGTGAGGGGGACCAGTGCACTACAAATGCTGGCTCCTCCCATGACCAAATGCCTTGGATTTGGCTAGGTTTGAGATGGTCACCATTAGTTTCCATTATCGACGGGAAACCAATGGCGGCAATCTTTAACGCCGGTCCAAATGTTGAGATTTGGCCGGCCCTGACTGTATTATCGAAATGAAAAATGGCCAGCCATCTTGTTTCGATAATATGGTCTGGTATGACGCTTTCTGGGGCAGGCCTTGGAGATGGCCGCCTATATAGATGGCCGGCCCCGTTCGATTATGCCCCTCTATATGTGCCATCTTTGCTTATACCCTACGCTGTCTATTAAAATGTTGTTACATGTTGTGTTGACATTGTAAGTAGTATACTATGCCATACTTTGTATTATTATTTGAATATTTTTACGTCTTTCAAAAAGGCGGTAAATACATCCTAATAAATAAATAATATTTCAAGTATTAAAAACACTGCAGTCTGTATCCCGCAAATGGCAAAAGACAGATGAAGATCAAGTCTGCGTCTGTGGCATAGGCAGACCATACATTTTCAGTGGGCCCAGAGCTAACATAAGTGGACTGTGGGCAACCCCCCCCCCCCCCCCCCCCATAGCACAGCATATCCCCTGGTCTTCCCTGAACCCAAAATCGGTAAGTCCTGACTACCACCACTGGTCTGTGATTATATATTGCTTTACTATTATACTATGAGGGGCCCTTTTAATAAAGGGTTGCTGCGTGCCTCACAACTACCCGGAACTACCACTGGCCCAATGTGGCCACCGGTGGTAGTTCCACCTCGAGCATGTGACATTTCCAGCACTACAGACATTTTTTCCATAATTATTAGTGTGGCGCTAACCTGGCGGTAATCTACCCGGTTACTGCCGGGTTATCGTGGGATCCCTTACTGCCATGTCAATGGGTGGCAGTAAGTGCTCCCCTCCCCCCCCCCCCCCCCCCCCCACATGGCCATGCAATAAATGGATTTTTTTACCACGTGGCCATGTGGACTTTTGGCCTTTTTTACCCACTGTAGTTAAAAGGGCCCTGGTGCATGGCAAAAATTGCCGCTGCCACTACCAAAGGGCCCTTAATACCACAGCTTAGTAAAAGGACCCCTGAGCGAGGGTGCTGTGCATCTCAAGGGAAATGGAAAGACATCTTAATATTGAAATTAGTAAGTTAAATACTGTTATCAAAACTTTTGGTATACACATATATATTGTTCCAAGACTATGTTATATTTAACTGCCTATGGGGCCTTTTACTAAAGAGCGGTAAAAAGGAGCCTTAGCACATAATTATGTGGGTCATTCCCGCACACTAAGGCTATTTTTACCACTGGGATAAAATGGTCACTTTTTCTATTTGTCTTATTAATGGCCACATGCTAATTTTCTTATTGACACGTGGCCATTAGCATGTGAGACCCTACTGCCACCCATTATGTAGGCGTTAAGGGCACTAAGCACGTGCCAATTGGTTAGTACATGGCAATGTGGTTGAACTAACCAATTAGGGCAGAACATGCCCAGTCTCCACCACCAGACTGACCCTCAATGCTAAAAACTACATTTTATTTTTTAGGTAGAGTGTGCCAATCTCAAAATTGCCATGGGGTGCCTGAACGTACCCCACAGTAAGGCATTTTTGCTGCAGTAAGCACGCGTTAGTGCCTTCCACAGTTTTATAAAAGGGCCCCTATATATGGCTGCCATGATGACAAATTGTCAACTAGGGGATCTTTTACAAAGGTGCAGTAGCGTTTTTAGTGTGCACTAATGATTAGAACACGCTAAATGCTAGAGTCACTCATAGGAATATATGGGCATCTCTAGTGTTTAGCTAGCTACTAAAATACGGTAGATTTAAAACAAATAGGAGAAAGTTTTTCTTTACTCAGTGTGTAGTTAGACTCTGGAACTCGTTGCTGGAGAATGTAGTGACAGCAGCTGACCTTACTGAATTTAAGGTGGGTTTGGACAGATTCCTGAGGGAAAAGTCCATTGAACATAATTAAATTTTTTTTTTTTTTTTTTTGGGGGGGGGGGGGTACCGGGTTCTTGAAGCCTGGATTGGCCACTGTCGGAGACAGGATGCTGGGCTTGATGGACCCTTGGTCTTTTCCCAGTGTGGCGGTGCTTATGTACTTATGTACTAGCTCATGCTTATTTTTAGCGTGCGCTAAAAACGCTAGCATGCCTTTGTAAAAGGACCCCTCAGTGTTTAATCATAATTAACTATATCCTGCATAGCATGGCAGGTGAGGCTCTGGCCACCTTGTTGGGCAGACTGGATAGATTGTGCATTTTATTTTACTCTACCTATTACAATTTAAAAGAAAAAGAGGGTAACAAATTATCACTATATATTTCTCCAGTTAACTAAACACGTTTTTATATACTTAAATTGGTGTATTTGTGCATAATATCAGTAAGACATCCATCCTTACACCCTAAACAAACGGCTGAAAAAATTACTTTTATAAACATTTACAATAAAAAGTGCAAAGTATAATATGTTTATTAGGTGTATCATTAGTATTATGCTAACATCGTATTATATCTCTGGTATTTGAATTTCAGTGCTGTTAAATGTGTATATTTTTGATCCAATTCCATGGTAGCCCTATTATTAGGTTTCAATTTCCTGTTTTCATGTTTACCTCATTTATTGTATTTATGTTTATTCTTGGCTATTTTACTATTGTTATGCTCTTAACAAAATTGTATGTTTTATGTTAAACTTTACCTGCTGTATACTGCCTTCGGTGAATCGCTTCACAAAGGTGGTTAATAAATCCCAATAAATTTTTATTTATTTTACATTTGTACCCCGCGCTTTCCCACTCATGGCAGGCTCAATGCGGCAGGCAATGGAGGGTTAAGTGACTTGCCTAGAGTCAGAAGGAGCTGCCTGTACCGGAAATTGAACTCAGTTCCTCAGGACTAAAGTCCACCACCCTAACCACTAGGCCACTCCTCCACTCTAATAAACAAATAAATGTCAAAGGCTTTGCTAAAATCTAAGTACACCACAACAGCAAAAGGTGGACCAGGATGATAAACCAGAGCCTTTATTCAAAATGGTGGACAACCGGTGTAAAACAGGCAAATATATTGGAACCAACACGGGCCGTGATTAGGCGATTAGGCCTTCTTCAGGGGTCCTCAAGCAAACAACAGCAATATGAATATTACCAAGAACAAACAGCTCTGGAGAGACCTAAATTAAGCTTCTGTGTCTTACAGATGAGTGGTAAAGACATCTACTCTTGTCTTTACAGAATATTAGCTCGCTCTTTTTTGTTTTTTTGCATTTTCAAAATTACATCAAAACAAGTTGAATTAGGTAAAAAGCCAATTACTATAATGTGCATAGCAAAAGATAAAAGAATACAGTCCACATGAATGAAAGCAAGAATCCGAAAACCCTGAGGAACAAAAAAAAAAAAGACAAAACAAGAAATAGCAAGTTGAGAGGCCTTTACTAAGCCGCAGAAAAAAGTGGCCTGCGGTAGTGTAGGCGCGTGTATCAGGCACATGCCTGGCCAGTTTTTACCGCATCTACAAAAATGGGTTTTTTTTAATAGGATGGGAAAAGGGCCTGCGGTAAAAATGAAACCAGTGCACGCCCAAAACCGACCTAAGCTCTTAACGCCACCCATTGATCTACCAGTAAAGGCTTATGCGCTTCGGCACCCACCAAGTGTCGATTACAGCCAGAAGGAGGAAATAAATAAATAATTCATTTATGTGTTATGGGCGCATGCCAAATCTGAAATTACCACCAGGAGGGTGCACTGGCCTGGCAGTAGTCTCATTTGGGCACACACTGCATGCATGTAGAGCCTACCACAGCTTAGTAAAAGGACCCCTGAACGTCCATATATCTTATGGTTCAGGGCTATGAAAATGACTCATTCTCCATTAATGACAGTACCTTTCCCTTCCAAAAAAAAACAATTGAGAAGCATCATAAAATATATGTGTGATTATCAAATTGAATAATACACTTGCAGGGATATCTTAATTGAAACTTAGCACCTTTGACAAAGGTTCAGGAACTGCCTTTGTCTAGATTGAGCTTTGCCACCTCAGTAAATATTGAAACTTTACCATCATAAAAGTTCAAATCTTATTTTAAAAGTATATCATCAATAAAGCTTTCTTATCTTGATTAAATGCAAAAGTCACCAACAAGGTAGACCTCAATACAACCTCTTCTTGGGATTTCTCTAAAAAGTGAGTCAGGTTCAAACTGTCTGAAGAAATGTCCACAACAGATGACTCCCTTATAGGAGTAGATTGTTTCTTAGAGACTGGCAAAAGATAAATTCTATGTAATGGGGGGAAAGCCTCAGTATTGTATTTAAACACCTCTTGCAAATATTTGTAAAAAGTTTCTTTAGGTGACATGGAGGGGCATTTTCGAACGGGGATGACCATCTCTAAGGGCGACCAACTCTAAGGACGGTGCCACGAAGTGGCGGGGCAATGCATATTATCGAAACAAGATGGACATCCATCTTTCGTCTCGATAATACGGTCGGGGACGTCCAAATCTTGACATTTAGGTCGACTTTAGAGATGGTCGTCCTCAGTTTTCGGCAATAATGGAAACCAAAGACGTCTGTCTCAAAAACGTCCAAATCCAAGCCCTTTGGTCGTGGGAAGAGCCAGCATTTGTAGTGCACTGGTCCCCCTCACATGCCAGGACATCAAGCGGGCACCCTAGGGGGCACTGTAGTGGACTTCAGAAATTGCTCCTAGGTGCATAGCACCCTTACCTTGGGTGCTGAGCCCCCCAACCCCCCCCCCCAGGTCCGCCTGCCTGAAGTACACTGCACCCACTACAACTGCTCCAGGGACAAGTTCAAATGCTTAGTATAATTTTCAAAGTTCTCCATTTTTCTCTGAAACATCACTCAATCCTGCAGCAAAGTTCCTTGAGATTGTTTAACCTGTTGAACTTAGGTTGTAAGTTCTTCAGTTTCCCATCATGACTTTTCAAAGGTTCCTCCACCTTCTGAACCTTAGCAGAATTTTCACCCATTGTAGACAATACCAAGGCACATACCTTGTAGATAGACTCTAATGTAATCCAGACAGAGTTCAGAGTCACCTTCCAGGGGAGGAACAAGCACCCTCTCCCCTGAAACATCCAAAGTTTCTCCAGCAGTAACCAGTACCTCAGTCCGCCTTTGGATGTCAAATCCACCGAGGTAAAGAGCGAAGCCAGCCGTCCATCAGAAGCTGAAAGTGGACGTGGAATACCTGCCACTATCAGTGTCTCAGTCATACCTTGGGGCACCAGAGGAACTGCTGGGCCTAACGGTCTGAGAGATGCCTCGCTTTCCATTGCAGGGCTCTTCCTCATGCCCTGCTGGAGGGAGCCCGAAGCTTTCCCTTCCATTTAGGCATTGAAGAAAAGATATAGTACCCCAAAGGGCCCAAATAAACAGACTTTCAGGCAGAACTCACATTCCCAGCGTCCTTGCTGGCAGCCATCTTGCCCCCCTACAGAATACTAGTTTAACGTGGATTTTGCACCTAACTTTGAATCCTGCTGTAAATGTTGGCTCACACTAATGGCAGTTGGATGCATAAATGACCCTATTCTATAACATCATGCCTAATTTCAGGGAACACCCCTGACCTACTTCTTCTTATCATTTCTATAGTGCTACTGGGCATATGCAGCACTGTACACATTATATGCAAGTATTATTTCTGTCCCTAATGAATAACTCTTGTGCATGAAAGAGGAGCCAGGCTTAGGTGTGATTGTAAGTGATGATCTTAAGGTGCCAAACAAATAGAAAAGGCAACGGTGAAGGCTAGAAGAATGCTTGAGTGCAAAGGGAGAGGAATGGCCAGTAGGAAAAAGGAGATGGTGATGCTCCTGTATAAAACTCTGGTGAGACCTCATTTAGAATAGTGTGTACAATTCTGGAAACCACACCTTCAACAAGATATAAATAGGATGGAGTTGGTCCAGAAGGTGGCTACTAAAATGATCAGTGGTGTTCGTCATAAAGTGCATGGTGACAGACTTGCAAAATCTCAATAAGTATACTTTGGAAGACAGGCATGAGAGGGGAGATATCACAGAGACATTTAAATACCTATGTGGCATAAATACACAGGAGACAAGTCTCTTTCAATTAAAGGGAAGCTCTGGAATGAGGGGGGCATAGGATGAAGGTGAAAGAGGATAGACTCAGAAGTAACCTGAGGAAATACTTCTTCATGAAAAGGGTGTTGAATTCGTGGAACGGCCTCCCAATGGAAGTGGTGGAGACAAAAACAGTTTCTGAATTCAAGAGAGCTTAGGACAAGTACATAGGATCTCTAAGGGAGTGATAGGGAGAGTAGATGGTATGGATGGGCAGACTGGATAGCCATATAGTCTTCATCTGTCTACATTTTTCTATGTTTCTATGTAACAGGGGTCAATACACTGTTCCCTCTAAGCTGATAGGGAGTCCTCCATCCACACTGCTGCTTCAATCACTAGGGACAAGCAGGTTCTCTAGAATCCTGCAGAGTTTGCCTGTCCCTCACTATTGAAAAAATGACAATGAAACATCACCCCCCCCACACACACACACACACACATACATACATACACTGTCAGGACTATAGGTGGAGGACACCAACTCAACCTAGAGGAAACAGTGGGTCAATATTCAAAGTGATTTAACTGGCCAGAAATGCTCCTGCCTGGTTAAATCGTTTGTTTGTGGCTAACCTGTCATTTTCAGCAGGCTTTAACCGGCTAGTGCCACCGAAAATGTCTGGTTAGCGCCAAACTGAAAACCAGCTAATTGTGGGGAGTTCTGGGGGCAGAGTCAGCAGTTGGCCGGTTAACTGCTGATATTCAGCACTTAACCCATCAAGATAACCACATAAATAGGACCACATAAGAATTAGCCCTCTCTTTATGCGGTTCTTCAGAGCCCACTAAATGCTGAAGATTGCACTTAACTGGCTATGTTTTAGCCAGCTAAGTTTAGTGGACTCTGTAAACCCAGAAATTCAATGTCAGATGCTGGACATGGTCCAGCATTGAATTTCCAGATATAATGCCAGCAGCAGTCAGGAAAACACTCATCACTGCCACCTGAATATTGACATCATAGTAGGCATCAGCAGATAAAGATCTGAACGGTCCATCTAGTCTGCCCATTAAGCACACTCATTATCAATTCATGATTAAACCAACAATGAATGTGATATAAAAATTTGTGATCCTGGTCTTTCTTTGCCATTTTCAGAACACAGACCGTAGAAGTCTGCCCGGCACTCTCCTTATTTTTCAACTGATGGAGTTTCCATCGAAGCTCTCTCCAACCCATCCTAATCTGCCATGCCATATAAGGGACACAGACTGTAGAAATCTGCCAGGCACTGGCCTTAGTTCCTCACATCTGGAGTCACCGTCCAAGCACCATGAAGTAGGTCTTCTGCTACTCCTTCTTTCTCTTTTTGGATCTTAGTCTGGGCACCTCCAACTCCATCAAGCATTTCTGCAAAATACTTGTGGCAAAGTCAGTGTCTTATATTTCTGGACAATTGTACCAAGTTCAAAAATTAATTCATTTCCTAACAAAAATATCAAATCTGGGGAAATTTATTCCCCTCCTCTAGAGAATGCATTTTTAAAAAGTTCAAAACTGCCTAAAACAGGTTAGGAGTGGAGATCTTACCCCAAGACTGCCATTGCCATCTTACTGCTGGTGCTTCCGATGTGAGTAATGGTGAGTTCGGCCCATAGAGAGGGAGTCGTTGACCAGTGATGTCATCAATACTTTAAAGCTGAGTCATGTTCTGTGGAAGTTTAAGAGCAGTGGACTGTTGTTGCCATTCTGTTAGATCCTCTGAGGGGAAGTAGTGGTGGGCTGGGTCCTTCGAGAGAGAGTTGCAGACAAGTGACATTGATGCTTTAAATCCAGGCCATCTTCCATGGCATGCTGCTGTTGGCATGTGACCGTTGGCACACAACAAAAAGTGTATGACCAAAAGGGCACTTCTGGCCCTTTTGCTGCCCTTCCAGTGCTACTTGGTGCCTTGGTGCCTGGATCTCTGTCGAATTTGTGTTTCAGCAAATGCCTGTGTCAGGGGTCAGAGCCAAATTGTGTTGTAAAGAGTCTTCCTTTTAATATCTATAGGTCACAAATGCAACAAATCAGCAAACAATTTTCCATCCACTGTGATGAGCTGTGTGTCTTGAACTTGGTTTTGTGCCAACTACCATGTGAATGCTCAGTGACCTGGTTGGGCTGAGACGCACAACAACAGCTCGGTTTGTTTGCTGATTCCTTGCAATTGTGACCTATAGATAGTTTAAAGGAAGACACTTTTCAATACAATTTGGCTCTGAACCCTGATACAGGCATGTGCCAAAACACAAGCCATGTCAGGTCCTTACATAAAAGTGCTGTTCTGGAATTTTGGCGCCACCTGTTTGTTCCATCTGAGGTCCTCTATACTGACTTTTGCTTCACTTTTACCTGTGTTGCTGATTCCCTCCATTCTGCTGGTCCATTTATCTTATATGGACTCATCTCTGCCTAGTGGGATGACATATGCTGAAATAAATATGCACTATTCATCTTAACTTTCTTAATTAAAAAAATACCTTTTCAGTCCAATGTTTGGTATCTATTTCTGTCACACACTGACTCTGTAATTCACAATTCCAACAATTATTAAATGTCAGTAATATTATCACAGTAATTGTTATCACCTTAATTTTATTCATTTCAACTCTTTGCCAGGAAAAAGATGGTACTACAAACAAGTAGTGTGGACAAGGAATTAGGTTTAAAATATCCTGAATATCAAGACATTAAAAAAAAAAAAGCAAAGGCAATTTGACATCCTGGAAGAGGCACAGGTGTACTCAGTACAACTGAACCATTTTTTACATCTTTTTAAATTAAAATGTCAAACTTTTAATATTGCTTTCCTTTTAACAATCTGAGGTCAGTTATCTATGGCACATGAAGATTGGGCATAATAGCACAGCTGCTGGAAACACTGCTACAGCACAAGCTCAGCTTCTTCCCTCCAACTTCCCTTCTCCTTCTCCTCCCCCTCCCTGTGCAGTAGTCAAAAAGAGAGTTCTTGTATTCAGTGATAGAGCTGCAGAGACATCTAGTGGATTTACTGTAAACCAATCACTGGCTCTTATCATGGCAGGCAATGCTCAATTTGATGAATTTTATTGATGCCCGCTCTCCTACTAAATTATTTGTATAGAAAATGCAGGAATTCTACTACTATTGAACTGAAATACAAGACTGGTAGCTTACAAAATCACAACTTCTATAAGAACATAAGAATAGCCATACTAGGTCAGACCAATGGTCCATGTAGCCCAGTATCCTGTTTCTAACAGTGGCCAATCCAGGACACAAGTATCTGACAGAAACCCAAATAGTAGCAACATTCCATGCTACCAGTCCCAGGGCAAACAGTGGCTTTCCCATGTCTATCTCAATATCAGACTATGATTTTTAACTCCTGGAACTTGTCCAAAATTTTTTAAAACCCAGATACACTAACCGCTGTTACCACATCCTCCAGCAATGAGTTCCAAAGCTTAACTATATGTTGAGTGAAAAAAATATTTCCTCCTATTTGCTTTAAAAGAATTTGCATGGCGAGAGGAGGAGTTAAGATGGCGGCCTGACTTCTGTGACTCGTTTGGAGGAAGTTTGTGGAGCTCTGTTTTTCATCTAAACTATTCTTTTTTTTGACTCAATGCCGCATACTAAGAGAAAAGGTCAAATGCCGCTGACCAGAACCTCGTCCCCGGTTCAACAAACTCTCCATCGATACACAACAAGTCTTCCATCAGAAGCCGGTTTGTTGAGTCCTGCTGCTAGAGCCGACGGAGGAACATCGGCACTACTGGGGACTGAAACATCGCTATCTCCTCCGGATCTTTATCCACCACCATGTCCTGCAGGGACCTGAGGGGTTTAGAGGAAGGCCTAGTCGAATCTGAAGTCGATATCGCCGAAGCCTTGAGTGGCACTACTCTACCCCAGGCCGCAGATGAAGTGATCGTGGAGCATAAAACTCCCTTGGTGCCAACTTTAGAAACTATTTGGGGAGCGACACAAGAATTATCTACAATAGTTACAAAAGCTGCCAGAGACACATCTCTTCTTGTAAGTAAAGTTGAAGCTTTAACTTTATCTATTGACAATGTAAAACAAGAATCATTTAACCAATTTTCTCAATTGCAATCAGAGGTTTCAAATATAAGAACTACTACTGAACTTTTGGTTAAGGATAAACTTTTGACATCACGTAAAATAGAACAAATAGAAAATTTTAATTGACGGTTAAATTTGAGATTGTTGAATTTCCCGATGTCGGAAGGAATGAATGCGTCAGATTTCTTTAAAAAATATTTAACAGAGATTCTTCGATTCCCTTCCGAGGCTATTCCTCCATTAAATAAAGTCTATTACCTTCCTCAAATACCGCAACCCGGAGCGGGACTCGAGACTCTAGAACATTTGCCTTTAGAAAATGTTCCTGATTTAGGAGTTCATGATATTACTGCTTTACTTGAACAATCAATATCAGAAGTTAAAATACAACGTACTTTAATTGCATCATTTGAACTCGACAAAGATTTTCTGCGGTTCTAGAATATGGATATATCCAGACGTTACAAAGACAACACAAGATAGAAGGAAAAAATTTCTAGCTTTCAGAGAAGAGACTAAGGCACTCGGAGCAACATTTCATTGGCTTACCCGTGTAAATGCCTTATAAGATACTTGGGTAACGGTCAATAGTCAGAAAGGAAATGGGACGGGGGGCGTGACAAGATGGCGATCTAACACACACGCTAACGCTCGTGCTGCTTTTGGATGCTTGTTTGCTGAAATCATTGTTTCCTGAGATGCCACACACGAAAAGAAAGGGGGTAACGAAAGGCTATCTGCCGGCAGCCAGAACCTCCTCTCCAGTGCAGCAAACGTTAGAGCGCTACGTGGTGACTCAGCCTTGTGCGACCGGAGGAGCGGGACCCGCATTGGACGCCGACACGGAAGTATTGGCGATTCAGGGCCTAGATACCACGCTGTCGCCCCAGGGTATTATTCCACCTCCATGTCCTGCCAAATCAAGGGGAGAGCAAGGAGGGTTAGATGAGACGGAAGGCGCCAACGGAAACCCTCAGCCTGGCAGTGCATCCCTTGATTTTGGTAAGGAGAAAAACGTGGAAGAAGCTTCGCCTAGGGAAATAACTTTGGTTTCGATATGGAAGGTCCTTCAAGATTTAAAAAGTACTGTCGATAAATCTGCACAAGAGACCACTTCAATAGTTAACCAGATGACTTCATTAACGGATTCCTTGGAAAAGGTACGCTCTGAGACTTTGGAAAAAATTTCATTGAATCAGGAGCAGATTAAATCGGTAAAAAATGCAACAGACTCTTTGGTAAAAGATAAACTTCTGATTCATAAAAAAATAGAAAACTTAGAAAATTACAATAGAAGACTCACTTTGAGGTTACTGAATTTCCCAATAGTTCCAGGAATAATAGCAATAGATTTATTTAAAAAATACCTAATGGAGAATCTAGGTATATCTCCACAAGCTATTCCTCCTTGCAATAAAGTTTATTACTTGCCGTTACCTAAAAAAAAGAGCTTCCTGGACGAGTGGGAAATGAAATAGATCTTCAAAATTTAACAGCAATTCTAGAAGAATCGATTACTGAGGTGGAGACACGCGGAACATTAATTGTTTCCTTAATATTCGACCAAGATCTCAGTTCCTTGATGAGACTTTATTTTAAGAACTCAATGAAACCATTTTATGGTAAAAAGATATGGATTTACCCTGATGTTACTAGAGCTACACAGGAGAGGAGAAGGCAGTTTTTGTTATTGCGGGACAAAGTGAGAGAGATGGGTGCAACATTTTTGTTAGCCTATCCTTGTAAATGTGTGGTAAAATATTTGGGAAATAAGTATATTTTCTATGATTCTAATCAATTGCAGATTTTTGTAGATAGGAAAAGCTTAAATAAGGAATAATGCTATAAAGATATAACAAGGTAATAACAGACGTTAAGCCACTATAATGGATATTTTTGTCCTCTCTTTGAGGATTTTCCTTTTGTTTTACTATATCTAACACTCCCCCCTTCTTTCTACATATATTGTGGTCTAAGGAAGTGTAATATTGTTACCTTTGGAGCCGAATTAGGTTCAAGAATGCTTTATGTTAATTTCTTTCTGTGTTTCAACATGTATGATTTGTTTGTCAACCTGTATAAATGATTAAACTTAATAAAAAAAAAAATAAATAAATAAAAAAAAAAGATACTTGGGTAACAAATATGTTTTTTTTTAACCAGAACAACTTCGAACTTTTTTGGAAACGAAAAGAATAACCAAATAGACTCCAAGTTTGAATGATAACTGATTAAGAATTTGAATAAGCTGGAATATTCAGGCTAGACATTTTTCTTTTTATATATTTTTTTAAATTAATGATCTCTTCATCTATAATACTCCCCCCTCCTTTTTCCTTTCCTTTTATTAGTGGTCTAAGAAAGAGAGCATACAAATAATTTATGATGGATATATTCTTATATTTTGATTTTCTCTGTATTGCAGTTTGCAAGTTAATCTTGTAATGTTACAATAAATTTCAATAAAATAAAATTTAAAAAAAGCTATAAAACCTGCTGCTGACTTCAGACATACTATTCCACCATACTAGGGCAAAATTCACAGCCAGTTTTCATACACTGGCATGAAGAAAGAGGGCATTTCAGTATTGGATCTTGTTATTTATTCTAGAAACTGTATTTAGGCACTACAGTCCTCTTCCTTGTGTGCTCAGCTGAGTCCCCCCAGACTTGCTATCAGAAGATGTTCAGAAAATTCTATTGCCTGTATGTTAAGGGCCATAGGGCATGCTCCCTTTATGACAAAGAATCTATCTAGGTGACTCATGCAAGACCCTCTATAAAAGGGATCTGGACAATGTTGTAAAAATATATCCACCAATCCAGCCTCTCTCATCATTGTAAACAAAAATCTGCGATCATACCCAGGCGTTACCCGCACTCTCTCTTATCCTTGTAGCTGTATTGACATTCCTGCCCCCCCCCCCCCCCCAGTCAGAATGACTTGTTTTGCCACATTTAAGAAAGATTTTCCCATTTTGACTGGGACACATATATATTGATCAATCTCACTGGCATCCCTTTAAGGTTCACACCTAGTACTAAATACCTCCCTTTGAGGGGTTTCACTACACTCTGTATCTCCACTTGATTCATTTTGAATATGATTGCCACCTCTTCCTAGGGCTTTTTTTCTGGGAGGGGTGGCAATGTTCAGTCTCTTTTGGCCGTATATATGGTTGTCAATGTATTCAGCCTAGTTTCCTGTATGGAAATAAAGGGTAAAGGGTCATGGATTTGATATACTACCTATCTGTAAGTACAGCCAAAGCAGTTTACATATATATTAAATGCAGTCGACTCCAGTGTGGCCAGCGTTAGCACTACAGCTGCCATTATCAGTACATTGTAAGCCACTTTGAGCCTGCAAAAATGTGGGACAAAGTGGGGTATAAATGTGCTAAATAAATAAATAAATTTCTATTGACTCCTGCTTCTTTTCTTTACCCTTCTGACCTATTCACCCTCTCTTGCCCAGTATGCCTGCTGGTATCATCCCTTCTGGATCTACCTCTACTTCTTCCAGTGGCGTACCAAGGGGGGGGGCGGTGGGGGGGTACCAAGGGGGGGCGGTGGGGTGGTCCGGCCCGGGTGCATGCTGCTGGGAGGGGTGCCGCGGCGTGCGCCTGCTCCGAGTTCACTAAACTTCGTCGCTCGTTCGCTGCAGCTCCCTCTGCCCCTGAACAGGCTACTTCCTGTTCCGGGGCAGAGGGAACTGCAGCGAAGCGAAGTTTAGAGAACTCGGAGCGGGCGCGCGCCGTGGCACCCCCCCCCCCCCCAGCAGCGTGCACCCGGGGGGGTGTCATTTCGCCAGAAGGGGGGGAAGGTGTAATTTAGCGGTGGGGGGCGCGCTGCACCTGAGGGGGCGCATCGGCGCTCCACCCCGGGTGCCATCCAAGCCAGGAATGCCACTGACTTCTTCCCCTGTTTCTTCCCACACGAGGCCTCTGATTCTCACCTTCCCTCCCCTACTCCCCTTCTTTCTTCCTACTTTTCTTTTTGTTTGACCCACCTGTAATTATATCCCTTCTCGTGACTCTCCAAAAGCAAGAGGCTCTTCTCCTTGCTGTTTTTTTCTCTGTACCTTTTCTTTCTTCCTCTCTTCTTCCTGTCCCCTTGTAGCTCTTTGTCCTTTATTAAGACTCTGATCTTTAACCCGCTCATTTCCTCATTCTACTGGCTGGTGGTTTTGCAGCTTGTCTGGTCAAGGATGTTTTTTCTTTTTTTTCAGTAGGAGTGAACCACAGCCACTTTTTAGTACTGTTGGCAACTCGCCTTCCAGGATTTCACAATTGTAGGGGACCCTACATTGAGTCCTCTGCATGCCAGCTGTACTATCTTTGATGAGCAAGGGATCAGGTTATTGACCATGGGCCTTTCAAGATTTGTTTTTCAAAAGCCTGATTAATTACCTGGTTGAATGAACCCAGATGACTGTGCATGGTGGGGGTGGGGGGGTGAGGATATGCTCTCCCAATTAGCTGGTGGAATTTGTTTATATAGGTTTTTGTTTTGTTTTTTGAACTATATGCTTCACTGCTTCATTTTCAAAATCATATTATTGTAATTTGAGGGATCTTCCGATCTTAGGATCCTCCTAATGCAAATACACTGTTTTTAGCCACCAGACTTCATTGACTTATGTTTAGATAATAAATAGAAATAAATCAAAATATAGAAAAGAAAAGAAAATAAGATGATACCTTTTTTTTATTGAACTAACAATACATTTTTTGATTAGCTTTCAAAGGTAACCCTTCTTCAGATTGGAAAGCTAATCAAAAAATGTATAAAGTTAGTCTAATTATTATTATTATTACTACATTTGTACCCCACACTTTCCCACATAATGCAGGCTCAATGCGATAGTAATTTGAAATACAAAGTTAATAGAATTTTAATAAAACAGTAGTAAAACAATGTAAAGTTGGGCTTAGTAGTGTATGATAAGTTGAGCTAGATAATATATAACTAGGATAAAAGAGGGTAGACAGGATAGGATAGTGTAATTTGGGAGAAAGGGTAAGGAGGGATAAAATTAAGGAGAGATGGAAAGAGAAGGATGGGAGGTTGGTATTTAAGTCAGTACAGAATTGGGAGTGGAAGTTGGCGAGGTTAGGTTAGGGCATTTGGGTAGGCTTGCTTAAAGAGATGAGCTTTCAGCATTTTTCTAAAGGGCAAGAAGTTATTTATTAAGTCATTTATTAATAAATAAAGGTGTCATCTTATTTTCTTTTCTATTGTTTGATTTATTTCTATTTATTACCTTTAAAAGTGGATTAACACGACTACCACATCGCTTATGTTTAGGAATTTCTCGCAGTACTCTGGTTGGTCACCTGAGGGAGCCACAGCACCTGCTATATCTTTTGCTTTTCTATTTTTTTGTTTTTGTTTTTGTTTTTTAACTGTGTTCTTCAAACCAATCAGTGAAAAAAGAAAAGCATTAAAAAGCTGCTGCAGGAGTTCCAAATTCTGAAAGATATAAGGTTTTGTTTGTATGAAAAGTAGGTCAGTAACTTTTGGTAAAAACAGGAAATCAAAAGTCTAGCTTGAAATATTCTGCACAAAAATACTTTGAAGCTGTACTAGTTCATAAATTCTTTTCTCTTCACATATACCACAAAGTGTTGCCTTTAGTCCATTAAATAATAATAGAGAATAAACATTTTGTTTTATTTGTTTTCCTTTAGAGAGGAGCAAGCGAGTGAGAATAGGAAAGTATTATTTTGATTTGCTACTCTTTATTTCTGTTCTGCAAAAAAAAACTGTTTGGCAAACAAGCATAATAGAAAAAAAAACCTGAAATATGCAAAAATAAATTACTAAGTCATACCACAACACATAATTTCAGGAAACCATCATGCAAGCAAATGTGTCTGGCAGAAGCACTGTAGGATTTTTTTCCTTAACGTGCTTGAGGCAGTGGTGTACCCAAGGGTGGGCCTGGGTGGGCCTAGGCCCATCCATTTTGGGCTCAGGCCCACATGTGGCTGGCAGGGACCCCAAGCCCCACCAACTGAAAACTCCCAACAACTGTCCCTCCTGCATACCTTGTAAATAGCAGATCTTTGCCCACAGTGAGGAGCCACTGATACATACTACTCACACCGGACCCACAGCCGGTGTATTCCCGGCTATGCAGAAACAGGAAGTTGCATCAGAGGGAAGGCTGTAGGGCCAGCATGAGCAGTGTGTATTAGTTGGTGCTCACTGCCGGTGAAAATCTGCTATTTAAAAGGAATGCGGGAAGGGGGATTGTTTGAGAGACCACATTGCATGCAGGCAAGAGAGGGAAAGACCAAATCACTTGTGGGACAAGACAGAGTTCTTCTGTCCACCCATCTTGGGCCCAGGCCCACCCAAAATTGAGTGTCTGGCTACGCCATTGGCTTGAGGTTGTTTTCCTTAAAGTGCTTGAGGTTGCCAGCTTGCTCTAGATTTTAGTACTATTATTACTAGTGTTTTTCATTTCTATAGGACTACTAGACATACACAGGGATACTTTCATTAAGCTGTGGCAGCAGCCGTTTTTGCCATGTGTCAGGGCCCCTTTTACCACAGCGGGTAAAAAGCTCCATAAAAGAAATGGCCATGCAGTAAGTTCATATTTACTGCATGGCCATTTCAGAGGGAGCACTTACCGCCAGCCATTGAGCTGGCCGGAAGGACTCCTGCGCTAAGACAGCGATAATGCTGCCTGATTCCTACCAGGTAACCCCCTGTGGAAGTATTTTTCCAATATTTCTGCTAGTAGCAGAAATGTTGTGTACTGGGAGTGGAACTACCGCCAGTGCCTGCATTGGGCCAGAGGTAGTTCCGGATTTCCACGCGACAACCCTTTAGTAAAAGGGCCCCATAATGCTGTACACAAACATTTAAGAGACAGTCCCTGCTTGAAAGAGATTCCAGTCTATTCAAGACAGACAAACAGGTCAAATAAAGGGAAAGGGAATGGGACTTATATACCGCCTTTCTTTGTTTTTTCCAACTACATTCAAAGCGGTTTACATATTATATATAGGTACTTATTTGTACCTGGGACAAAGGAAGGTTAAGTGACTTGAAATAAGAGAGTTACATTTACATAAGTACATAAGTATTGCCATACTGGGAAAGACCAAAGGTCCATCAAGCCCAGCATCCTGTTTCCAACAGTGGCCAATCCAGGTCACAAATACTTGGCAAGATCCCAAAAAAGTGCAAAACAATTTATACTGCTTATCCCAAACATAGTGGATTTTCCCCAAGTCCATTTAATAATGGTCTATGGACTTTTCCTTTAGGAAGCCATCCAAACCTTTTTAAAACTCCGCTAAGCTAACCGCCTTTACCACATACTCTGGCAACGAATTCCAGAGTTTAATTACACGTTCAGTGAAGAAACATTTTCTCTGATTTGTTTTAAATTTACTACATTGTAGCTTCATCGCATGCCCCCTAGTCCTAGTATTTTTGGAAAGCGTAAACAGACACTTCACATCTACCCGTTCCACTCCACTCCATTCATTATTTTATAGACCTCTATCATACCTCCCCTCAGCTGCCTAACCGCTTTAGCCTTTCCTCATAGGGAAGTCGTCCCATCTCCTTTATCATTTTTGTCACCCTTCTCTGCACCTTTTCTAATTCCACTCTAGCTTTTTTGAGATGTGGCGACCAGAATTGAACACAGTATTCAAGGTGTGGTCGCACCATGGAGCGATACAAAGGCATTCTAACTTCCTCATTTTTGTTTTCCATTCCTTTCCTAATAATACCTAACATTCTATTTGCTTTCTTAGCCGCAGCAGCACACTGAGCAGAAGGTTTCAACGTATCATCAATGATGACACCTAGATTCCTTTCTTGGTCTTTGTCTCCTTACGTGGAACCTTGCATGACATAGCTATAATTCGGGTTCCTCTTTCCCACATGCATCACTTTGCACTTGCTCACATTAAACGTCATCTGCTATTTAGACGCCCAGTCTCCCAGTCTTGTAAGGTCCTCTTGTAGTTTTTCACAATGCTCCCATGATTTAACGACTTTGAATAACTTTGTGTCATCAGCAAATTTAATTACCTCACTAGTTACTCCCATCTCTAGGTCATTTATAAATATGTTAAAAAGCAGCGGTCCCAGCACAGACCCCTGGGGAACCCCATTAACTACCCTTCTCCATTGAGAATACTGGCCATTTAACCCTACTGTCTGTTTTCTATGTTTAACCAATTTTTAATCCACAATAGAACACTACCTCCTATCCCATGACTCTCCAATTTCCTCTGTAGTCTTGCATGAGGTACTTTGTCAAACACCTTCTGAAAATCCAGATACACAATATCAACTGGCTCACCTTTATCCACATGTTTGTTCACCCCTTCAAAGAAATGTAGTAGATTGGTGAGGCAAGATTTTCGTTCACTGAATCCATGTTGACTTTCCAGCTCATTTTCGAAAGTAATCGCCGGCCATCTTCCGACACAAATCGGGAGATGGCCAGCAATCGGTATAATCGAAAGCCGATTTTGGTCGGGTTCAACTGCTTTCTGTCGCGGAGCCGGCGAAACATCAAGGGGACGTGTCAGTAGGATAGCAAAGGCGGGATGGGGGCGTGCTCACGAGATGGCCGGCGTTGCCCAATAATGAAAAAAAAAGCCAGGCTTGTAGAGCATTTCGCTGGCTGTACTTGGTCCCTTTTTTTTCACGACCAAGCTTCAAAAAGGAGCTCCAACTCACCAAATAACCACCGGAGGGAATGGGGGATCACCTCCCCTTACTCCCCCATTGGTCATCAACCCCGTCCCACCCCCAAAAAATTTTTTTTAACATTTTTTTGCTAGCCTCTATGCCAGCCTGAAATGTCATACCCAGCTCCATGACAGCAGTATGCAGTTTTTAGTGGGTGCAGTGCACTTCAGACAGGTGGACCCAGGCCCATCCCCCCCCCACCTGTTACACTTGTGGTGGTAAATGGGAGCCCTCCCAAAACCCCCAAAACCCACTGTACCCACATGTAGGTGCCCCCCTTCACCCATAAGGGCTATGGTAATGGTGTAGAGTTGTGTGTAGGGTTACCATATGGCTCCAGAAAAGGAGGACAGATTGAGCCAGTCTAGGTTTTACTTCCATTGCTTTCAATGGAAACAAAACCCGGACTGGATCAATGTGTCCTCCTTTTTCTGAAGCCATATGGTAACCCTAGTTGTGGGGAATGGGTTTTGGGGGGGATTTGGAGGGCTCAGCACCCAAGGTAAGGGAGCTATGCACCTAGGAGCTATTTTTATTTTTTTTGTAAATTTTTAGAAGTGCCCCCTTGGGTGCCTGGTTGGTGTCTTGGCATGTCAGGGGGACCAGTGCACCACAAATGCTGGCTCCTCCCATGACCAAATGCCTTGGATTTGGCCGGGTTTGAGATCTGTGGCATTATTTTCCATTATGGCCGAAAACCGATGCTGCTCATCTCAAACCCGGCAAACTCTGACATTTGGCCGGGCCCAACCGTATTAGCGAAAAAAAGATGGCCGGCCATCTTTTTTGAAAATACGGTTGGCTCCGCCCACTTACGGCGCCAGCCCCAAAGATGACCAGCCAGCTATTTGGCCGGCGACATTCAATTAAGCCCCTCTTTGTCTCATTAATCCATGCTTTTGAATATGCGCTGTAATTTTGTTCTTAATAATAGTCTCTACCATTTTGCCCAGCACCGATGTCAGACTCACCGGTCTATAATTTATTATGGGAATGATTAAAACAACATGGTAATTGAACAGGTGAAGAGTTAAGGGTTAAGAGTTAAAAGAGCCTCAAAAAGGTCTGCTTTTAGCCTGGATTTGATTGGACCAGAGACAGAGCAGGATGTACTGACTTGCGTAACTCAAAACCACTCCCCTGATTTGCCCAAAACACCCAAGACTCTCCCATTTCTGCACTCCCTTTTTTGGGCCACGTGAAAATTTTAGGCACACATAAGTCTCAATTAAATCTAATTAGTGCTAATAATTGCTTGTTAAAAAGCCAATTATTGGCACTAATTGGCTCGTTATTCTATTAAATTGCATGTGCAAATCAAGGGCATGTCTTAACTTTGCGCGTTTTTTGGCAACTTTTATAGAATCATGGGGAATGTTTGTGTGAATTAGCACATGGTGTCATGCCAGCTTCGTAACTGTTACCATGGCTGTGCACTACCAGTAACTGCATGCTGATAGCAAGCATAAATTAAAGAGATAATGGCAGCACGGTGACCGCACTGCATAAGCACATAAGCACCGCCATTCATACTGGGAAAAGACAAAGGGTCCATCAAGCCCAGCATCCTGTCTCCGATAGCGGCCAATCCAGGCTTCAAGAACCCGACAACCCCCCCCCCCCCAAAAAAAAATGTAATAATGTTCAATGGACTTTTCCTTCAGGAATCTGTCCAAACCCCCCCTTAAACTCCATAACGCCAGCTGCTGTCACTATATTCTCCGGCAACAAGTTCCAGAGTCCAACTACACGCTGAGTAAGGAAAAACTTCCTCCTATTTGTTTTAAATCTACCCTATTCTAGCTTCATCTTGTGTCCCCTGGTTCTATTATTGTTTGAAAGTGTTAAAAAAATGCTTCACATCTGCCCGCTCTACTCCGCTCATTATCTTGTAGACTTCTATCATAAAGTGCCAATGAATATCCAGAATCAGTTAAAGCCAGTGCCAGTGTTTCCGGTAAGCCAGTCACTGCACCAGCTGAAAATCCAGCCCAGAAGGTTAATAATTTCATTCACAAATGTCAATAAATGTTTTTTTTTTCTGCTGAAACGTTTTAAAGTGGTTCTAATCCTCTATGAAAAAGAACACCAGCACTGGAAGATCAGTTTAAAAAAAAATACAATAAAAAGCAGGTGTTTACTCTATGCAAGGAGGCAAGATGAAAGCTGTCGATCCTCCTTGGAAGAATTAACGTGCTGAAAGATCTCTTTAAAGGAACAATGGTCCACCATTACGAGTGCTATAGGAATTTAAACAAACTTCTTATAACTCAACTTGTATTAGAAGAAATCTAAAAAGGATGATACACAATTGGAAACTCTATCGCACTCCTATGAGCTTCAGTCACTGAAGATTCCCCTTATAATCAACTCATAGAAAAAGCCTTTACTGAACAGGAAAAAAAATGATTAGTTGTTGTAGTTGTATATGGTATCTGTCATTTTTACAACCTTCTTATTTTTTTAGCTTCTATTTCTCAGAATTGCTGCTGATGGGAAGGACAGCTCAGCAATAACAAGTCTACAAAACTTGCCTCTGGCTTTTTTTATGGCTCTTAACTGCAGCAGGCAGGTTGGTTTCAGGGAAGCACCTATGTCACTAGAAAATGGCATGGGCAATCCCCTGTGTTATGTGGAGGGGCATAATCGAACGAAAGCGTCTATCTCCATGGGCATTTATCTCCGAGAACGGGTCCGTGAAGGGGCGGACCGAACCGTATTTTCACAAAAAATAGACGTCCATGTTTTATTCGACAATTTGTGAGCTGGGCGTTTTTGTTTTTCAGCGATAATGGAAAATGAAAGCGCCCAGCTCAAAAACGAATAAATCCAAGGCATTTGTTCGTGGGAGGGGCCAGGATTTGTAGTGCACTGGTCCCCCTCACATGCCAGGACACCAACCGGGCACCCTAGGGGGCACTTTTACAAAAACAAAAAAAAAAGGTAAAAGAGCTCCCAGGTGCATAGCACCCTTCCCTTGTGTGTTGAGCCCCCCAAATCCCCCTCAAAACCCACTGCCCACAAGTCTACACCATTACTATAGCCCTAAGGGGTGAAGGGGGCACCTACATGTGGGTACAGTGGGTTTGGGGGGTTGGACGACTAATAAGCATTAAGCAGCACAATTGTAACAGGTAGGGGGGGATGGGCCTGGGTCCACCTGCCTGAAGTCCACTGCACCCCCTAACAACTGCTCCAGGGACCTGCATACTACTGCCAGGGAGGTGGGTATGACATTTGATGGTGAAAATAAAAAGTTATGAAACATCATTTTTTTTGTGGTGGGAGGGGGTTAGTGACCACTGGGGGAGTCAGGGGAGGTCATCCCCGATTCCCCCTGGGGGTAATCTGGTCATTTAGGGCACTTTTTGGGGCCTTATTCGTGAAAAACAGGGTCCAGGAAAAGTGCCCTAAATTCTAGCTACAAACACATACTTTTTTTCCATTATCGGCGAAATGCGCCCATCTCTGTTCGGGTGATAACCATGCCCCAGTCCCGCCTTCACCACGCCTCCGACACGCCCCCGTCAACTTTGTACGCTTCCGCGATGGAGTGCAGTTGAAAACGTCCAAGTTCGGCTTTCGATTATACCGCGTTATTCGTTTTTGTGAGATAAACGTCCATCTCCCAATTTAGGTCGGAACTTGGGCATTTTTCTCATTCGATTATAAGCAGGATAGTCCTTTATATACCTTAGTACACACTGTAATAATAGTATATAGGAGACTCTGGCTTTGAAAATTTCTCTCGTATTAAATGATTGTGTAAGTACAGCTGAAAGCCCAGGGTTTTATATAAATGCCTGTGCTGTAATTTCTGGGTTTGATATTCAGCGCTATTTAAGGGGCTTGTTATCAACCGGGGCTACTGTGAAGTCGGGGGGGTTTACCATAATTTTGGTGTGTCCCTATCTGTCCTGTCCACTGTCTCCCCTCTGTGTTCCTCTCTCTCTATTCCCTCCATGTTCAGTATCTCTTCTTTGGGTCCCTAATTTACTCTCTCCAGCAACTCACTCTGGGTCTCTATCCCTCCCCTTGTGTCCAGTATTGCACCTGTGTCCCTGTCCTTATGTTCTCTTTTGTGTCCCTATCCTTCCATGGCCAGCATCTCTTATGTGTCTCTGTCCCTCCACATGTCCAGCTTCTCTCTTCCTTTCCTCCTGTACCCCACCCACTCACCCTTCCTCCCTCATGGTCTGGCATCTCTCCCCTGGTCCAATCTCTCTATCGCTTCTCTTCACTATCCCCCCTCCGTCCAGTATCTGCCCCATCTCTTCCCCCTCCCCTTTGCTCCAGGTCTCTCTCTTCCCTCTGCTCCCCCTCTCCAAATCCAGCATTTCTCCCCCTCTGTCCCATTCCCCAGACATTTAGGCATCTTTCTATCGCCCCTCCCCCAAATCAGGCACCTATCCCATTCTGCCCACACTGGACACTTAGGAATATCTCCATCATCCCCCCCAACCCAAATCCAGCATCTCTCCCCCTCTGCCCCCCCTGACATTTAGGCATCTCTCCATCACCCCCCCCCCCCCCACACACACACACACACAAACACACCCCACCCAGCATCTCCCCCTTCCTCTTCCTTCCCTCCATGTGCCCGCATGGGTCCAACTTCACTCCAGTTTCTCCCGCCTGCCACTGGTCCACCACAAGCTGCTGAAGTTGTGGCAGAGGCAGCACTGAAAGCTGCCTCTTTGGGCAGCAGGGCTCTTCCTCTGCTGCATCAATGGTAGCTAAGTCCCTGAAACAAATCCATCACTTAGCAGGTTCTTAAATAAAAAATATAACCCAAAATGCTGAATATAAGGCCATGTCTCTTTATTGGACTAACTAGTTCATTTTTTGATGAGCTTTCAGAGGTTAAAACCTCTTTCCTCAAGTCAGAACAGTTATCATCTTATATTCTGTTGTTGTTTTTTTTTAATTTTGTTTTTATTTAAAACATCTAAAGTGGACTAGCATGGCAACCACACTACTTTATCACTAAGCAGCACGCCACGGATCTAGCAGGCAGAGGCTGAAATGATACCAGATAAAATCATGGTGCCTTCACCCTGGCACCTCCACCCTACCAATGGTATTTACAGTAAACAAGCCCTGAAAAGTCACCATAAAAGGCTAGAGGTACAAAGTTTGACTCCAGTTTATTTCTGTTTGTTTGGCAGGAGGGGTTTTTTGAACAGGGTGATTTATATTGGGAAGACATGTGTTTCAGTTTCCTATGTGAGTGGCAATGTGAAATTTGCTGACGGACAGAGTACTTAACTGCTCCCCCAAACCCAGAGACCCAAGAGTATCATAGGTCAGTCATTGCGACTTTAAATTGTTAGATCTCAGTTTTCTTTTATTGATAACAAATAATTTTAGTAATTCAGATAGGATATGAAAAATCTAAGTTTCCTGTTGACCTTTTGATATTTCTGTTTTGTTAAAATAAATCAATAGAATTACCCTTCAAGCCACGTAAATCTACCAGTGAGAAAAAGTAACTGTCCACAGGCTCAAACATGGGTGGCCAGAAAATATCTGGCATGGAGGGAATTTCTGCTCTGGGAAGTGATTAATTGGATGGGGGAAGGAATAAAGCAGTAATCCTGAATAGGGAGTAAGGAATAGGGATTGGCTCCCTGTCCACTTCCATATACAGTTCAGACTCCTCTTAATGACCTTTAAATGCATCCACTCTATGACCCCTCATTACCTCTCCTCTTTCATCTCTCCTTACACTCCTCCCCGTGAACTCCGCTCTCTGAACAAATCTCTCTTGTCGTCCCCCTTCTCCTCCACCACTAACTGCAGACTTCGTTCCTTTTATCTTGCGGCACCTTATGCCTGGAACCGTCTTCCCGAACCCATATGTCTAGCTCCATCTCTACCTGTTTTTAAATCTATGCTGAAAGCTTACCTTTTCACTATTGCCTTTGGCTCCTAACCGCTACTCATTTGCCCTCCTCCTCCCCTGTTCCTCTTTACCCTGTAATTCCCTTGCCCATAATGTCTTGTCTGTTTTATCTAGATTGTAAGCTCTTTGAGCAGGGACTGTCTCTCTATGTCAGGTGTTTAGCGCTGCATGCGTCTGGTAGCACTATATAAATGCTATTAGTAGTAGTAGTAGTAGTAGTAGTAGTAGTAGTAGGATAGGTGGACTGGATGGGGTATATAGTCCACATCTACTGGTATATTGTGATTTGATTTTTCCTGGCAAGTAAATTTCCTTCTTGGTGGTTGACTTGCTATGAGTGAGAGAGTCTAGATCACTCTCAGGACATCTAACCCTCTGCATAAGAATTTAGGGGTATGTTTACTAAGGTGCGTTAGCGTTTTTAACGTGCCTGTAAATTTAAGGTGTGTTATACGCTAATGCACCTATATATTTCTATGGGTGCGTTACCGTTTAATACGTGTAAACCATTTACAACTGTTAAAAATGCTAACACACTCATAGTGCTGCTTAGTAAACATAGGCGTTAATGAAAAACAAAGGATTAAAAATATTTGAGCATTTGACTTTGAAAACTAGGGGCCCTGTTTATTAAGCTGCGCTGTAAGCATGCTGTTTTTAGCACGCCCTAATGCTAGAGACACCCATAGGAATATACGGGTATCTCTAGGGTTAGCATGCACTAAATTTTAGTGCGCACTAAAAACGCTAACGCGCCGTAGTAAACAGGGCCCTAGGTCTTTTTATTTTCTTTAAAATGTGGAGAGTTCATTATTTCTATGCCCCCTCCCACACAAAAAATGAGGACTTTCCCAATCTGGATATGCAAAGGTTGTTGGACTTCCAAAGCATAAAAGCTTACCAAGGGGCCCTTTTAAAAAGGTGTGGAAAGCCTACTGCAGGCTTGCCACACGCCAATTTGGCATCACCGTCTGGCTACCACTGGAGCCCAGCAGTGGGTCCTGCCCCCACCACGTGCTATTTGCAGCACTTGAAAATAATTTTTTATTTTTAGTGCCGGGGGCTTATCCGGCGGTAATTGTGCAGCACCATGCACTGCCTGGTTGCTACTGGGTTAGTGAGGGAGTCCTTACCGCCTCTTACAAAGGTGGCAGTAAGGACTCCCCCAGAAAATGACCATTCAACAAGAGTTTTTTTTTTTTTTGTTACATTTGTACCCCGCACTTTCCCACTCATAGCAGGTTCAATGTGGCTTACATATTATATACAGGTACTTATTTGTACCTGGGGCAATGGAGGGTTAAGTGACTTGCCCAAAGTCACAAGGAGCTGCCTGTGCCTGCAGTGGGAATGGAACCCAGTTCGCCAGGACCAAAGTCCACCACTCTAACCACTAGGCCACTCCTCCACTTTACTGCACCTTACTGCACAGTCATTTTCTTTTTAAAAAAAAAGCCTTTTACCTGCTGCAGTAAAAGGGGGCCTCGGCATGAGACAAATCCACACGCTGACATTCCCACAGGGCCCCTTTTACTGCAACTTGATAAAAAGGGGCCCTAAACCCTTTACTTTAGAGGATACCTTCCAAAAACCATTTACCCAAAGAGCTGGAAACTGCCCTTCTCTGCCTAGCTAAAAGCATATGTCAAAGTAGGCACATCTATCAAGCATTAGCTTGCAAATCTTAAAGGTTGAGGGGGTCGGTATAACCTTAGCAATGATACCAAAGTAATAGGGACCTCGTTATTCAATGCTGTTTGTGCCAATAACAGTATTTAAATCTAATTCAATATTAGAATCAGGAATTCAGCCAAAATTTAACAAGTGACCCTAGTAGAATAGTGCTACTGAATATTTCTTCAGACCACCTTGACACTATCCGGATAGTGCTGAGATGGTCCAGGGCAGGGCTTGGGCAAAGCTGGAGGTTATTTTGTTAGCAGTGAGGCATTTATATTGCATTTCCTATTTACTTAGGCATTTCTAATTCACTACTCAAAAGATTACAGACATCACAAAACACTGTCATCCGTTCACTTTGCCATTTTCGGAAATTTGATCATGTTGTTACTCCTGCCTTGAAAGATCATCATTAGCTACCGGTTTTTTATCAGCTTCGTTTCAAAAACCTTGCTTTTGGCCTTCAAATCTTTTCGCCAGGGCACACCTTTATACCTCTCATCGCTGACCATTCCTTACTCCTCGTTGCATGTATTGCTTTCCATTAATGACCATTGCATGATTTTAACCAGGACCCCATTTAGCACAAATGGAAAGTACGCGCCATAGTGTTTTTTTCTTTACGACCCCATATCTGTGGAACTCCACGCCATTATTCATACGCAGGGAAACCAATCTCAAGAAATTTAAGGTACTTTTGAAGGCATGGTTGTTTCACCAGGCATATTCCAGTGAGTGAGACACCTGTCTTGGGTGTCGGTATTTATTTATTACATTTGTATCCCACATTTTCCCACACATTTGCAGGCTCAATGTGGCTTACATTGCTCTGTCATGGTGTCACCACGACAGAATAGCATATACAATTATTAATTTCATAAGAACATGGGAAACATACAGCCTTATTTTCGAAAGTGATGGGCGCCCAGATTTCGACCCAAATCGGGAGATAGGCGCCCATCTCGCAAAGGCGCCCAAATCGGTATAATCGAAAGCCGATTTTGGGCGTCTTCAACTGCAATCTGTCGCGGAAATGGGCAAAGTTGATGGGGGCATGTCGGAGGCGTGGTGAAGGCGGGACTGGGGCGTGTTTATCTGCCAAGGAGAGATGGGCGCCTTCGGCCGATAATCGAAAAAAGAAAGGTGTTTTTAGCGCCAATTTGGGTCATTTTTATTGGACCCTTTTTTTCATGAACAAGTCCCAAAAAAGTGCCCTAAATGACCACATGACCACTACTACTACTACTACTACTATTTAGCATTTCTATAGCGCTACAAGGCATACGCAGCGCTGCACAAACATAGAAGAAAGACAGTCCCTGCTCAAAGAGCTTACAATCCACCAAAGGGAATCGGGGATGATCACCCCTGACTCACCCAGTGGTCATTAACCCCCTCCCAGCAAAAAAAAAAACTTTAACAACTTTTTTTCCAGCCTGTATGCCAGCCTCAAATGCCATACCCAGCTCCTTCACAGCAGTATGCAGGTCCCTGGAGCAGTTGTTAGTGGGTGCAGTGGACTTTACCCAGGTGGACCCAGGCCCATCCCCCCCTACCTGTTACACTTGTGGTGGTAAATGGGAGCCCTCCAAACTGCCCCCAAAACCCACTGTACCCACATGTAGGTGCCCCCCTTCAGCCATAAGTGCTATGGTAATGGTGTAGAGTTGTGAGCAGTGGGTTTTGGAGGGGATTTGAGGGGCTCAGCACCCAAGGGATGGGAGCTATGGACTTGGGAGGTATTTAATTTTTTTTCTAATTGTTACAAGTGCCCCCTAGGGTGCCCGGTTGGTGTCCTGGCATGTGAGGGGGACCAGTGCACTACGAATCCTGGCCCCTCCCATGACCAAATGCCTTGGATTTGTTCGTTTTTGAGCTAGGCGCCTTCAGTTTCCACTATCGCTGAAAAACGAAACCGCCCAGCTCAAATCCACACAAATCCGATGGATTTGCCAGGCACAAACCGTATTATCGAAAAAAAAAGATGGGCGGCCAATTTTTTCGAAAATACGGTCTGTCCCGCCCCTTCACGTACCCGTTCTCGGCCATAAACGCCCATGGAGATGGGCGTTCGCGTTCAATTATGCCCCTCCACGTGTATAAAAGCATCATGTATATAGATAACATTATCGGAATAACAGGTAACGCAGCAATGTATTAATGTTCAAATGATGGATCGTTATGGTATATTCTATTAAAGAGGTAAGTCTTCAAGGATTTCCGAAAGTTGAGTTGGTCTTGCATTTTTTTCATAGCAGTTGGTAGTGCATTCCATAGCTGCGTACCTATGTAGGAGAAGCTGGTATCTGGGAAGAAGTGTGTATGACTAATAGTTTTGTTGGACACAATTTGCTAATAATGTAGTACTTCTTGTATGTATGTTTTAGTTTCCTGTCTGATTATTGTAGCTTTGGATTTTATTTGTAAACCGCTTTGTTCTGTCTGTGAGTTAGGGGCCATTTTATTAAGCCTCAGTAAAAAGTGGCCTGTGGTAGTGTAGGTGCGCGTATTGGGTGCGTGCCGGGTCAGTTTTTACCACATCTACAACAAATAGCTTTTTCTTAATGGGACGGGAAAAGAGCCTGCAGTAAAAATGAAACCAGTGTGCACCCAAAACCGACCTGAGCCCTCAATGCCACCCACTGATCTAGCGGTAAAGGTTCCGATCACCGCCGGAACTGGCGTGTGTAGGAGGAAATAAATAATTCATTCACACGTTATGGGCACACACCAAATCTGAAACTACCACCAGTCTCATTTGGGCGTGCACTGCACGTGCGTAGAGTCTAGTGCAGCTTAGTAAAAGGGCTCCTTAAAACGGTATATCAAACCATGAATAAATAAATAAATAAGCATTACTTGTAGAATGAGTGCCTCAAAGGACATGAAAATGTGAGGAAAGTGATAGAATCAGGATCTCTCCTTCTTGCAGGTTGTCCCAGGGACTGCCATTGCAGTGATCTGGAATGAGGGCAGGGGCGTATCTGCGTGGGGCCTCAGGGGCCTGGGCCCCCGCAGATTTTGCCCTGGACCCCCCTACCGCCATCAACCCTCCCCCGCTGCCATTGCTTACTTTTGCTGGCGGGGGACCCCAACCCCCGCCAGCCGAGGTCCGCTTCCACCTGCCGCTGCCTTAAAAACTACTTCTTCAGCCGGCGAGGGACCCCAAACCCCCGCCAGCCGCCCCGAGGTGTTTAAAATTCATCTTCGGCCTCCGTGGCCGTGCTGCTGTTGATAGGAGCTGTTGAATCCACTTCGGAGTCTGACGTTGCAGCACGTACAACGTACAACGACGTCAGACTCCGAAGTGGATTCAACAGCTCCTATCAACAGCAGCATAGCCACGGAGGCCGAAGATGAATTTTAAACACCTCGGGGCGGCTGGCGGGGGTTTGGGGTCCCCCGCCGGCTGAAGAAGTAGTTTTTAAGGCAGCGGCAGGTGGAATCGGACCTCGGCTGGCGGGGGTTGGGGCCCCCCGCCAGCAAAGGTAAGCAACGGCAGCGGGGGAGGGTTGGCGGCGGGAGGGGGTGGAGAGAGTCATTGGTGGCGGTGGGGGCTCTGACAATGGCGGGGGGGGTCAGTGGTGGCGGGGGGGGGGCTAAAATGTGCCCCCTCCCTCTGGCTCTGGCCCCCCCTACCGCCGGAGTCCAGATATGCCCCTGAGAGGGTGTAAGAAACCTACACAACTCTACTGTACAAGCTATAAAATAAAGAAAGAACATGAACATAGGAAAAGAGGAAACCAAGAAAGGACTGAAATTGTGCAGAGAGCTGGGGTAAAGGATTCTGTAGATAATGAGATCTAAATAAGTGAGCTGAGAATTGTACAGGATACAGGAACTACTTTATTGCAATTCATCTAGTTATATTACAGCCAAGTGTATACACATATAGCATTTAATACTGCATTTAATAAATACAACTGATAGCAAAGATAAAAACAAAATAACCAGTAAAATGCCCATGTTAAACACATGTATACCCTTGTTCAGTGCACTGTAATGAGTAACTGCCTGTTACAAATAAATATATAAAAATGTCCAATGGAATTCATATTTTGCCAAGCTTTATTTAGGCTTTTGTTTATGACAGAGTTAAAAAAAACACAAATGAAGTACAATAGAAATTATTTAAATAAGTTACATCTATATTATATGAAGCAAAACACTTATGGCATTTAAAAACCTAAGGGGCCCTTTTACTAAACTGCATTAAGTACTAACGTTTGAAAAATGGCCTAATGCAGGATGACGTAAAGCATTTTGCAATCGTTTTGCCATTTGTATGCACTAACCCCCAAATTCTATATACAGCGCCTTAAGTTGTGCATGCTAATTTGGCCGTATGGTCAAATTGCAGGCACAACTTAATTAACAAGCCAATCAATGCCGATAATTGGTACTTAATCACCTCGAGTATTGTGTCCAATTCTGGTCGCTGCATCTCAAAAAAGATATAAAGGAATTAGAGAAGGTGCAGAGAAGGGTGACGAAAATGATAAAGGGAATGGAACGACTTCCCTATGAGGAAAGGCTGAGAAGGTTAGGGCTCTTCAGCTTGGAGAAAAGGCGGCTGAGGGGTGATATGATAGAAGTCTACAAGATAATGAGCAGATTAGAGCGGACAGTTGTGAAGCGTTTGTTTACACTTTCAAACAACAAGAAAACCAGGGGACACAAGATGAAGCTAGAATATGGTAGATTTCAAACAAATAGGAGAAAGTTTTTCTTTACTCAGCGTGTAGTTAGACTCTGGAACTCGTTGCCGGAGAATGTAGTGACAGCAGCTGGCCTTACGGAATTTAAAGGGGGTTTGGACATATTCCTGAAGGAAAAGTCCATTGAACATTATTACATTTTTGTAGGGGGGGGGGGGGTCCGCGTTCTTGAAGCCTGGATTGGCGGCTGTCGGAGACAGGATGCTGGGCTTGATGGACCCTTGGTCTTTTCCCAGTATGGTGATACTTATGTACTTATGTACTTATATACACACACAAATTTCTAGGTGTATTCTATAATACAGTGTGCATAAATTCTCATGTGCGCAGTTGAAAAGGGGGCATGGCCATGGGCATGGAATGGGCGCTTTGTGGGCATTTCAAAAAAACTATGCATACTATTACAGAATGCACCCGATCAGCGCCAAACTTAGGCGCAGATATTTAGGCCTGGTTTTAGGTGGCCTAAATGGGTGTGCCTAAATTTTAATTGCAAGAACGGTGCATGTGTATATTCTATAAACTACTTGTAACTTTAGGTGTCATTTATAGATTCACACTAACTACGTGCTTTTTCATCGCCAATTTACAATTTGTCCCTAACTGCATGTTATTTTGGTGGGAAGGGGGGGCATGTCAGGGTTGCAGAATGGGCATGGAAGTGCTATTCAGCTACTGCGCTGATATTAGCGTATGGGGAAAAAGATATAATTGAAAAAGGTTGAATTTACGACTACAGTTAAGAATTAGCTTGGCACGAGGGAAAGTTCCATATTAGGACACGCTAAGCCCATTTACTAGTACAGCTTAGTAAAAGGGCCCTTATCAGCAGTATATGTACTAATATAGTTCAAAGAAATAGTTCATGATGTTGAAGGCAGGTATATAGGAAACAAGGTGCTCCTTTTACTAAAGTGCGCTGAAAAATGGCCTGTGCTAGTGTAGGCACGTGTATTGGACGTGTACAGATCCATTTTTCAGTGCACCTGTAAAAAAAAAGGCTTTTGGGCCGAAAATGGACGTGCGGCAAAATTAAAATTGTCATGCGTCTATTTTGGATCTGAGAGTTTACCGCCAGCCCGAGGTAAGGTCTCACATGTTAACCAGGCAGTAATCATCAGTGCGCGTACACTGCCCGGTTAGCACCACACATTGGAAAATAAAAAAAATATTTTCCGGTGCGCATATCGGACGTGGGTGAAAAATGGAATTACTGCCCGGGCCATGCGGTAGCCGGGTGGTAGTTCCAAATTGGTGCACGTTGGATGCACAAAGGCGCCTACATGGCTTAGTAAAAAGGGCCCCAAGGTGACTTCTGTTTTATTAACCTTTGACAGGTAGCCTCCAAACCAGGTTAAGGGGCCCTTTTACTAAAGTTTAGCACAAGCTTAGCACACGATAACAGACATTAGCATGCGCTAAATACTAAAAAAAAAAGGTCACACGCCCTTTATACAATCGTCTTTAGCACTGATTCCTTTGCCTATCTTTAGGCACCAGACGTATTTCTGCTGAAACCTGGTGTAAATGTTGGCGCCCAGGTTAGGCTTTGCCCAGGGCCGCCGAGAGACTGGGCCGGGCCTGGGGCAAGGCCGCCCCTGGGGCCCCACCCCTGCCCCCCCTGAGGTTGTCGTCATTGTTGGCCCCCTCCACCCGTCCCCCTCCGTTCACCACCAGGCCGGGCCCCCCTGAATTCAAATCATAGCGCCTCACCTCAACCTCGCTCCATGTGAAAGAAGCGCAGCAGTGGCAGTCTGCAGATCGCCTCCCTTCGGGCCTTCCCTGCCTGTGTCCCACCCTCGTCTGACGTAACTTGCACGAGGGCGGGACACAGGGAAGGAAGGCCCGAAGGAAGGCGATCTGCAGACTGCCACTGCTGCGCTTCTTTCACATGGAGCGAGGTCGAGGTGAGGCACTATGATTTGAATTCAGGGGGACCCGGCCCGGTGGCGGACGGAGGGGGGCGGGTGGAGGGGACTGCAGCAGTGGGCCCCCTTGGAGGCCCGGGCCCGGGGAATTTTGTCCCCACTGCCCCCCCCCCCCCCCTCTCGATGGCCCTGGCTTTGCCAAGGCCATGTTCTATAATTCTGTGTGCAACTGTTCAGTAAACCCCTAACACGCCCATGGCCTCTCTCCCTTATAAGTTACGCACTTGGGGGCCCTTTTACTAAGGCACACCAAAAAGTGGCCTGCGCTGGTGTAGGCGCGTGTTTTGGATGTGCGTAGGTCCATTTTTCAGAGAGCCTGGAAAAAAGGCATTTTTTTTTGGTGGCCGAAAATGGACATGCGGCAAAATTAAAATGAGCACGTGTCTGTTTTTGGTCTGAGACCTTACTGCCACCCATTGACTTGGCGGTAAGGTCTCGTGCCGGGTGGTCAGCGTCAGTGCAAGTAAACTGACGATTACCGCCGGGTAAGCGCAACACAGTAGAAAATATTTTCTACGTGTTGTGGACGCAGTTCAAAAATGGAATTGCCACCCGGGGAATGTGGTAGCCGGGCGGTAGTCCCAATTTGATGCGCGTTGGATGCGCATAGGTGCCTACGCACCTTAGTAAAAGGGCCCCTAGTAGAGTTAGGCGCCATGATGCGTGTGCAAATTTTAATGAGTGCCAATTAGCATCAATAATTGGTTGTTGCCTAAGAAAAGAAAGATGATCAAGGACAAAACATGGTGATTTTATTTTCCCCAGGATTCAGTGTAAAGATTTTTTTTTTTATCACTATTTTGGGTCTTCTTCTGCTAAAGACTGAGGGAGTGGCAAGTGATCATAATCCCCCAAAATTGGGCGCTGATATTTGGGTACCGATAAAAGAGGCGTGCCCAACTAAACAAGCCAATAATTGGCACCAATCTGAATTTGCATGCACATCTTGCTACATGCAATTCTATAAAAATGTGCACCCAAATCCCATAGCGTGCAATCCAAAAGGGGGTGTGGCTATGGGAGATGCATGGGCGGGTCAGGGGTGTTCCTAAAAGTTTTGCACAGTTATTCTATAACAGAGATGTGTGCCCAAATTAGCTGCCAGAAATTACACCTGGTTTCAGCAGGTGTAAATCCTGGTATCCAAAACTGGCACTCAGTGCTCTTTAAGTGCCCATTATAGAATAGCATTGAGCATTGATTTTTTTTTTAACTGAATCTAACTCAGTATGTATATGTGTAACTCAAGGATGACAAATTGTCTTTTCTGGCCCATTGCCATTGCCAGAAGATTCCTCATTGTCTTTAAACACTGCAGGTACTCCACTTTTTCTCTATAGAATGATCTGGCTCCTTCTGCTCTTTGATGCTTGCAGCCTAGCTATTCTATATTTTCTACAAAATGCGGAGGTGGGGGGAGGGGGATGTGTCCAGGTCTCATTTCTAATTCAGACATGAACTCTCTCTCCTTCTGCTCTTATCCTCTTCATGTGCTGAATTTCTCACTGACTTCTCCATCACGTGTCCCCCACTACCACCACCCTCCCAACTTTTGATAGGAGCCCATAGGTTCAGATACAGTTCTTACCCTAAAAATCCAAGGGGTCCTTTTACTAAAGTGCGCTGAAAAATGGCCTGCGCTGGTGCAGATGTGTATATTGGAGGCGCACAGGTCCATTTTTCAGTGCACCTGAAAAAAAGGTATTTTTTTTTGGCCAAAAATAGATGTGTGGCAAAATAAAAATTGGTGTGCATCCATTTTGGGCCTGAGACCTTACCACCACCCACTGACCTAGCGGTAAAGTCTTACGGGTTAACCAGGCAGTAATGGTCTACACGCATACAATGCCGATTACCGCCCGGTTAGTGCAGTGTGCCGGAAAATTTCCGGCATGCCTAGTGGATGCGCGTAAAAAATGAAATTACCACCCAGGCCACAAAGTAGCTGGGCAGTAGTTCAAAACTGACACGTGTCGGACACACATATGCGCTTTATGCGGCTTAGTAAAATGGCTCCCAAAAGCACTAGCTCATAGACTTTGGCATTGAAACTATATAGGAATTATATGGAATATAGCATTCCATAAACACACACATTACAGAACACAGGAACAGCGCAAAGCAAGCTAAATACCTTTCTTCGATAGGCAGCAACACAATATTCAGCTGTGAATTTCAATTTCCATAAATTTTCTTTTCTTTTTTTTTTCCGGCAAGTCACTGGCAACTGTTGGCTTCAGCAAAAGCAAAACTGCACAAACTATCACAGATTTTTGTTTATGTTCTTTTAATGATTTCTATTTTCTTCTCTCTTGTGGCAATAAAAGCCATATGAATCAGTGGATACAGTACCTATACTTTATCCAGACCTTTCAACCAAACCACCACAGAAACAGTAAACTGAAACCAGTTCACTAAAAAATTCATTTGCTTGAAATGAGGAAAGACAACCAAAGAAATAAGACTGTGGGGGCAGGGGGGATGAAAAATATTTATAAAAAGTTGTAACATGTACACCAGTTCCTTCAGGTAACTTCCATTGCTTACTTTCTTTTCTATCAATTTGAGTCCTTCCTTTTCCCCCCCGCTGTATATCCTCTTCCAAATCTGTCTTGCGCACCCTGGCTGCGACTTCTTTGGCTCTGACTTGTAACAAATATAGAAAATGTACAACTGGTTCTGGCAGTAAATTCTGAATGTGGTGTTGAACAGACGGGACCATCTCACAAGTAGTCTTCCTCCCCTCTGACATACAGAATGGATACTCTTTGCTCCAGTGAAGATGCTGAATAAGGCAAGGGTTAGAATTCATTAACTTTTTTAATTGACCATTTAGGAATGTTTGTTTGCTTGCTGCCTCTCACTTGCACCTGCCCCCTGCCTGTTTCCTTTTCCTGAGCTTTCATCCATCCTCCCTGTCTCCTCTTTCTCCTTCCTCACTATCTGACTCAGGGGCCCTTTTTGTAAGCCACATAAGCGTCTACATGTGCCCAACACGTGCCAAAATGGAGTTACCACCCGGCTACCGTGTGGCTCTTGCAGTAATTTCGTTTTTGGCACGCGTCCGATATGCGCATCGAAAATTTTTTTATTTCCGGACACACATGCATATTGGATGCATGCCAGTGGCATTTGATGCGTGTAGGTCATTATTGCCCGGTTACTTTATGAGTCTTTACCGCTAGGCCAATGGCTGGTGATAAGGTCGCAGACCCAAAATGGATGCGCGGCAATTTTGATTTTGCCGCACATCCATTTTCTGCAAAAATTTTAAAAAAGGCCTTTTTTACAGGCGTGCTGGAAAATGGATCGGCGTACACTACCGCAAGCCATTTCTCAGCGCACCTTAGTAAAAGGACCCCTCAGTTAGCACATGGGAAAAAGATAGGCAGGAGACAGAAACTTGTCCACATCGGCTCAGTCAGTCCTGTGATTTCTACCTTCCTTCCCTAGTATCTGGCCCCTGTCTTTCTTTCTCCGTCAATTTAATTGAACGGTGACAGCCTGGGTTGCTACTCCCCACTGCTCTTCTTCCTCCTCAATGCCAGCACCATGAGAACATTCAAAGCTCTGAGTGAGGGCCCAGCATTTCCTTTTCTTGAACTTGCACTGTACAAAATTGGCATCAGGGAGTGCTGGCCTGCAACTGTGAGTTTGGAACATATTTGCAGTGCCAGCCTTGAGGAGAAAGAACGGTTTGGAGCTCCAGGACCCGCGCCTAAAATTTACATGGGATTGGGAAAAGGGGGTGTGGAAATGGGAGGGGCATGTGTGTAATAGGGGCATTCCTAAAATTAACGCAAGTTGTTATAGTATAGCGGGGTTACACTGAAGGTTATTGTTGAGGTGATTTGTAGAGGTTGGTTCGTTGATTTTGAGGATGTAGGCTGGTGACTTTTGTAGTCATCTGGGGGGGGGGGTACTGATGAGGTGATTTGTGGAGGTGCCATGTTGATTTGGATTGGGCTTGCTGGTTGGTTGGTTGGTTGGGTTAATTGATGAGTTTGATGAGATAGATTTGATAGGAGTGGGATGTAGGTTTCTTATGTGATTAGCTATAGAATTTTTTGAAGAGGTAGGTTTTCATTTCTTTTCGGAATTACTTAATGTATCAGCTACACACAAAGATCTGTACACTTACCCAAGCCTGAGGATATGTGCTGGACTTTTGCTTTCAAAGAGCTTTTATGTTCAAGTTTTCTTCTATGAAGTGCTAAAAAAAAACAGTAAAAGATCATATACAAAACTAATAGCCAATTGGTGTAACGCTCTTTGAAATGGTCATGGCCTTGTTGCACTGCATAGCCATGGCCTATTGGGATTTGCATCAGTCTGACCTCGCTTTTGTGTTGTCAAATTTATGGGAAGGACCATTATGTATTTTAGTTGTACAATTCAAGTACAGGTAACCTCCGTTACCAATCAAACCAAGTCTGAAAATGCCCAGCGCAGCTCCCAGCTCACAAGGTAAATTTAGGTTCTACCACACAGCTCCAAACAAAATTGTCCCTCCTCCAGAGCTATGAGTCACCAGATGCTATGTAACCAAAACTGATTGAATTAAGTCTCTGGCAGTGTAGATTCAACAGACAATTCTAATGAAAACAGACACCAGATTCAATGTAACCAGATTAAGTCACAGGTTTAAAACACAGTTCCAATGAAAACACCTTTAAGACAATTCCAGCATGAAAAGATGAAATCACTAGCACAGATATTCAAAACACAATTCTCTAAAATCCCTTTAAGACAATACCAGCATAAAAATATAAAATCACAGTGCAATATAGGCAATAGGATAGAGACAGATAAGGAACTTATAGAGGTCAGGCCCTCTGCAAGTGAAAGGACAGGGTTTTTTTTGTTTGTTTTTTTTTTGTGTTAATAGGATAGAATAAAAAAAGGGGGTGAAATAAAATAAAGGAGTCAATAGTTAATCAGGAATATATTAGGTAACCTCAGTTACCAATCAAACCAAGTCTGAAAATCTAGTGATCTAGGTACCAACATCAAATATTTGTGGTACTTATAACTTCTAGGCAATGCCAAAGACCTAGATATTCAGTGCGATGCCCAGATAAGGGCTTGAAATAAATATGTGGGTTTAATTCCACCCGTGCCAGGCCGTGTTTTAAAAAATGCAGTCACTGCAGGCTGAATATTGGCCGGTGTGTGCAACTCTTGTTAAAATGTTAATACAGGTTAGTGAATGGGGCCCTAAACGTCCACTTGAGGCAACAGAGGATGAACAACTTACCCAATGTTATCAAAACCACCACTGAGAGAAGCAGGTTTTGAACCCCAAGTTCCCTGGTTTAACTGCCCACTGCTCTAACCATAGGCCATTTCTCTACTTATCCTTGGGCTTGTAATTTTTACCTTTAATCAAGTATTATACACCAGGAATTATGCACATTTTCTGAATCTGCATTTCTTTGCTTTCACATTAGCAATAACTATTGCTATTATTCTGAAAACAACAAAAGATGTAAAACATGCTTTAATAAATTTTTTGACACTCTACCTCTTAATGTTAGATGTCCAATAAAAGCCAGCGTAGTCACTAGTACCATAAATACAGCGACTAGTGTGATCAGCAGCAAGTATTTCTCATTATCACTTGTATGATCCAAAGATGGCAATGCTAAAAAAAATATATTGTTATTATTATTATTAGAGTCTATGATCTTCCATGCATTTTCAGAACACAAACTGTAGGGTTTCTCTGTGTTGATGGAACATGACAAATGGCTTCGTTCTTTGCAGGTGGCAAGAAATATTTGATAGATTGCCTATTGCCATCAGCATCAATGGTCTATAATAATTATAGAACAGGATTATAACATAAAAAAACAAAATATAAGTGTACATAAAATATATCCTCAAAGTTAAATACATATGACATCAAAAATGCCCAACATTTAAACACAGGACCTCAAAAACATTGAAAATGTCCACTGAAAATTTAAAATAGTATCTTAAAAGTAAATCAATAGCATCACATGAAGGAAGGTATAACCACGCTTGCGTTTTTCCCTTTGTCTCTCTAAAATGTACACCAATGATAAAAAAATAATGGCTGTTCCTTAATCAGTGGCAAAATATTACATTACATTATTCTATCCCTAAAAGTCACTATTTCTTGAAGCGGAAACGTAAAGTTGTTTATTCTTTATGCTGCTCATTTTCAAAGTAGATGGATGTCTTAAAATGCCTTTTAAAAACTATCTGCTAAAAACGTCCAAATCCTGATTTTGGAAAGTCAGAGAGGTCCTTTTACTAAGCAGCAGTAAGCACTAATGCGTATACTTTCCCGGCACTAAAAAATACTTTATATTTTTTTGCATCGGGGGGGCTTGTTTGGGGGTGGAGAGTAGGCATTTCCAGGGCTAATTGCTGCATGCCAACTGATTAGTGCATGGTTAGTGTATGAGCCAGTGGTCCCCAAACCTGGTCCTGGAGGCACTCCAGCCATTCAGGTTTTCAGGATATCTACAATGAATATTCAAGAGAGAGATTTGCATGCACTGCCTCCACAGAGGCAAAATAATAAGATTTTTTGTCTTATTTTGCATCCCTCTCCTAATAATTCCTAGCATCCTATTTGCTTTTTTTGGCAGCCTATTTATATTTGTACTGCTCATAGGTTTTCCCAGGGGTGTAGCTTGGGCAAAGCAGGGGCAGATTTGTGATTCACTTGCATATTTATTAACATACTCATGTCCGTGCATAGAGTACATGCCCACCTTTACACCCTCTTTGAAGCAGACATAAGTTTGTGCATGAGAATTTGTGCTCGTAGAAAAGTGAGCATAAAATAGGTGATTTTTAGAACTTTGATATAGGTGACCCATTTGGAAATTACTTCCCACTTGCAAACACTGCATATTAAGGACTAAGGGGGGATGCACTAAAGTCAGCGTTAGAGCCGTTCTGTACCGAATTCCAAAGCGAATTGATAGGGAACAGCTATGCATGAAGGAAAGGGAATGCAAATGCATTCTCTAATCCTTCGTAAAACCGTCGGATAATCGGCTGGTAGAGCATGCGCAGAGCAGCCAAGTGTTATGCTGGCTGCTCTGCGCATGCCAAGGACGTAAAAAAAAAACACGTCCTTTATGGACGTCATTTATGGATGTCCTTGCCCCCCCACCTGAGGTCGCCGCTCCCCGCTCCCCCCTGCATTGAAATCAGAACTTTACACAGCCTCGGCCCCCCTCCCTTCCTTCCTTCCTTGAAATGACAGCTTCCCCGCCATCCGTAAGTCAGACGAGGGCGGGCCAGGGAGAAAAGGAGGGAAGTCCGGAGAGGCGATCAGCTGTTGTTGCCGGTGAAGCGCCTTCACACGGAGGTGAGAGGCGCTGTGAGGGCCCAGTGGCAGATGGAGGGGGGCGGGTGGAGGAGGGGGAGCGGCGGCGGCGACGACCTCAGGGGGGCGGAGGATGGCGGGGAGCTGTCATTTCAAGGAAGGAAGGGAGGGGGGGGGGCCAGGGCTGCGTAAAGTTCTGATTTCAATGCAGGGGGGAGGGGGAGCGGAGAGAGGCGGCGACCTCGGGCAGGGAGGGCAAGGCTGTCCATAAAGGACGCTCCTGATGAGCACTTGGTGGTTTTTGCCCCCTCCCAATTTTTTTTTACATTTTATAAGTTTTCTGAGCCCGCGTAGCCCCAACGAGAGGTACAGACCTCTCATTAGATTTCCCAGCATTTTCCAGCGTTAGGGCAAGCGGAAAAGCTTAGTGCATCTCATTTCAATAGGGTTTCTACACAATTTGCTCATCTGCATTCCGTTTGCGTTAGCTGCTACAGTCGTCGGAAAAAAGTATTTAGTGCATGCTAGGGTTTACTACTTGCTCGTTAATGGCTTGTTATTGGCTCATAAAGTTAACTTAATGAGCCATTAACGAGCAAGTAGTAAATCCTGACATGCACTAAAGACTTCTCCAAGCCATGTTCCGACAACGGTAGCAGCTAACAAAAACAGAATGCAGATGAGTAAATTGTGTAGAAACTCTATTGTAATGAGATGCACTAAACTTTTCCGATTGCCTTAACGCTGGAAAGTCTAACGAGAGGTCTGTACCTCTCGTTGGGGCTGTGCGGGATTGTAAAACTGCTACAAAAGTGACAAAAACAAAAAATTGGGGAAAAAAAGTCAAGTGCTCGTCAGGGACGTCCTTTTTGGACGTCCTTCACTCCGAAACAAAACAAAAAAATAGTGCTCTGCTTCAAAAAAGACGTCCATTTTGGCCGTCATCCCCCCCCCCCCCCCCCCCCCCGCCTGAGAATACAAAAGTCAAGTGGGAGGGCTGCAGAGTGGTTTGCTGCTATGACCGGCTCCTGAATCGTTGCAGGACGACTGAACTCCAGAGGACAATGCAGTTGAGGATGCCCATCCCCCCCAAAAATGTCCATCTTGGCCATCATTCCCCCCCCCCCCCCCCCCCCCGCAATAATAAAAATGTCCTTTTTGGCCGTGCTTCACTCAGCTGAGAGACCTGGAAGTCTCTGAGCCAATCACAACGCGTTTAGCTGAGCTTGGCTGCTCTGCGCATGCCTGACCAGCCGATTGGCCGACTGTTTAATGATGGAATAGAGAATGCAAGTGAGCTACAACGAGCAGCTCATTTGCATTCCCTTTCCTTAATGCATGCCCGTTCCTTACCGGTTCGCTAAGGGAATCTAACGATTGTTTAGTGCATCTTGCTGTAAATTCAGTAAACGGAGCCCAAATTTGGGCTGAGTGCTATTCTACAAATGGTGCTATAAGTTAGGTGCCATTTATAGAATAGCACTCAGCGCTGGGGTTTATGCCCAATTTCGGGCATGAGGATTTAAACCAACTGAAACCTAGTGTAAATCCTCACGCCCAAAATTGGGAGTGAATCTCCCATATTCTATAATACTGCACACATCTGAAGAGAACACCCCCTGACCCACCCATGCCCTTGCCATGGTTATACCCCATTTTCAGATGCATGCTTTAAAAGTTACGTGCACATCTTTATAGAATACCGACCAGGACAATGCACACATACATTCAAATTGTTCCCATCAATTATTGGCGCTAACTGACTAATTATTCAATTAAATTGCACATGCAACTTGGGCCCATGCCCAAATTTGTGTGTGTAGTTTTGAGCGCCATTTATAGAATTTGGGGAGTAAATGGTTTATTTTGCAAATAATGCACACAAAAGGAAAGACATTCCCTTTGTTTACTTTTCTATTTCCAAATGACTCATATCCCTAACAATTATATGCACACATATCTGCACTAAACTCAGAACTAAACCCAGCCATTATTTATAATGATTGACTTTAGTACTTACGACATGGGATATTGCAGATCTGAACGGGAAGCGAATAGTTTACATCTGTCCTCCAGCCCTAGTTCAATACAAAAGAATTCACACCATATGGTCATCGTATTTCCTCTTCTGTTAAGTTCCTTCATTTATTAGGGGGCACCACTGAGGAAAGTTTGTTCACAGCTTTGCATAGCACACTATTCCAATATCAACTTATTACTGTTGTTAGAAAATTATGCATCAATAAGGCAAACCTCTTTGAGGATAACTTTCAAAACCTTTAAACCCAGGTAACCAGTAATGTACTCCGGTTAAATTGCTTGGCTGGAAATTTTCTTGAACTCTCTGGCTGAAAGCATGTGCTGGCGTCCTCAGGGGTCCTTTTACTAAGCCACAGTAAAAAGTGGCCTGCAGTAGTGTGGGCACGTGTTTTGGACACACACTGGGCCATTTTTTTTACCGCGGCTGAGAAAAGGGGCTTTTTTAATGGGTTGGGAAATGGGCATGTGCTGAAATTAAAACTAGCACGTGCCTATTTATGGCCTGAGCCCTTAATACCACCCATTCGCCTAGCGGTAAGGGCTCACGTGCTACCCACGCAATAACCATGCAGCGCTTGCCAACTGCCGGTTACTGCTGGGAACACCCCTCATGGTAGAAAATAGAAAATTATTTTCTACCGTGTGATTCGGCATGCGCCAAATTCATAATTACTGCTGGGTGCACGTGCTAGCGATTTGGTATGCACTACCCATGCGTTAGCCCTCCCACGCCTTGGTAAAAGGGCTCCTTAGTGTGCATTCATTTAGCAAGATTAAAAAGAGGCATGCCCCTGGTTCTGTTTAGATCAGGGGAAGAAAACAGTGCACATACAGGAGATTTGCAAAAGTACACTTGAATTTATGCCCCTTTCAGCTACCTGTAGAATAAGAAGATGCAAACTAGCAGAGTAATTCTGCAAAGAAAGTAATTGACATTTATTGAGCAAATACTTGCGAAAGTGACCAGAATACTGACATGCAGGGTGAGGCAAAATAAAGTAACCTCCTAGAGGGTTTTGCCATTTTCTCAGCAACCGCTTTGAATTTCAATGAGAAATTTTAAATATTTATTTATTTATTACATTTGTATCCCACATTTTCCTCCCTATTTGTAGGCTCAATGTGGCTTACATAGTGCCGGAGAGCTGTTTGCAGACTCCGGAGTAAACAAATACAACATACTTACTTATTAGTATTCAACGTTTAATTATCTTAAGCTATGTTGATGTTACTGACATTTTAGCATTACTACCTAGCGATTTTTGCACGTTAAAAATGTTCCAAGCTAAAACACAGTAAAATAGCATCGTTCAAGTGATAAAACAATTAACAATGCATCAGAATTTCACAGTCACTGCGAATGCTTAAATTGTCCACCCCCAGCTTTAACACAGGCCTTTTTATTCCCTTACCCTTAATTGTTCTGTCTGTTTACCTGTCTTATCTAGATTGTAAGCTCTTTGAGCAGGGACTGTCTTTTTGTGTATGGTGTACAACGCTGCGTATGCCTTGTAGCGCTATAGAAATGTTAAATAGTAGTAGTAGTAGTAGGCCTTCTGTCACTTTGGGGAGTTCTTAACAGCTTTGTCGATCGGTCCCTGTGGCAGGCTGTCCCATCTGCGCGCTTCTTTAAGTTCGGTGATTGTTTGTGGCTTTGGGTGGAGCTTATGATAAGCCTCCAACATTGCTCCCCAGACAAAAGTTTGCATCACTGTGATGTCATTAACAGTAAGCTGGTAGCCCTTTTTTCCCCAAATAATGGTATTTTTACAGAGCAAACAGTTTTGAACGTATGATAATCGTTGGATGGCCACGCTAAAAAGTCTGTAATTTGACAATGTTTAAAGATGATCTCATTCCACTCAGCACATAAATGTAGATAGTAAAAACAAATAAAGCTGTAAAATTTCACATAGAAATTCCAGGCAGTTGCTGAGAAAACAGTAAAAAAAACTCTATGGGGTTACTTTTTTTTTTTGCCTCACCCTGTGCATACATGCATAAATTCTGGAAATCCAGCTAAGCACTATTCTGTAACTATGTGCATATCTGGCAGATGGACCTTACATAGATAGAGCCTGGGCAAAGGAAGGAGGCACATGTGTGTAAACACTACCTAAGTCGCACTCATATTTCTGGAATCCAGCTGTATGGCTGGTGCATATGTGAGTATATATCATGTTGCACTAGTATTCTATAAAGGAAAGTTGGGGACCCTTTTACTAAGGCGTGTATCAATTTGGAATTACCGCCCCGGCTACCGCGAGCACCAGGCATTAATTCCATTTTTTACACACTTCCGATACGCACAGCAGAAAATATTTTTTATTTTCTACCGCTTGGCCCTAATCAGGCAGTAACTGGCAGTGTACGCACACTGACGATTACCGCCTGGTTAACGCGTGAGACCTTACCGCTAAGTCAACGGGTGGCGGTAAGGTCTCAGGCCCAAAATGGATGTGTGCCAATTTTTATTTTGCCGCAGGTCCATTTTTGGCCCCCCCAAAAAAGGCCATTTTTTGCAGGCGTGCTGAAAAATGGACCTGCACACATCCAATACACACGCCTACAACAGCGCAGGCATTTTTCAGCGAACCTTAGTAAAAGGTCCCCATGGTACTTACTTTCCTTTATAGAATACGCTCCAACCGGTTGTTCTCTAGATGCCTACATGTTGGTACCATTTTATAGAATTGCCCCTTTATTACGCATTTTTCCTCAGATTCTATATAGATGAGTGCCCAAATCTGGGCACGGATTCCAGATGCACATGCAAACTAACTAGTCAATTAAGCGCTAACAATCAATTATTGGCATTGAATGGCACTTAATTGGCAGTAATAACGAGTTACACGTGCATCTGCCCTATGTCCTATCCTATAACATGTGTGCCTAAATTTTATAGCATGCAACTCAAAATGGGGTGTGGCCAAGGAAGGGCCATGGGTGGGTCAGGGGCGTTCCTAGAAATGAGGCTTGATGTTATAGTATACTTGGATTTACGCACCCAACTGCCATCGGTTGGGCGTGAGGATTTACACTAGGTTTCAGCAGGCACCCAAATTTACACAGGCGTGATGATTTACACTAGGAGCATAGGCGGTCGGTAGCCCAACTGTTTGGGGAGGCTAAAGGGGGCGGGGTTAGGGGTGGGGCCAGGGTGGAGCTTAAATCCATAATTGTCTGATAACACACAGAAAAAAATAAATAAATAAAAATAAAAGTCACAATTAATACCTTTTATTAAATTTAGATATTAGATATGTATCATATGTCAAAGAATAAAGTGGTTGCTCAAAGCATATTCTAAGCACAGTCGCTCAACTGCAAAACACTATGCACAACTTTGTGCAAAAACACACTCAGAACCTTACTGTACCATAAATATTATACTGGGCAGAACCTAACACACCTATATACCACCCATACGGAAAATGCAGACCGTCAACAATATGAAACAAGGGATCATAATATCACAATTCTCATGTAGAGCCACAAAACATCATGTTTAATGTGGGATAAAATGTCATAAATAAGTAAATAAATATAAACTTTTAATGTTGAGCACCTGATTCTCAAAGTGGACACATTCCAAACACTATAATGAAAATAAAATGATCTTTTCTACCTTTGTAGTCTGGTTGTCCGATTCTGCTGCTATCTGTTCTCAGTGCAGGTCAGGAAGTCATCCTCCTTAAATATCTCCCTGGCAACCCAGCCAACACCCCCTCTGCTCGCCCAGCAGTAAGGTAAACAAACCATACACCAATTTCTACAATTGGTTACACAAGGCTAGAGGGCTTTCACTGCAGCTCCTGCTCAGGGTTGCCAGATGGGCGGTTTTCCCGCCCAATTGGGCGGTTTTCCGCAACCCGCCGCGGGAAATTTTTGCCCGCGGCGGGTTGCGGTTTTTTGGGCTGCTTTTTGGGCTTCAGGGCGGTTTTTTGGGCGGCTTTTTCGGCCGCGGGGGGGCGGGGTTAGTGACGTTGTGGGCGGGGTTAGTGACGTGGGAGGCGGGGCCAATGACGTGGGAGGCGGGGCCGGTGACAGGGGAGGCGGGGCCGGTGACGGCGGGGGCGGGGTTCATGACGGCGGGGGCGGGGGTGATGACGCGGGGGTTGGGGTGTCAGGGGTGGGGTTTGAGTTTGGGCGGGTTTTGGGCGGTTTTTATGCTGGATTGGGTGGGAAAAAAGTTTTCCACCTGGCAACACTGCTCCTGCTGTGAGGATGGAGGTAAATCAACAATTTAAACCTCTCAGAGCACAGCAGGGGAGGATTAGCCTGTCCAAGCCTCTTATACCGGGCGCCTATGACTAGGAGGATTCTCACACCCAAAGTTGGGCACAGGAATCCATGCTAAGTGCTATTCTATAAAGGTTGCTTAGTGCTAAGCAACTTTTATAGAACTGGAGCTTAGCGTGGATCTTAACGGCGCCTAACTTACTGAATCTAGCCCTTTGCCCATAGACACAAAATGAGAAAACTCTGCCTCTACAGGGAATGTGATATAAGACATAACTGAGTATTGGACCCCGAAAAGTGGAATAAACTCCACAATCCTTCCTAACTTTTAGGAAAGGTCTTAAGACTTTTTATTTTCATATAGGGGCAGATTCAATGTATGTTGCCTAAAAAATCCATGCGGAAAACATTTCCGACTAAGCGTATTCTAAAAGCGGTGTATCCCAGCATCTAAAACTTCGTGCCTCCATTTACACCAGTGAAAATGTGGGGTAAATCCCAGTGCGTTCATTTAGGCACAGAGGAACATAGTCTATAACTACACATGCAAATTTCAGAATGCCAAAAGAACACCTATTTCCCCACCTATAAGAATATGCTTAGCGAGTTGTGCTCGTAAATTCTAATTATTGACAATTAGTAATCATAATTGCTTGTTAAGTGCATCAATGCTAATTAGCTTATTAAGCCAATTAAGTTATGCACGTTGTTATAAAATACGCCTGGATTTCAGCGTGGATCTCTAGGTGCACTATATAGAATCCGGGGGATATTAGGTGATTCTATTGTATTTTATAGACAATATATATGTTTTTATTTATTGGTCATTATCATTGTTAACTTTAATTTACTTTTCACTTATTCTTGAATCCATCTGTATTTGTTTTATTCTTATGCTGCAAACCATTTTGAACTGACTTGTTCCATGAAAATGGTACAAACTGTGATTTAAAACTGCTTCTTCTGTTATATTTTGATTCTTATAAAGTGTGTAAACAAGAGTATTTTTCTCTCTCCAGACCTACCTGAACACAGACATCAGAGCCACATACATCTGATGAAATATTAAGGCCTACTGAATCTGAGTTTTGCTGCAAGAGAAAAATAGGGGAGAAAACTGCTAAAATACAATATTCTAGTACAAGAAAGAAATATTTCTGTAAACGTTGCTAGTTTTGCCTTGTAGAAAAATGTTGCAAGAGAGTTAGGCATATTATCACAAAAAAACAAAGGGTGCATATTTTAGCTGCTAACACCATTGCTGGGAACGAAAATATCTTGCCAATGGAAAGCATAACAGTGGTTCTCAATTCTGGTTCTTGGGTCACTCGAGCAGGTCTGGTTTTTAGACTAACAAAATAAGGGGCCTTTTTAGCACTCACTAATGGCCCATGCACTAGGGACCCCTTTTACGAAGCTGCAGCAAAAGGGGGCCTGCGCTGGTGTCGGCGCGTGTTTTTGACGCACTTTGAGGCCCCTCTACTCACTACGAGGCAGGTCTTTCTTTTTTTCAGGAAATGGCCATGCGGCAAGTGAAGCACTTGCCGCATGGCCATTTCAGGGGGGGGAGCTCTTACTGCCACCCATTGAGGTGGCAGTAAGGGCTCCCGTGCTAACTTGGCAGTAACCAGGCAGCACGTGGCACTGTCCGATTACTGCCGGCTACACACTGGCGCTACAAAAATTAAAATATTTTTGTAGCACCGGATATGATGTGCACTTGGGGTGGGAACTACCGCCAGTCTGCAGCCGTTGTCCTGCAATACTTCCTTTTTAGCAAGCGGTAAGCCCGCATTGGGCTTACCATCGCTTTGTAGAAGGGACTCTAAGTGCCACATGATCCTTAGGTATAAAATCAGATGTGTATCATTTAGCATGTATTAATAACTGAGTACCTGAAAATAAGGATGATCCTCCAAACACCGCCAAGGATACTAAGGTCCTCCCAAGGACTTTCACTAACCACACCCTCTCCAAAAGACATTACATGATGTGATACCCACAAGCGAGCCTTCTCCGGAGTAGCCCCCACACTCTGGAATGCATTGCCTGAAAGGCTGCGCTTAACACAAGACTATCTCTACTACAGGAAGCAGGTGAAAGCTTGGCTCTTCAACCAGGCCTTTAACGGAAGAAGTAACTAACTCATTAGTCTTACTCACACACACAAGCAGTGACTCAGGCTGCATATACTGCAGCAGGACATGTTTATCCACTCCTACCCTAGCTGAGAGAATATTTAACCATTTCTCTGACCTCATGTGCAACTTTCTTTAAATCAATCACCTTACTTTCTAACTCTTCCTACTTTCTTACCCTTCTATATGTTACATCTTTGCTTTACCCTTCGCTATCACCTATAATGTTCTATTACGTATTGTGTGAACCAGTGGCGTACCAAGGGGGGGGCGATGGGGGCGGTCTGCCCCAGGTGCATGCTGCTGGGGGGGTGCCGCGCGCCTGTCGACTCCGCTCGTTCCATGCTCCCTCTGCCCCGGAACAGGTTACTTCCTGTTCCGGGGCACAGGGAGCATAGAACGAGCGAAGCCGACAGGCGCGCGGCACCCCCAGCAGGTAAAAATGCACCTGGGGGGGTGTCCTTTCGCCGGGGGGAGGTGTCCTTTCACCGGGGGGGGTCGCGCTGCACCCGGGGGGGGTGCATCGGCGATCCACCCCGGGTGTCAGCCACCCTAGGAACGCCACTGGTGTGACCATTGCTAGTATACCATACCATACTTTGTATTGCTAGTTGAATATTTTTACTGCTGTAATTGCCTATTACTCATGTTTGATCTATTCTTACTGTACACCGCCTTGAGTAAATTCCTTCAAAAAGGCGGTAAATAAATCCTAATAAATAAATATTAGCATGCGCTAAGCTTTAGTAAAACAGCCCCTAAGTGAATGGTCCCCAATTCATAGGCGAATATGATACACAGGATTCTCTCCTTACCTTCCTCCACTCCATCTCCAAATTAACCCACTACGAGGGCTGACCTTTTTCCTTCCTTACTCCCCACTTCATTTAAAAAAAAAATAATGCCCCAAGTGCCGATACCACCTTCCTCTCTCTCTCAGCATGATTGCACACACACACACACACACACACACACACATACAAAAAGAGATCCTGGAAAAAGATACTCATTTTCTCCCTACATCCCAGCATAATGTCCTGTAAAAACAGAGATCAGCCCTCCAATTCCTTCCCTCACACTGGTCAGATTGTCCAGTGGAACCTCCCTCCCTCTACACTGTAATAATAATGTAAAAGAAAGGTATTCCAAGCTCTTCCCCTCCCTCTTACCTCACTAGTACCCCCCCAAAATGGACAGTGTATCTGAGGTCTGCCCCTCCCTCCCTCAGTCCCAGAGGAGAAGCCCTAGCTGGTACTATAAGTAAGGTAACAGGTCGGAAGGTAGAAAGATTCTGCTGCTAGGTAGTTTTGGTTTTTTTAACCATTACAAAGCCCGATGGAGGAAGGGGCGCTTGCAGTTGGGAGCTCTTCTTGTGTTGATCTGACCAGGAAGGGAGGGGGAGGAATCATACCTCAATGCACTGTAGTTATGGGACTGCAGACCAGGAAACAGAAGAAAGATAGATCAGTCCATTTGACACTTTCAGGTCGATATTAAAATATGCTGGTCAGCCCAGGAGTACATATTTAGTGCCACCACTCTGACCATTGCGGTGCTTTCCAGTCAGTGCAGTCTGGGAATGGGGTTGGGGCTGAACTGGGAATTACACAGGCACCAGTGATATTCAGGGTCATTGTCCTACTACTACTACTATAAATCACTTCTATAGCGCTACCAGTCGTACGCAGTGCTTTACAGTTGAACATGAAGAAAGACAGTCCCTGCTCAAAAGAGCTTACAATCTAAATCAGGACAAACAGACAGGATCAATAAGGATAAGGGAAGGACAGACAGAAGGACACAAGGATAAGATAAAAGTGACAAGTCAGGAGTCGAAAGCAGCATCAAACAGGTAGGCCTTTAGCCCGGATTTGAAGGCAGCCAGGGATGGAGCTAGACGTAATGGCTCAGGAAGCCTATTCCAGGCATAAGGTGTGGCGAGATAGAAGGAACGGAGTCTGGAGTTAGCGATGGAGGAGAAGGGTGCAACTAGGAGAGATTTGCCTAGTGAACGGAGTTCTAGGGAAGGAGTGTAGGGAGAGATGAGGGTGGACAGGTAGTGAGGGGCTGCAGAGTGAATACACTTATAGGTCAATAAGAGGAGCTTGAATTGTATACGGAAACGGATAGGGAGCCAGTGAAGCGATTTCAGGAGAGGGCTGATATGGACATAACGACTTTGGCGAAATATTAGTCGTGCGGCAGAGTTTTGAACAGATTGAAGAGGAGAGAGATGGCTGAGCGGAAGACCTGTGAGAAGCAAGTTGCAGTAGTCTAAGCGAGGGTGATGAGAGTGTGGATGAGGGTTCTGATAGCGTGTTCAGAAAGGAAAGGGCAAATTCTGGCGATGTTATAAAGGAAGAAACGACAGGTTTTAGCAATCTGTTGAATATGGGCAGAGAAGGAGAGGGAGGAGTCAAAGATGACCCCAAGGTAACTGGGCATGTTTGACCATATAGGAAATGGTCCTAACTATGCCTTGTTAGCTATGCAGGCACAGCACTGAATATTGCCTGTACCCAGATAGCATCTAGGTCAGGGGTTCTATTTTGGCCACATGGGTCTCTGCAGCACCCCCCCCCCCCCCAGTCACATGGGTCTAAGCAACCCCCCCCCCCCCCCCCCCCCCCCCCCGGCCACATTGGTCTCCCTTTCCCTGCAGCCCCCTCCTCTCACACCAGCACACCTCTGCCTCTCTGCTGCCCCCTATTCCCACACCAGCACACATCTGCCTTCACTAAATCCAGCATCACTCACTAACTTCCTTCCTGCAGGTCCAGGATCGCTACTGCTTCCTTCTCCTTCCCCTGTTGCTGCTGCAGTGCTTGTGGCTTACATTTTTGGGCCGTCTATGATTCACACAGGCACTCTGGAGTCTTCCTAGTCTGCCGCGTCTGGCCCTCTCTGATGCAACTTCCTGTTGCGAGGGCCGGACGCGGCAGAGGGAAGTCCCCCCATTCTGACACAGATCTACCAGAAGGGATGTTCTTTTAGGCCTGCTTTAGTATCTTTTTCCAGCCAACACTAAATATTAACTCTGACCAGACAGACTTTAATCTAAATTAGATTTTATATGGGCTGTAAAGTACTTAGACCAAATTAGCTGGTCACTGAGTGGAAACAGACTGAATCAGCAAGCCTGGCTATCTACCAGAGTCAGTGGGAAAAACTTTCTGACTACTGACTTCACCGTTGCTACCATAGTATGACTTTTACTGCAAGTGGCCTCATTCCCTGGAAGACTGTGGTAAAATAAACTTCTGAGAAAACAAGACCACACTAACCACATGGAGAGAAGGAAGTTTCTGAAGAGGTTCACACAGCGGCAACTGGGTCCTATTGCACATGTTCACAGAAAACGTTGCCTTAGTTTGTGATGTGACAATCACTTGCACCTGCTCTGTTGTCGTTTCCAATTTCATGGTCCAACCTAAAAGAGGAAGGTCGATTACAGGTGGTAGCTCTTCCATTAAGTTATATATGCATTTTGCTAATAGTGTTAATACTTTATGCCTGATATTGATTCTCAAGGCTAAGGCTATCACCCAATTAGGACTATATGCAATACCTGAGTAGATTTTAGTTACGCTCAAATCACAGTCTCTTGCAATCTATATGTAGTCTAGATTTACATGTGCAAATGCCAGCATTCTAAAATCAGGATTTACACATATATGGGACACACACATGTACTACCACTACTAATCATTTCTGTAATGCTACTAGACATACGCAGCGCTGTACACATTATATGCAAGTACTTTCTCTGTCCCTAGAGGGCTCACAATCTAAGTTTTTGTACCTGGAGCGATGGAGGGTTAAGTGACTTGCCCAAGGTCACAAGGAGCTGCAGTGGGAATTCAACCCAGGCCACCAGGATCAAAGCCTACTGCACTAACCATTAGGCTTCTAATTGCCCAGACCACAAAACTCATCTGTGGGCCTGAGGCAATTTACTGGGGGAAATGGCAGAGACCCTCTAGTGATAGTACTGCAAGGCTACCACTAGGGGCTGACAACACCATTTTGAACCCAGGTGCAGGACAGAGCAGGGGATCACTCCTGCTCCCTGCTATAGAACCAAGGATACCCCTTGGTAGGGACTGGGGAGTGAGATTGGGAGTTGGGGGATCTTGACTGCTAGGGGTGCTGGGGGGGGGTCTTTATTTGGTAAAGGAGGTTTAGAGAGGGATCTTGACTGATGGGAAGGATTTTATCAGTCAGGGTGTTTGGGGATGGTAGTCACATGCTTAGGGAGATTTTGGAAGATTTCAGAGGTGTAGTTATCTATTTGGGGAGGTTGGAGGTAGGGAAAAGGGGGTACCATTGGCCTTTGTACCTGCACTTTCAAGCTGGCACTTGTGCATGCATCACAACAGATGTAAAAGTTGATACAGAAATATTTTGGCCAATAGACATATTTCCCTTCTAAAACTGGGTACTACATATCCATACTTTTTGTCTGCTGAAACTACACCCTATCAGCACCCCAACAACACCCTCTTGGTATCTGTGTGGTGTGGATCTCTATTGATTAATAGCGGATTTCTAAACTTGCTATTTATATTTGTATCGCCAATCTACACATGTTGCGATTGACTTGTGGAAATGCTTCTAACAGCCTAGGGGTGTTAGAATCAATATATCTTGCATTTTTGTTCACCAGGAAATTACATGCATGAGCCAAACCACCAAGTAAAAATGCAACGATTTAGACAGCATATTCTGCATAAATTCAGTTTAAAGTATTTGAGGATACATAGGAATTTAACTATTTCTTTTTTTTCCTTAGCTGTTTCAAAACATAACTCGCCCTCTTTTTCAGATAGGTTGAGAAAATATACATATTGCTAACTCTTGAAATGATTGTTAACACATAAAATGCAGTTATCAGAAAAGGTGGAGACAAACTTTGACAACCATTAGCCTAAGAATTCAGAGCTGCCAAGTTACCTGGTTCTAGGTAACTGGACTACAGGAGTGGCCTAGTTGTTAGAGCACTAGTCTTGCCATCCAGAGATGCCCAGTTCAAATCCCACTGCTGTTCCTCGTGATCTTGGGCAAGTAACTGAATCTTCCATTGTGTCAGACCTGTGAATTCTTGTACCAAGTAGAGCGCTGCCAAGCCCGGTACTCGGACCAGGTTCTGCTTGGCAGCCGGACAACCCCGGGTTTCATCTGTGCTGACCGCAGTTCCCCAGAGGTTGAGCTCCTAGGTGTGGGCAGCCTGCAGGGCTTACAAGATGGAGCAGGAAGCAGGGTGATGAACATGACAGCCAGACAGGCAGTAAGCAAGAGAGTGATCCAGGTACAGGCAGAGTCAGTAGGCAGGCAGCAAGTCAAGAGACTAATCCAGGTACAGGCAGAGTCAGTAGGCAGGCAGCAGACACGAGAGTAATCCAGGTACAGGCAAGGTCAGGAGGCAGGCAGCAGACACAAGAGTAATCCAGGTACAGGCAGAGTCAGTAACAAATAACAAAGTAGAGGAGAAGCACACTACTGAACAAGTAACACCTACCAAAGTAGAAGCCAAAGCAAGGAGTCTTGGGAGAGCTCTAATAAAGTGCTGGCATCTGACATCAGCAGGGAGAAGGGGCGCAGCCATAGGACAAGAGCAGGGGAAGGAGGAACCAGAAGACCAATAGGAGATAAGCAAGGGAAGCCAGGCAGAGGAAGAGCAGACCCAGGTGGGTGGAAGCAAAGCAATCAAGGAGCCTGCAGCCAAAGAAGAACTACACACACATGGTTCAGGGCTGTGGCAGTCAAGTGTGCATGTCGACGGGACCCTGCGCAGCCCGAGGACGCTGCTTGCATTGAGGTAGGGGACATGACACATTGCCTCAAGTACAAACATAGATCATGAGCTCTCCAGGGACAGGGAAACACCCAGTGTACCTGAATGTAACTCATCTTGAGCTATTAATGAAAAAGGTATGAGCAAAATCTAACTAAATAGGTAGGATGACTTTCTGCTGGTCCAGGCATTACTCTTAAATCCCAAAGCAGAATAGTTTATGTAATCCCTGATTCTATCCAGTGAAATCAATGCTACAGATCCCATGAAAGCCAATTCTATAACCGGTCGCATACAAATAGATGCCAAGAGGGCACCTATTTCCTTTTTAGATTACTAGTGTAACAGGCAAACACTTATGCCAGCCATGGAGCTGGTGTAACCGCAGGCATAAAGGACTAGATTCAGTAAATTGTGTTCAAAATTCGGCACCTATAACCATTGGCGCTAAGTGTGATTCTATAAAGGTTGCATGCACTTTAGAGAATTGTACATAGCTCCGATTCAATGCCGAACTTTTAGGTGCTGGACTTATGCCCCCAATATGCCCCCTGGCCACGCCCTCTTTTCAGATATGTACTATAAAAGGTGCCAAGCCTTAGAAAATAGCACACAGCCAGATGCATGCAAAAATCTTAATTGGAGCCAATTATCTGCAGTAATTGGTTGTTAACACCCAATGATTGCAAGTGAAGGGTTTGTTACGTGCAACTTGGCATGTACTCAAATTCGGGCACTCAAGTTTGGGCGCCCTATATAGAATCTAGAGGAAAGAGTCAAAGATACGTGTAGAATTTATAGTATTCTATAAGGTGTTCACATTTAAGTCGCACCCAAGCTCCACCCATGAGGTACACTCCCTGTTCTTAAAGCTGTACACATATGTATATTAGGGTTGCATTTCAATTAAAATTTTAATTGTGATTAAAGGTAGGTTATTTTTTTCCCCACTGCAGCTCCTTGTGACTCTGGACAGGTCACTTAGGGACCCTTTTACTAAGCAGCGGTACGTCCACCACAGGCTTGCAGTATGACAATCCAGAACTACCACCGGCCCAACATGGGTACCAGCAGTAGTTCCACCCCCAGTACACAACATTTCTGGCACTAGCAGAAATATCTGAAAAATATTTCTGCCAGGTTAGCACAGCAGGCCCCTACTGCCACCTCAGTGGGTGGCCGTAACAGCTCCCCCTTGAAATAGCTCCACAGTAAGTGTGAATTTACTGCATGGCCTTTTCTTTTTTGGTCATTTTTACCCGCTGCAGTAAAAGGAGCCCTAGCTCGTGGCAAAATTGGCCACCGTCGCTAGCGGAGGGCCCCTTTTACTGCAGCTTAGTAAAAGGGCCCCTTATCCCTCCATTGCCCAGAGTCACAAGGAGATGCAGCAGAGAAATAAATAAACAACATAGCTTTAAACACGTGATTAATCATGATTACAAATTTTTAGCAAAATGCAGCCCTAAATAAATTAAAGAATAAAAAGTAATAAACAGATAAAAGTAGATCATGCTATGCCCTAGGGAGTAGAGGGGAAAAGTTTCTGTCAATGGGGATTGGAGTGCTCAACTCAGCTACTGATGTTCATGTTTTAATGTGTTGAGATTTTGTGGATGTTACAATATTGAATGTTATCAAATTAATAAACAAAAATAAAATTATTTTTAAAAACCCATTAAAAAAAAGATAAAAAATACAAATTGAAAAATCTAAACGAGCAAGCCATAAACAGAATAGCCATAAACAGCCCTACAGTTTTCACAGCCTAGAAATGCAGCCCTACATGCTAATATTCTAACCATTTATATGTGTAACATGCACATACTGTAAATGTTAATGCCCATTTTATAGACCTGCCCCCTCCCCCGCCCCCAATTCATTAGGAAAAATTATTAGAAATCCACAACTGGCCTAAAATCTTCCTACTAAAACTAAGTAACTCGGGAGGTCTGAGAATTTTTCAAACTGTTTGATGCAAAGAATTGGTATAGTGGAGGATTGGCCTAGTGGTTAGGGTGGTGGACTTTGGTCCTGGGGAACTGAGTTCAATTCTCACTTCAGGCACAGGCAGCTCCTTGTGACTGTGGGCATGTAAGCCACATTGAGCCTGCCATGAGTGGGAAAGTGCAGGGTACAAATGTAACAAATATAATATAGCTATTTACCTGGAAAAGGGTCATTAGCAAATGGGCACCGAATCCAGGAACCATGCTCAGTTGTGAACTACAAATCAAACAGTACAAGAGCTGACAAGTAATAGTTTGTGCAATTTGTGTTCTAAGCTTTCATGCAAATGAATCCTGACTATTTATATGAAATCATATTATACCTTTCTTCCCAGTAATTATTTGACAGAATAACACTGAAGGTAAATCATTTTGTATGGTGTATATTAAACATAGTTACTCTGAGGTCAGTTTCACATTGTGGCTACGAACCTTTTAATTTTTACAGTAAATACAACTGATTTTCAAATACAAAAGACACACTGAATGAAAAACTTTAATGTTCTTCACAGGAATGCATGTTGTGATGCGTTGTCCGGACAGTTTCGGCAATCTACTATAATAAAACGCACTCTCAACGTTCTGAGGACACTGACGTCACTGCAGGCACTCAAACACCGGTTCGTAAGTTCATAGTGGTGAAGCCACAACACTCACCATGTCTCCATGCCCCGCCCTCGCGTCACACGTGATGACGTCGAGGGCGGAACAAGTAGACAACCACGCAAATGAACGAATGTTTCCCTACTCCTCCCCTTCCAACAAATTGCAGCCACCGAGGATGTGGAACAAGTACTGAACAACGCCAATGAACGAACGGAGAGGAGTAGGGAAACATGCGGAGCGTGTTTCCCTACTCCTCCCCTTCAAACGAATCCCTCCAGACAGCCTGACAAAAACCAGCCGCCACCGATGTGCCCATCACCCCGCCCCTTTAGCCCCATTGCCCCGTCCTGTTCACGCTAACGCAACTCCCCTGCTCGCCCCCTCTTCCCCCCATCACCTTCCCTCCCCCGTCACCTCCCCTCCCCTTACGCTACTATCCCTGGTGGCCTAGAGGTACCTCTTCGCTCGGGCCAGGAACGCAAGAACTCCCTGTTTCCTGGCCGTACCACTGCTGCTAGCTGCCCTGCTGCATCCTGTGTGAGTCCGGCTCTCGCCGTTTCAAAATGGCCGCCGAGAGTTGATGCAGCATCGCGAGACTTCAACTCTCGGTGGCCATTTTGAAACGCCGAGAGCCGGACTCGCACAGGATGCAGCAGGGCAGCTAGCAGCAGCGCTATGGCCACGAAACAGGGCAGGGGCTCTTTCGTTCCAGCACCCAGCGAACAGGTACCTCTACACCACCACCGATAGTTGCGTAAGGGGAGGGGAAGGGAGTCCCGTGCCCACTAGCGCCCGTTTCATTTGAGGCAGAAACGGGCCTTTTTTTTACTAGTGTAGTAATAAAACACAATTTAGAAAGTTGCTGAAAACACAATTATTTGTGTCTGCCTTTTTAAAATTTTTATGAAGAATTATTTTAATATTGATTGTGGTGTATGTATGTAGTTGTTCTCTTGAATAATATGAATGTTACCTTGTAAACCACCTGGTTATAGATGGAATACAAAATTTTTAAATAAATAAATAAGTAAATAAAGTACAAGGTGTGCCTACTGCCTCCCAGAAAAAGACTTACTCAGCATTCCATTTCATGACTAAAAAAGACAGGTTAATACAAAGTGCCCATTTTTCATTTGTGCCCTAGAGGCACAGAGAGATAATATGGAGTGTCCAAGGCCACACCGAGATTTAGAGTAAGAGAGAATTCCCCTGAAGTCACCAAGATTTAGTCAGAGAGAATTTCCCTGACGTTTTCTGACTCATAGTTCAATACCTTAACCACTAGGTCTTTCCTTGTCCCGTACAAGACACCAATGGCAATATCAGGGTCTACATTGTGACAGGAGGAAAGCTGGTTTCTGGAGTTTACTCAAGACTCATTTTTCACCACAGCATTCACAAATGGAGGTTCCTAATTCAAAATGTTACATTTGCCTCAGTAGAAATGAATGTGCATAAAGATATCAAAATAGCTTACCCAGATACATTTATGGGAATTTTCAAAGAGATATTCATATGTCTTTGATCACTGAATATCACAGCTCACAGATATGTATACCTTAATCAAATAGATTTAGGCCTGCTATTTTGGTGGCAAAGGTATCTGGATAAAGTTAACCAGACAGTGGCAAATATTGACCAACCAAAACATATCTGTTGGCTCATGGCCAATTTTGCAAACTGAAAATTTACTGGGGTAGCTACTGAAGTTACTTGAATAAAGTCTGTTTGAATATTAGACTTGGTGGGAGGGGGTAATTTTATAAAGCATTTCTTGTGTGCAAAATATGTTGCACCTGTGGAAAAAACACTTTCCATGGGCCACAACCATACCACCCCTCCCCTTCCCTCCGTGCATGCTCAGTTTTCGTCTGTTGATTATAGTCCCAGATAGGCCCTGAGCTCTGTCTCCTCCTATCCAAAAGATTCTTTTATTTTACTTTTGCTGCATAGGTTTGCTGCCTTTTCCCATTTTCTCCCTACTTAGAGCATCAGGCACCCTAAATAAATTCATTTTGTGTAGGACCTTTAGGTCTACCCTCATCCTCTAGTGAGAGGTCAGCTATACCTAAATACAGGATATTTGTGTTACCAGTTCAGTTTAAGGACAAAATCAGCGATACTTCAAGGATTCAAAAGGGCAATCTTTATTGGTGGTTGGAGACTCAACACAGTACTGTGTTTTGGCAAAAAATGCCTTCCTCTGGAGTTTTTAAGCTTAGCCTGGAGTTTTAAATCATCAGTGCTGTTCATCAGCAACAAACTTACAAAGGCCTTTTTTAAGATCATATTCATTTCAACCTCTTTTGACCTATCGGATGCCCTTTTGAATCCTTGATGTATCGCTGGTTTGTCCATGGAAAGCCATTGTCTACTTCCCACTTTCATTGTGTTTTGTGCTTCCTGTGGGATTCCAATGTTCCTCCACTTCGGTGGACCACCTTTCTGTTTATCATTACACTGCTAACAAACAGTGGTCTAAATGGAACTTACCTTCATGCATAGCCTTGGGTGGGTGTCAGGATGAACATATTCTACCTGTTTGGAAAGGGAACAGTAATTATTAAGTTATACATTAATGACAAAAAAAGTTCTCTGCTTAAAACTGATAAATTTAATCAGAGAAAAGACTGTTTAACCAGATTTTACATTACACGTAACTAATATTCCAAACTGTGTTCGAGTTTCAAACCATATTTCAGTTCAATGTATTCTGAATGTAATGTAATAATAAGGGACTCATTCAGGACAAACATATTTTACTAGTTCAGAAATAAGCCAAATTTCTGCATAAAGACAAAAATTCAATAGAGTGGAAGCTTGTTTTAATCCACCATGTAGCTGCCTTCCTGTTACAGGAAAGATATAAAAGATATCAACTTGCATACACACACACACACATATAGATATGGTACATAGTTGGAGCATAGATTAGAAACATACATACTAAATGCTGGTGTCCCTCAAATTCTGGCTTTAAAACATCAAGAAATATTTTCTCACAAAAGGGCAGTAGAGGCCTGGAATTTCTTCCAGGAGGAGGTAACAGACAAAATGGTAATGGAATTTTTAAAAAGCATGGAATAAGATTCCCCCAGCAAGAGGTCCAAGGTGGCATGGGATAACTGCATAGAGCAGTGATATGATTCTGTCACGTATAAGAAAACATTGAGGTAATTTGCATAAAATGGCAATATCAATCCTAAAAGACAATGGCACAACCTGAGGGACTGAATGATGGGTATGGGGGAATGTGAAGAGGGTGCTGGATTTCATATGGGTTTTTGTATGTGCATCTATCCAAGGTAGACAAGGCAGCTTGGATGAATCATGGTGGTCCTTACCTGCCATCATTTAATATGTTACAGGTCCCACTAAAACAATACTTCAACAGGGGGCTCTGTTTTTGAATGTGCAAGTCTTGGGGGAACCCAAGAAACTTGGACACCCATATCCATCCCACACATTGAATTTATATGATACAAAGCCCTTCTTATCTTTCGTTTCAATTCTGTGTAGAAACATTGCATACTACTAGACATGTGAAAGTAGATTTTAGAAAGAACGTAGAAACAGGAAGTGAGATGTCCAGATCGGGCTGTGTCATGACCATGGAGTCACTTTGGGAAGCCTTCTAAGGTATGGACTCTTCTCCATTATTGATTGCTGGGAAGTTTAAGGAAGATATGGATAATTAAGCTAGAACAGTGGAAGCTGAGGCTCGAGCACAGGGTCAGTAATCCACAAGAGTGAACTATCTTGGTCGTGGTCACATACAAGGGTGTTTAAGAGACTAAAGAAGGCAGCCAGGAAAGCAAGCAAGTAACGTAACCTGAGCTAAGTACTTCACTAAGTTTGCATGCTTAAAGTAGCAACAAAAAATGAATTGAAAAATTGAGAAATTTAAAAAATAAGCTACCTAATTAGAGGTTTTTTGGCCTATGATGATGAAGCCCAGCCCCCAAAGCTAAAACAAAAATAAAAGCTGGGGGCTTCTCGAAGTCTTTTCCTCTAAACAAAATAAAATATGCAGGTCTTGATGGCTTTAGCCCGATGAAGCATACTTCTGATAAAGCATACTCTAGAAGATTCCCCTTCTTGTCTAGATATTGAACTACCTGGAAGCACAGCTGGTAGAATTATAAAAACTCAGTGCTATATAAGCTAGAGATAAGGAGGTCGATATGCAGCCGGTGGTGCTCAGTGTTATACTGACCGGCTTCAAATTCAATGCCAGGCCATGTCCGGGCTCTGGAATTGAATTTCCAGGTTTACAGAGCCAGCTATTCCAAAACCATTTAAGTGCGATATTCAGCACTTAACCAGCTTTCGGGCACCATATAAAGATAGGATTGACTTTTATGCAGTGTTGCATATTGGCACTTAATCGGAAGTGCTGATTCTGCCCCGGAACATCTCCAAAATAGTCAGTTTTGCATTAGGCGCTAACCTGGCATTTCCAGCAGCACTAACCAATCAGAGGCCACTGAAAATGAGTGGTTAACCCTGAACAAGCGATATAACCGACCAGGAACCATTTCTCGCAGGTTAAATCACTTGGACTATAGACCCCAAGGAATTGCTATCATGTAAACTGGGGAATTTGGAGAACCAGATTAACAGAATATTTTGAGAATTTTAAACTTTCCTAAATCTCCATTAACTGCTCCAGTTGAAATGGTCCAAAAATATTTTGAGGAAGTTCTTAAACTTCCCTTGGAAAGGTTACCTCTTATTACATAGGTTCAATATCTGTCTTTTGGCAGAGGTAGCAGCGGATTTGTGTCAGGAGAGAGCAAAGTAGAATACAGTCAGAAACCATGAATCTGACAAGCTTCTCGGAATCACTAAACTAAACTAAAGACAAATGTTTCAGCTCCACACGTTTTTCTTTTTAATTATAATTCATTTATTCATTTTAAATCAAACAGTCTGTTACATTTGAGCAGGAAATACAGACATGCAACATTTATAAAGAAATATACTTTCCATATGGAAAAATAAATTCAAGGAAAAAATTTTTTTACTCTTCTTTAGACCACCATAACAAGGGGCTAGTCTAAGGTTAGGAAGACTACTAATAGAAAAAAAGGAAAAAAAAGAATATAAAGTGGTAATATGCATAGCATGCAACCTATCCCAATAATTCATATATCTCATCTAGATCGGCGGTTAACCAATTTTCTTCATATTTATAAATGCTTTCAGCTGCTCAGGCTGGTAAAAAATATATTTTAAACTCATATACTTAATAACGCATTTACATGGGTAATTAAGGTAAAAGGAGGCCCCTAAGGATGTTACTTCTGTACGCATAGCTAAAAACAGTTTCCTCCTTTCCTGGGTCTGTTTAGTAATATCAGGATAGATCCAGACTTTTTTACCCCTGAACAGAGCTTGCATTTTTTTTAAAGTACATTCGCATTACCGCATCAATATCTTGTTGAAAAATAAAAGATGCAATTAGTGTAGTTCTTTCAGAATTCACATTCAAAGTTGTTTCTAAGAGTTCGGATACAATCAAAGATTCCTCTTGATTTTCAACTGGGATAGCTTCAATAGAAGTTTCAGGTAATTTTCTTGTTGGACTATAATAGACCTTATTCAGTGGTGGCATAGTTTCCGGGGAAAAGTTTAAAACTTCCAACAAATATGCTTTAAAGGCATCCTGGGGATTAATTCCCAGTTCCTTCGGAAAATTCAAGAGCCTCAAGTTCAGCCTACGATTGAAGTTCTCTATTTGTTCTAATCTACGCTGTGTAGACAAATTGTCTTTCACAATTGAGGCTGAAATATCATTCAATTTAATAACATCTTTCTTAAGAGCTCCCAATTGCTCTGATGTTTCTTGTTTTGCAGCATTAAGAGATACGGAAAGATTTTCAACTGTACTTACTAAGTCCTTTATTTCTTTCGCCGAATTGGCAACCGTCGCTTCTACCCTCTGGAGAGCATTCCAAATGCTCTCCAGTGACACAGCCGCTGTTTTTCTTGTCAGAGCTAAACGCTCAGCCCCTGACTCGTTCAGAATCGGGCCTCCCTCTAGCTCTGCTTCTCCCATTCCTCGAACCGCTATCATGCCTTCAACCACTTCCGGGTCAGGTCGATCACGTCGGGAGAGACATGCTTCGGGGAGCGGCGGGGGATTGAGATCCAGAGGGGAGAATGAAACTTCCAGCCCCAAGTCTCCCAGGGAGTCTTCACCCACGGAGACAGAAGGGTCCCTCTCGGTATTTAGGGTAGGTGGTTTTGTAGCGTATCTCTCTATGGTTTGTTGTACCGGAGAGGACGTCTTAGCAGTCGAGGCAACTACTTTAACAATCCCCTTACGTTTAGTATGGGGCATCTTGTCACGAAGGAAAAATAAATTCAGCAAACCGTAGCAGAGACTCGCAAACGAAACTCAGCATGCCGCCATCTTAAGACACGCCCCCTACCTCAGCTCCTCACTTTTAATATGTTTTCTCGTAGGTGTAGTTCTCTGAAAGTGTATGTAAAGTGTGTATATGGAGAATGTTTATAAGTGGGAGATTGAAAGGGAGAGGAATATGTGGTAAGAACTGTGTAGGAGGCAGGATCCGGCCACACACATTAATAAAAACAGTTGTAGTTTCATTTCAAGCTCATTCTAACATAAGAACATGCAGTGAGTCAATGGTTTTTAAAGAGCAGATTTTAGCACCTTTCTCGTTTAAAACAGTTTTGGCTAGGTTTGCCAATTTTCCTACTCCCACAACAGGAAAAGAAAGTGAAAATGACAGTCAGCATGGTAGACCCTGAAGCAGTGCTAGGCACTGCAGGACAGGAGGGGAATCCCCAATTTGATTCCCAGACTGAGACTCTTACACACCAGATTATGATCACAATCTCTGGTAGAAAGAGATGTCATAGTTATCATGAAGAGTGCCACACAATGGTTGAAATTAAAGCCCACATTACAGGGTTCCCGTAAGAATCCTAGTGCATGGTTTCTGTCCTCAGAAATGTTGCTGCTATAGCTAAACTAGGAACCACAGGAGGGAGGGGCGATCAAGAAAAAGTCCCTAGATAGCTGGGATTAAAAACTAATTGTGACTGAATCCCAGCATTGGCTCCAGTTGATCTGGAAGTAAAAGGAAAAAGACAAAAATTGCCCTCTTTTACTAAAATGAGAACTACACATCTTCACCTGGGCCTTTCCTGAAATAACCCTACCCTGGACCAGAGTAAGTATATTCAGAGTTGAGGGGTCTGAGTGGAATAAAGAAACAAGTAAGCATGTGGGTGAATATTCGCTCCTAAAATGTCCTTGATCACAATGGAAAGTATTAATAAAGCATCTATTGCAGGGGTGTAGCCAGACAGATTTTGGGTGGGCCTAGGGAAGAAGTGGGTGGGCACCAATTGTTCTCCCCCCCCCCCCCCCCCCAACCACCACCCAAAAAATATCTCAGCTGGTGGGAAAACGCTTCTTTCCACCTTGGCAGTCTGCAGCAGGCATGCGCTGAAAACTGATCATAAGCATGTGCCGGTATCATGGAGAGTAGCGTTTTCGTTACCATCTGGAGGAAGTCTTCAGCTGGCCGAGCTTGGGATCCCACAGCTACCACTAAACGTGTGCTACTGTTGGGTGGGCCTGAGCCCTAATAGGCATCTCTGAGACCTGGTGGAAGGAGGATAACCAGTGGGACGCTGTCATACTAGAATACAAATTATAGTGCAGTGATAGGGTAGATCAAATTGGTGGAGGGGTAGCATTAGTGAGGTAATTAAATTTGCTGATGACACAAAGTTATTCAAAGCTGTTAAATCGCAAGAGGATTGTGAAAAATTACAGAGAACCTTATGAGACTGGGTATCCAAATGGCAGATGACGTTTAATGTGAAGAAGTGCAAAGTGATGCATGTGGGAAAGAGGAACCCAAACTATAGCTACATGATGCAGGGTTCCACACTAGGAATCACCAACCAGGAAATCATCGTTGACAATACGTTGAAACCTTCTGCTCAGTGTGCAGCGGCGGTGAAGAAAGCACATAGAATGCTAGGTATTATTAGGAAAGAAATGGAAAACAAAAATGAGGATGTTATAATGCCTTTATATGGTTCCATGGTACAACCTCACCATGAGTACTGTGTGCAACTCTGGTCACCGCATCTCAAAAAATGTATAGTGGAATTAGAAAAGGTACAGAAAAAGGCAACAAAAATGATAAAGGGAATGGGACAACTTATGAGGAAAGACTGAAGCTTGGAGAAAAGACAGCTGAGTGGAAATATGATAGAGGTATATAAAGTAATGAGTGGAGTGAAACAGGTAGTCATGAATTGCTTGTTTACTCTTTCCAAAAATACTAGGACTTGGGGGCACACAATGAAACTACAAAGTAGTAAATATAAAACAAATTGGAGAAAATATTTCTTCACTCAACATGTAATTAAAGTCTGGAATTCGTTGCCAGAGAATGCAGTAAAAGCAGTTAACTTAAAAAAGTTTTTAAAAGATTTGGATATCTTCCTAAAAGAAAAGTTCATAAGCCATTATTAAGATGGACTTGGAAAAATCCACTGCTTATTTCTAGGATAAGCAGCATAAAATTTATTGTACTGTTTTAGGATCTTACCAGGTACTTGAAACCTGAATTGGCCACTGTTGGAAACAGGATGATGGGCTTGATGGACCTTCAGTCTGTTCCAGTATGGCAACACTTATGTTCTTAGATTTCTTTAATGCCACTACAATGGGCACAATCCAATTTGTCTGCCCATGACACATGTCTCTCAAATAAGCTCTTATGATAGTGTTTATTGGGTAAAGATGACATTTCAGAATATATTAGCCCTTGGAGATGGGCGTCCTTCTCTCAGGGTCGCCCAAATCGGCATAATCGAAAGCCGATTTTGGGCGTCCTCAACTGCTTTCCGTCGCGGGGATGACCAAAGTTCACGGGGGCGTGTCGGCACCGTAGCGAAGGCGGGACTGGGGCATGATTAAGAGATGGGCGTCCTCGGCCGATAACGGAAAAAAGAAGGGCGTCCCTGAGGAGCACTTGGACGACTTTACTTGGTCCATTTTTTCTTGCGACCAAGCCGTGAAAAGGTGCCCGAACTGACCAGATGACCACCGGAGGGAATCAGGGATGACCTCCCCTTACTCCCCCAGTGGTCACCAACCCCCTCCCACCCTAAAAAAAACTTTTAAAATATTTTTTGCCAGCCTCAAATGTCATACCCAGCTCTATGACAGCAGTATGCAGGTCCCTGGAACAGTTTTAGTGGGTGCAGTGCACTTCAGCCAGGCGGACCAAGGCCCATCCCCCCCTACCTGTTACACTTGTGGTGGTAAATGTGAGCCCTCCAAAACCCACCCGAAACCCACTGTACCCACATCTAGGTGTCCCCCTTCACCCCTTAGGGCTATGGTAGTGGTGTACAGTTGTGGGGAGTGAGTTTTGGGGGGGTTCGGGGGCTCAGCACCCAAGGTAAGGGAGCTATGCACCTGGGAGCAATTTCTGAAATCCACTGCAGTGCCCCCTAGGGTGCCCGGTTGGTGTCCTGGCACGTCAGGGGGACCAGTGCACTACGAATTCTGGCTCCTCCCATGACCAAAGGGCTTGGATTTGGTCGATTTTGAGATGGCCGTTCTAAGTTTCCATTATGGCTAAAAACCAGGGACGACCATCTCTAAGGTCGGCCATCTCAACATTTAGGTCGACCATCTCTAAGGTCGACCTAAAGGTTGAGATTTGGGCGTCCCCGACCGTATTATCGAAACGAAAGATGGACGCCCATCTTGTTTCGATAATACGGGTTTCCCCACCCCTTTGCGGGGCCGTCCTGCGAGGACGGCCTCATGAAAACGTGGGCGCCCCGTTCAATTATGCCCCTCTAGTTTTACTAAAATTTGCTTCCATTATTATTTTTTTATGTTGTTCACGTTTTAGTGGTATTTCATTTATTTCAGCTATCATATATATTTATGATTATACTTCCTCTGAGGGGTCAATATTCAAATGGGATTATCTAGACAGAAGAGGCTCCTGTACAGTTAAACCCCACTGAGCGAGCCATCCACCACTATTTAGCTGCACTTACCTGGTTAGTGCCACTGAATATCTTCGTTAACTGGCCATCCCCTATCTCATTAGGTTAGGGGTGATGGGGGGGAAGATTTAGGACAGAGCACCAAATTAGCCAATTAGTGGCAATATTCCGTTTGCTAACTGGCTAAAAGGCCCTTTTACAAAGATGTGTAAGGCCCTACGTGCGCCCAGCACTCGCCAAATCAGCAATACTGCCCAGCTACCGTGTGCCCTGGGTGGTAATTTTGAATTTGGTGAGCACCAAAAACACACGGTAGAAAATATTTTCTACTGTGTGGCGCTTAACCAGCGGTAAACGGCAGTGGGCGTGCGTTTCATGCCTACCGCCCGGGTAGCATGTGAGACCTTACCACTAAGTCAATGGGTGGTGGTAAGGTCTCAGGTCGAAAATGAACACGTACTGGTTTTTATTTTGCCACTCATACATTTCCAGTCACTTTTAAAAAGGTCCTTTTTTTTCCAGTACACGCTAAAAACTGGCCCAGCGTGCGCCCAAAAGACGCACTCGTACTGCTGCAGGCCACCTTTTCCCCCGGCTTAGTAAAAGGGCCCCTAAGTAACCACATAAAGTTAGGACAGAAGACAGCTGTCCTAACTTTATGCACCAAGAGAAGCAGGCACTGGTCTGAATATCAAGTCAGCAGACATACCCGGATATTCAATGCCAGGAGCCACACATTCTTTCAGCATCATTATTTTTATTTTATAATTTCAGCATAACATTCAAGCATACACTTGAAAAAGAAATCAGAAAAAGACAGAGATACAGAAACCCCACTTAAAAGAGGAAATAAACATCATTCATTAGTCCACAATATTGCTCGAGTCAAGCAGAAAATATAAATATAGAAAAAAGAAATAAAGCCCTAACAACAAGGCAGAGGAATCCTATACAGTGACAGCCGGATTACATACTAACCAAAGGGAACTACCATCGTAGTCGGACCACCCTCCCAAGCCACCAAAAGTTCCAACAATTGCTTAGGTTTAAGAAATAAATTACCACCATTAAATTATTTTTACAGGACATATGATATGTATATATGTATATGTAATATGTTATATGTCAGGAGCCACACATTCCCAGGCATTGAATATCTAGGGTTAGATCAGCCTGCAGCTGGAAGCCGCTTGCAGGCAGCTTACCAATGCAACCTGAATATAACCCCATCGATGTGTATAGCAAATATAGAGAAATAAATCTCACATCTTACCCTACATATGCTTGAAGGAGATTTATTTAGTTCTGAATGGAATAGCCATGGCAATATTTTGGTACTTACTTTCCCACGAACAGCCCTTGAAGAGTCTGGTAGATCTGCACACTGGTCATTAGTCTTGGATTGCATGCATAGACTGACATTGGCTCGCAAGGGACAGGATGGTTGCCAGGCAAGTACGTGTTTAATCGGATCATATGTAACACTATCCCAAAGAGCTTCAGTATCTAACAGAAAGAGGAAGGATATTATTTTCTAGTATTATGGGTATCATTTTCTAAGGGGCCCTTTTACTAAAGGGTATTGAGCCCTCAACGTGTGGTTAGCACAGGCAAACTGGCAACCAAAGAAATGTGTTAAACCATTTTGTGGCACTATGCCTGTTTGCGTATGCTAACCTTTGAGGGGTCCTTTTACTAAGATGCGCTGAAAAATGGCCTGCGGTAGCGTAGGCGCGGGTTTTGTGTGCGCGCAGAATCATTTTTCAGCGCACCTGTAAAAAAAGGCCTTTTTTAAAATTTTTGCCAAAAACAGACGTGCGGCAAAATGAAAATTGACCTAGCAGTAAAGTCTCACGCGATAACCGGGAGGTAATGATCTACGTGCGCCAAATGCCACTTGGCACGCATCCAATACGCATGGCAGAAAATACAAATTATTTTTTGGCCGTGCATATTGGACGCACACAAAAAATGAAACTACCACAAGATCCACGTGGTAGCCGTGCGGTAACTCCATTTTGGCGCGCGTCGGGCATGAGTAGACGCTTACGCGGCTTAGTAAACGGGCCCCAAGTTACCAATTTTTTTTTATATATTTTTTTGCAAGTGGCATGCCAGGGGCGGAGATTGGGCGTTCTTGCATCATCCAGCTAGTGCAATATGATTCCCATGCTAACTTGATAACCAGAGTTGTGGGATCGCTTAGGAACAGGAAGAATTAGGGGTTACAGAGGATGGGCAGACTGGATGGGTCATATGGCCTTTATCTACCGTCATGTTTCTATGATGCGGAAGCACTTACTACCTATAGGAGGAAGTAAGTGCTCCAGTGTTAACTCTACGCTAATGACAACATTAGTGCATCCCTGCAATAAAAAAAATTTTAAGCACACACCTCCAGCTTGCTTTATCAAAACATGGCTTAGCAAGTGGTAAAATCCCATATTGCCATGCATTAAACACAGATTCTAACGCATTTTCTTGAAAGGGCCCCTAAGTGCCTTGAGCTGTAGAACACAGAGTTATAAAACTGCTCGTGGTATACACACAGAGAAGTAGGCATTCAGAAAACATAATCCCTGATATATAAACACCATGGTGAGCGCTGGATTTCAGCTCCGGCCATGGTGTTTGAAGCTATACCCACATATTTAGCACTACTTGATATATACTGATATCCCAATGCACAAAAGTCCCCGTTATAGACCGTGTGCGTTTAGATCAGGGGCGTATCTGCGTGGGGCCACAGGGGCCTGGGCCCCCTGCAGATTTCGCCCTGGACCCCCCTACCACAGACCCTCTCCACCTCCCCCTCCCTCCCGCCCGCCCGCCCGCCACCAACCCGTCGCCGATCTTTGCTGGCGGGGGACCCCAAGCCCCCGCCAGCCGAAGTCCTTTCTTCCGTGCAGGATGCAAGTTGCAACGCTTCCTGTTCTTCTGAGTCTGACGTCCTGCACGTACAACGTGCAGAACGTCAGACTCAGAATTTGGAATTCAGTCTGACGTCCTGCGCGTTGTACGTGCAGGACGTCAGACTCAGAAGAACAGGAAGCGTTGCAACTTGCAGCGGCGCAGCCTGCATGGAAGAGAGGACCTCGGCTGGCGGGGGGTTGGGGTCCCCCGCCAGCAAAGGTAAGTGACAGCAGCGGGGGAGGGTGTCATTGGTGGCGAGGGGGGGGTCGGTGGCGCCGGGGGGGGGCTAAAATGTGCCCCCTCCCTCTGGCTCTGGCCCCCCCTACCGCCCGAGTCCAGATACGCCCCTGGTTTAGATCCTCGGTAGAACTTACCAATTTGGAAACAGTGAGTGATGCTTAAAGAAAATCGCATACAAATGAGCTGCATGCAATTTCAGCAAACAGCTAGGTAGGGAAAGTGCCTAGCACATGCACAGAGCAGTCTCTTGATAAGTGTCCCTGTTCTGCACATGTGCTAGGGCTGGTGTACTCTTTCCTTTCCCCTGCAGTACTTGCTGGCTCCACTGTCCCCCTGTCTCCTTTCCCTTGCAGAGCTCTGGTGCTGGCTCCACCTTCCTCCTGCAGCTTACTTGCCTTCCCTCTGCCCTGGATGACTTCACTTGGGAATCTGCTCCTTACTGAAAGCCCCCCCTAGCTGACATAGGATTATCGTTAGCTACTACCCCAAATGGTAAAAACCATGCAGAACCCATTTGTGCATTAGATGCTGAATAATGTGATCGCTAGACTGGCCAGTTTAAATCAGACTTTGCTAGCACGGTAAGCTCTGAGCATCGGCGACTAAGAGGCAGATGCAGCAACCAAACGTAAAAAAATCTAAATCGTTAAAGTCCCTAACGATTTTAAAATAACGAAAAATGCACCAAAAAAAAAAGTCACACATGCTGAGATCGGTATTGAAACGTACAATGTATCAAAGAATCACAATACACATCGTTAATCGGCCCCCAAATCATGCGCAGAGCAGCCAAGCGTTATGTTAGCTGCTCTGCGCATGCCACAAACAGTCAAAACACAGTCAAATCACAAGCACATGGCTCCCAAATCAAAATAAAAATAAAAAAAGGATCGGGAGGGGGCAAGGGCGCTCATCAGGAGCGTCCTGTACGGACAGCCTTGCCCCCCCCCCCCCCCCCCCGCTGCTCCCCACTTTCCGCCCCTCCCCCCACACCGAAAAAGCAAAATTCAAGCAGCCCCTGCCCCCCTCCCTTCCTCACTACTCTCACCTCAGCTCCGCCTCCCGACATCCTCCGTCCTGTGCCCCGCCCCCTTTTGGGGTCGTCGCCGCCATTCCCCTCCTCCATCGGGCCCCCCTCCCTCTTACCGGGCCCGTGCAGCGCCTCTCTCCTCTGTCCTCTGTCCGAAGGCGCTGCACGGGCAAGAAGAAAGCCTGATGCCTGCCTTTGCCCAGCTTCGATGGCGCGTCTTTCTCCTGCTGGGCCCGCCCCTTTCTGACGTCGGTAACCTACGTAGGTTACCGACGTCAGAAAGGGGCGGGCCCAGCAGGAGAAAGACGCGCCATCGAAGCTGGGCAAAGGCAGGCATCAGGCTTTCTTCTTGCCCGTGCAGCGCCTTCGGACAGAGGAGAGAGGCGCTGCACGGGCCCGGTAAGAGGGAGGGGGGCCCGATGGAGGAGGGGAATGGCGGCGACGACCCCAAAAGGGGGCGGGGCACAGGACGGAGGATGTCGGGAGGCGGAGCTGAGGTGAGAGTAGTGAGGAAGGGAGGGGGGCAGGGGCTGCTTGAATTTTGCTTTTTCGGGGTGGGGGGAGCGGCGGAAAGTGGGGAGCAGCGGGGGGGGGGCAAGGCCGTCCGTACAGGACGCTCCTGATGAGCGCCCTTGCCCCCTCCCGATCCTTTTTTTATTTTTATTTATTTATGTTTTTCTGACGTCCTTTGGACCAATCACAGCGCTTTTAGCTCTGCTAATGCGCTGGGATTGGCTCAAAGTTTGTTTATTTTTTCTCTTAATGATTTTTCCTGGCACAGAGCTGTCCTAACGAGTGGTCCAGACCTCTCGTTAGTTTTCCTGCCTTTTTCCTGCGTAAAGGCAATCGGAAAAGGTTAGTGCATGTCGTTTCAATGGGGTTTTCACACTAATTGCTCATCTCCATTCCGTTTTCGTTAGCTGCTACTGTCGTCGGAAAATAGGCTTAAGTGCATGGAAAGGATAGGAAATTCTTCCCTGAGGGCTCATTTAACGATGAAAAACGTTTAGTGCATCTACCTCTAAGTGCTGGATGATATCCAAGTACCACTGATATTGAGTACTGATACCCAGGTGACTATCTAGATAGCTGTCCTATCTTACCTGGGTAGTTATCTGGTTATCAGCACTTACTATCAGCAGTACCCAGATAACTTCTGGCTCTGCCTTGAGTCCACCCCAGACCACCCTAGCACTAACCAGATAATATGAGACACATATGCATATTTTGAAGAATCACTATGGGCAAATTTATGTCTTCCATGGTAATTGTCACATATCCTGAAAAGAGATTGGCTGTGGAATCACCAGGATAAGTTTGGGAAGCCTTCAACTAAGCACCCCATTTAGGTAGCTTATCTGATATTCAGATGTAGATTTAGGCATCCCTTACTTAAAGATTCATGAGATATTCAGCTCACAGCAGGAAGCAGCTAGCAAGGCGTTTCCCCAGATATTCAATGCTGGGGCATGCATGGCTCCCGGAACTGAAAATCTGGCTATGACCACCAACCAGTAAGTTATCTGGGCACCAGCCAATATTCATACATGAGCCTGGTTAACTCACCGCATAGAGTTAGGACAGCTGTTTTGTTATCCTAACTTTATATGGTTACTTAGCCAATTAGCAGACTGAATATCACCACTAACCGGCTAAGTTACTGTTCCCCCTACTGCTCAACCCGTGGCCCGTCCTTAACCTACACATTTAGGGGATGGCCGGTTAATAGGGATATTCAGTGGTTCTAACCAATTAAATGCTGTGGAATATCCTCAGATAGCCCTACACAAGCCATTTAAATCATTTTGAATAGCTACCTCCGTCTTTTGAAAATTTATCCCTGTGTCTCGTGGAGGGGCATAATCGAACGTCGCCAGCCAACTAGATCACCGGTGATCTACCGGTGGTGGTGGCGCTCCAGCTGGCCGGAACCGTATTATCGAAAAAGATGGCCGGCCATCTTTTTTTTTCGATAATATGGTTTAGCCCAGCCAAATGCCCTGGATTTCGCCGGGTTTGAAATGGCCAGGTTTGTTTTTCAGCGATAATGGAAAAAACATGCCGGCCATCTCCAACCCAGCAAAATCCAAGGCATTTGGTCACGAGAGGAGCCAGCATTTGTAGCGCACTGGTCCCCCCGACATGCCAGGACACCAGCTGGGCACCCTAGGGGTCAGTGCGGTGGACTTCAGAAAAACCTCCCACATGCATAGCTCCCTTACTCTGGGGGCTGAGCCCCCCCCAACTCCCCCCCCCAAAACCCACTACCCACAAATGTACAACACTACCAAACCTCTTAGGGGTGAAGGGGGCAACTACATGTGGGTACAGTGAGTTTTGGAGGGCTTCCATTACCAGCACAAGTGTTACAGGTAGGGGGGGATAGGCCCGGGTCCGCCTGCCTTAAGTGCACTGCGGTACCCACTAAAAGTGCTCCAGGGACCAGCATACACGCAGGCCTCTAGGACTTGTTGCTGCTGTATAACCTTGGCACACCGGTTGACACCTGAAGACTAATCTCTTTGAAAAAGTCCTTTATTTGAATAAGCACGTTTATTCACAGTTAACTGCTGATCAGAGGTTGTGCCCCACTGGCAAAGAGTCTCCCTGGTGCTGAGATTAGCAGTAGGTCAGAGCTGGCAGGATGGTGTACAATGCCCTCTTTCAGCCACAGTCAAGGTAATAACGTTCTCTAACGTGGGTGACACATGAAAGGGATCTAAAACTGGCTTACAAAAATGGCCACTACCTCATGGACTACTGGAAACAAAACAGGGCACACTCTGACCCAGTTAGCAGGGGGGAAAAGCACCATGGGAGTACAGCCCAGTACCCTACACCCACCACAATGCATTGCTGATGTGACTCTGCAGGGCACCTAACAGAAAAGGTGTCACACTCACCCGAGAGCCACATCGCAACCAGGGAAAGGCTGTCGGAGGATACAACACATTCTGCTGTCATGGAGGTGGGTACGGCATTTGAGGGTGGCATACAGGCTGGCAAAAAAGGTTTTTAGTTTTATTTTTTTAGTATGGGAGGGGGTTGGTGACCACTGGGGGAGTATGGGGAGGTCATCCCCCATTCCCTCCAGTGGTCATCTGGTCATTTGGGGCACCTTTTGAGGCTTGGTCATGAAAATAAAAGGACCAAGTAAACCCAGCGATATACTGCTTATCGCCGTTTTTTTTTCCATTATCGCCGAAAGCCGGCCATCTGATAGCCATGCCCATGCCCGCCCATGTCCCGCCTTCGCTTCACCGCCGACACGCCCCTTTGAACTTTGGCCGGCAACGTGACGGGAAAGCGGATATGTTGCCAAAAAAGCGGCTTTCGATTATACCGATTTGGCCGCTTTCCGAGATCGCCGTCCATCTCCCGATTTATGTCGGAAAATGGCCGGCGATCACTTTCGAAAATGAGCTGGATAGTTACACAAAGAAAGAGAGTAAGTGGTCATACTAGGTCTAACAATCCAAGATGAATTTAAGCTTCACTCACTATTTTTAAAAGGACAAAGTTGGATCCTCCTGGAGTCTGGAAGGGCTGACCAACCCTGCAACCAACAAGAAGCGCTATTTTAAAAAGTTTTTATTGCCATCTACTCTGTAATGTAGACATGTTTCTCATTAACCTATAATAACAATGGAAAAGACAATTCAGAAATGGTTGTGTTTTTAAAAATTCAAAGGTTGATTCTCTCCTATAAAGAGAATCAACCCTTTATCCATTTTTTAAATATTTGTAAATACATAAAAGTTTAACTCATGTCAGACTTAAAGGCTGATGTACTGAAATGCAAAGTTACATCGTAAAAGCCATTCACAAAAGTGGTCAGCTTCAAATAAGTTAAAAGCCAAGGGGGTCTTTTACTAAGCCACGCTAGCGTTTTTAGTGCTCGCTAAACACTAAAGACGCCCATAGGAATACATTGACGTCTGTAGTGTTTAGCACGCGCCTATTTTAGTGCACGCTAAAAATGCTAACGCGCCTTAGTAGAAGACCTCCCAAGGTAGGAGCTAACTGCTAGATCAAAAAACATAATTTAAAAATCGCTATTGAAATGTCTTACCTCAATGCAAAGACAAGGCAGTACTTGTGAATACTGCAAAGAAACTGACTTTGAAGGATCTTCTGCCTTTATCTGAAAAATATGTAGAACGTAACATTAGATGTACATTTCTAGTTTTACATACTGTTATTTATAACTTATTTTTACAAAAAATATTTTTACGATAAATTTTGTAACCGGCAGAATATTGTGGTTATTACTATTTATATAACAGGGGAAGCTAATATATCATATCTCATGTGCTTTTTAGTAGGTAGAATATTGTGGTTGCCATGTTGGCCCTCATGGATATGCAGAAATAAGGTAAACAAATTCTAGCAACACCTTGGACTAACGTAATATACTGTAGACCCCATATAATGCTGGTGTTGGAATCCAATGACCTGATATTCAGCCAGCAGCCTTCAGCAGCCTTAGTTTAGCTGGTGGAGGGTGGGGGGAGGGGGAGGGATGTGGACTCCAGGTATCCCCTGAAGTATGGCACCTGGAGTCCTCTCCTGTCCATTTAGTTCACTGGGTAGTCAATTCTCCAGCTGGGCTCAGGAGATATCTCACCAGCCCAGACCTTCACAGGATGTCTGCTGGAGACAGAGAATACTGGTGAGTTATGCCTACATGGTACCTCTTCTAGAGAAGAGTTCACAGCTCTTAAGTCTCTGTCTTCATCTGCTGGCTGGAAGACATAACATATATTGTGGACTGGTCTTGTAGGACAAAAAGGAAGAGGTCCATAATGCACAGTAGTGACAATAAAATTGCCTCCTATTTGGGATCTATGGTGTAATACGTAATTAAAAAATAAAAAAAAAAAAGAAAGAGGACTAACCCTTGACAGCATTATAAGCGATCCCATGTTACAACTATAGTATATACATATGACTAGCTTTAAAGAGCATCTGAAGAAAAAATTAGCAAAATAGGCAGAAAAATCCTTTCGATAGCTACATAACTAAATCGAGGTCAGTTTGCCCCTGATTTTATCCCATATGCAGGTATTTGTGTACACGCACATACATTTACATTAACTTCACACCAGGTATAAATTGTGCACTCTGTTGGTTCTGGTCCAGGAGCCTCTTTTATGCAAGTACATAGATGCACGTGTTGTCTTCAGAAAATAGGCTTACAATTAGGAGGCACCTTCTGGGATTATAAACATAGGCATTCTGTTATAAAATCACCCCTTAAGGGGGCAATTCTGTAAGTGGGTACCTGGTGATGGAGCCTGTTCTATAAATTAATTTAGGAACCGTGTTTCCTTTATAGAATACTAGTATAACTGCCATAACTTACGTTACTGCTTTTTGTCACAGCAAAAGTTTTGGACCTTACTGATCTTTTATTATCTCTTCATATCTTTGTTGTTTTATACGATACCTATACGATCACTACCTTACTTTACATTGTTTAACTGTATTTTACTGAGCTGTAGTCTGCCCTACGGTATTGTGTAAGCCACATTCAGCTTGCGACTAGTGGGAAAATGTGGGGTATAAATGTGTTAAATAAATAAATAAAAATAATATTTGCCAATAAGTTAGGTGCAAATACTTATGCCAGTCATAGAGCTGGCAATTGTGTGTGTAACTTATAGTATTCTTCTATATAATTTATGAGTATAAACATAACTCTCGCCCAAGCTCCACCCAGACCCCACCTATGATTTATGCCCATCTGTAAAGTATACCTGCTGAAAAATACAAGTGTATATACAGAATACTACTTAGCTGGAATTTTTGTGTACTTCCGTCTCTTTGCATTTAATCTGTAGACTTGAAGTCGACAAGTTTTGTGCTCATCTCTGCAATATCCCTGATTTTACAGTTAACCAAACCCGGCCGCGCCGGAGAAGTCCTCTTCTCCGGCGCGGCCGCGTTGCTGATCTGCGAGGGCAGGCTTCTGTTTCTGTGAGTCTGACGTCCTGCACCATATGCCTGGAATAGACTTCCTGAGCCGGTACGTCAAGCTCCATCTCTGGCCGTCTTCAAATCTAAGCTAAAAGCCCAACTTTTTGGTACTGCTTTTAACTCCTAACCCTTATTCACTTGTTCAGAACCCTTATTTTATCATCCTCACTTTAATATTCCCTTATCTCTTGTTTGTCCTGTCTGTCTGTCCTAATTAGATTGTAAGCTCTGTCGAGCAGGGACTGTCTCTTCATGTTCAAGTGTACAGCGCTGCGTAGGTCTAGTAGCGCTTTAGAAATGATAACTAGTAGTAGTAGTAGTTATGTGCATATATGCCATTATTCTCATGAATTATGCATGTAACTAGCACATAACTATTAGTGCGTACTTTCTACAACTGACCTGCACATGTCCAAATGAATAAGTATACTTCTTCCCATCTATATAATCTTTTCCCTATAGGCAGCGGAATAGGGATGGGCCACTGGAGGTCTTAGCTCAATCAATATTTTGCCCAATATAGCATCAGCATCACAATTTGAGAGCTTGAGAGCAGGGCCAGAGACTGATTTGTTTGACCCCTCTAATCAAAACATGCTCTAATGCCCCTGATTTAGTCTGCACCCTGCACATACGGCTAACCTCTCCCTGAAGAGGCAGCATTCCCATGACACTAGTCATACTCCTTTCCCTTTATACACAATGCAGTTCTTAATCTTTGCCTTGCAGTCTCACAACCCCCTTCTACACAGTCCAGCAACTATAAAAGAATTCTCTGTCACACCCAAGAGCTCCATTACTATATATCCAACTCTGCATCCCCAGCATTCATGCCACAATAGAGTGTATTCACCCTGTATCCATCTCACTCCTGCAAGTACCCTGCTACCTCCTACAACACAGTCACCAATACATAGTGGCTGGCTTAGCGTTTTCTAAGTTAGGATGCCCTGAACAGAATGCCAGTACTGAAGGAGAGTATACCATATGCAAGAAGATGGAAACATCTGGCAGCAAAAGAGTGACTGCTGCTATGTACTCGTGTTCCCTTTTCTAAAGTGTGCTATTTGATTTACCAATGAGGAAACAATGTCTCCCTAGACAGCACAAGCATGGGTCCTTGTAAATGCTGACTATTCACTGTCCTAGTAGTCACTCCAAACCAGTGGCGTAGTTAGACCCAGTATTTTGAATGGGATCAGAGCCATCGTAGATGGGCCCTTCAACAGCACGGCACGCCCCTCCCCCTATTTTAAAAATTATAGATTTTTTCACCTATCCCACATCAACATCTCTCCTCCTCCACGGCGTCCTGGCACCCAACCGCCCGTTGCTGAACCCTGCCCCTCCCTGATGTACCTTACAGGCGTCCTTGGCGCCTGCAGCGATTCAATTATTGCTGCCTGTGCTGGCTCCGCAGGCTTCCATCGACCAGATTCCACCAGACAGGAAATGATGAAAGCGAGGGCGGGACATGGCCGATGGAAGCCTGCAGGGCTAGCACAGGCAGCAATAATGAATCACTGCAGGCGCCGGCACCGCCTGTAAGGTACACCAGGGAGGGACAGGATTCAGTGATGGGCAGACAGAAGCCAGGATGCCACGGAGGAGGAGAGATGTTGATGTGGGGTGCTGCTGCTGGGTGGGCCTGAGCCAACAATGGGTGGGCCTGTGCCCACCCAGACCCACCCGTAGCTATGCCAGTGCTCCAAACAGTGCCAGTGTGGCAGCTAAGCACCTGTGACAGCCCAGCTGTTGTCTGCAGATGAATAATGAGGACTCCCCCTGATAGTTCCTCCTCCAAAATCCAGGAGTCTGGCATTTCTCATTTCCTGTCTTTCTGGTGAAAAGGGCGGAGTTGACACACATTGTTGATGAGTCGTGTGCTACTATAACGGCAGCGTGTCTGTTCTCTAGACTAATATGCGTCTTTGTTATTGTTAGACTCCGTTCACTAATGAGCTTATTTCTTACATTTTGCAAACCAATCCAGATTAGGATTAACAGAAAGCAGAAGGAGAGAAGACAAGAAGGATCTGATGATTGGTGGAGGACCCTCAGGGATATGAGGACCCAGAGGACCGGGTGTAGTTTGAGGATGTGAGCCCTTCCTTGAGTATTTTCCTTCCCATATATGCCAATATCCATCATCCCCCAGATTCTATATATGGCGCCCAAATTGGCTAAGGAACACTTGGATGATAATAGGCAGCAATTTAGAATTGGGTGAACATGTTGCTATGCACCATTTACTGAATCTAGGCCCATGTGTGTCTGGAGTTTTTTTACTGTGGTGTCTGTCTCTGCCTGGCGCACTGATTTATTTATTTATTTGTTACATTTGTATCCCACATTGTCCCACCTATTTGTAGGCTCAATGTGGCTTACATAGTACCGGAGAGGCCTTTGCAGGCTCCGGTGTGAACAAATACAGGGTGATGTTGTGGTAAGATCAAGTTCATGTGGCACAACCACATCAGGGAATCGGAGAATGGAAGAGTTGTGTTATGTCCATTACACTTTAGTTTGGTTGTGTTGCAGAGATTAGGCATTTAAGTTGGATCGGTAGGGTATGCCTTTTTAAACAGGTTGGTTTTTAGTGATTAGAGCATTTACTTTGTTTTCCTGTCTTATTTATGGATGTCATTTGGGCCGACTTTGACACGGTGCCTATTTCCTCTTTTTGGCTCTATTTACTGTACCTAAGATTTTCCCCTGTTCAGTAGCTCCAAGTTGTGCTACGATATCGCTCAAAGATACTTTTGAAGTATTTTAAGTAAGAACAAATCCAGTGGAATTAGCTTGGAGCTTGCAACTCAAATGTTTGAGCCCCACAAACAGAGCTAGTTCTCAGATACTTCTCAGATATATTTGTATACATGAGGTTAAGAAATGTATCTCATCTGAATATTCGATTGTCCTAAAAACCAAACCTGTTTGCAGTACCCACGGACCAAAGTTGCCTATTTCCAGATATATCATTCAGTTGCTCTGAATGATGGATGTTTATAGTTTTTAAACAGGATTGGTTGAGGAGTAAATGATTGATGAACATAAGATCTAGGGTTTGGGCTTGTGCTGGGATGTCCCAAGTGAGGTCCGATACCCTGTTTGGACTCTTTTCCAATATTGTTCTGATACTCCTCATGCATTGGAGCCGACTCTGTGGGTGCTGTGGGTGCTTGAGCACCCCCAATATTGAGAAAATTCCTTGTATCTGGCCAGGGAAGGGTTATTTCCATTGGGTCTAGCACCCCCATTAATTTTGAAAATTTGGCTCCTATGTCCTCATGTCCTTTAAAGTTGTTTGATTGGGTTTGTTTCTGGTCAGTGTGTGATAACACCACTCACCTTCTTTGTACAGTAGAACCTGAGAGGAGGGCGCCGGAAGCGCTGCAATGGGGAGGCGGGAGCCACCCAAGTAAGCTGGCTCAGGGCGCCACTAACCCCAGAGCTGGCCCTGCATTAATGCATGGTAGGGAACGTGTCTGTGCGATAACTGCAGGGAGAATGATGGATACTTCCCCAACAGGTACTGCACAGCCTTTGTAGTTATTATGCACTTATCTTTATGCCTAATGCACTGTAAGCAGAGGCGGACTGACCATTCGAGCAACCGGGCAGTGCCAGAGGACCCAGAGGCTCTAGGGGGCCCAGAGGCTCTGCCTGGATGCCCGGTACGCAGCTGGTTATCTAGTGGCCTCAGCAGGGGGTCTGACGTCGGTGCCGGGGAAAATGGTAGAGGCTATTATCAAAAACAAAATTACAGAGCACATCCGAGGACATGGATTACTGAGACCAAGTCAGCATGGCTTTTGTGTGGGGAAATCTTGCCTGACCAATTTACTTCAATTCTTTGAAGGAGTGAACAAACATGTGGACAAAGGGGAGTCGGTTGATATTGTGTATCTGGATTTTCAAAAGGCGTTTGACAAGGTACCTCATGAAAGGCTACAGAGGAAATTGGAGGGTCATGGGATAGGAGGAAATGTCCTATTGTGGATTAAAAACTGGTTGAAGGATAGGAAACAGAGAGTGGGGTTAAATGGGCAGTATTCACAATGGAGAAGGGTAGTTAGTGGGGTTCCTCAGGGGTCCGTGCTAGGACCGCTGCTTTTTAATATATTTATAAATGATTTAGAGATGGGAGTAACTAGCGAGGTAATTAAATTTGCTGATGACACAAAGTTATTCAAAGTCGTTAAATCGCGACAGGATTGTGAAAAATTACAAGAGGACCTTACGAGACTGGGAGACTGGGCGGCTAAATGGCAGATGATGTTTAATGTGAGCAAGTGCAAGGGATGCATGTGGGAAAAAAGAACCCGAATTATAGCTACGTCATGCAAGGTTCCACGTTAGGAGTTACGGACCAAGAAAGGGATCTGGGTGTCATCGTCGATAACACACTGAAACCTTCTGCTCAGTGTGCTGCTGCGGCTAAGAAAGCGAATAGAATGTTGGGTATTATCAGGAAAGGTATGGAAAACAGGTGTGAGGATGTTATAATGCCGTTGTATCGCTCCATGGTGCAACCACATCTTGAGTATTGTGTTCAATTCTGGTCTCCGCATCTCAAGAAAGATATAGTAGAATTGGAAAAGGTGCAGCGAAGGGCGACTAAAATGATAGCGGGGATGGGACGACTTCCCTATGAAGAAAGACTAAGGAGGCTAGGGCTATACAGCTTGGAGAAGAGACGGCTGAGGGGAGACATGATAGAGGTATATAAAATAATGAGTGGAGTGGAACAGGTGGATGTGAAGCGTCTGTTCACGCTTTCCAAAAATACTAGGACTAGGGGGCATGCGATGAAACTACAGTGTAGTAAATTTAAAACAAATTGGAGAAACTTTTTCTTCACCCAACGTGTAATTAAACTCTGGAATTCGTTGCCGGAGAAAGTGGTGAAGGCGGTTAGTTTAGCAGAGTTTAAAAAGGGGTTGGACGGTTTCCTAAAGGACAAGTCCATAAACCGCTACTAAACGGACTTGGAAAACTCCAAAATTCCAGGAATAACATGTATAGAATGTTTGTACGTTTGGGAAGCTTGCCAGGTGCCCTTGGCCTGGATTGGCCGCTGTCATGGACAGGATGCTGGGCTCGATGGACCCTTGGTCTTTTCCCAGTATGGCATTACTTATGTACTTATGTACTTATGTTCTTTCCTGCACGGCCCACGCCCGGCACCACTATATTTCAAAAATGGCAACCGAGACTCCCTGCAGAAGTCTCACGAGACTGTCGCAACCCACAAGACTACTGTGAGAAGTCTCTGCCGCCATTTTGAAAACAGCGGCGCCAGCAGGTGGGGGAATAGCAGCAGCACAGTGGGCAGGAAACCCCCCCCCCCCCCCCCCCGCAGAGGCCACCAGACTACCAGGATCCCTAACCTTAGGCAGATAAGTGCCAGCTCCGCCACTGGACAACATACAAAATAGCTGGCTTTGAGTTTATTGGTCTGTAGTGATTTTCAGCAACACTAACCAGTTAAGTGCCAATGAATAACAGCCGAAAGCCCCAAATAAGCAATTTAACCAACCAGAAGCCATTTCTGGCTGGTTAAATTGCTCTGAATATTGACCCCATGATCTCTTTGAAAAACTTTAGATTCAGATCTGAGAAGCACTGATTTCTATGACAATATACATTTGTGGAAGAAGGTCATCATTCAGCCCCTAGCTTGAGACCGTAAAAAGGTAGGGACAGTGCCGTGAACCCTTTACCCACCAAAGCATGAGCGCCAATGTCTTCACAGCTAAACCATTTGTGACATAAACGAACATGGTAATCTTGGTCTTCTAGGAAATCTGAAACATGTATGGATATGGCTTTCTTTACTTTATCCATCTTGTAATCCAACTTTCCAGCTTGACATGGAAACAAAAATATAAAAATATATGTGAGCTAGAAAGCATGACTGAGCAGACAATAACTGAGAAACTACTATACATTGTACAGATCATTTTTCAAAAGTACATATGTGACCAGGGGCAGTTCCAGCTGCATAAGTGTTTGTTTTTTTTAATTCTTGGGAGCTGAATGGATGATATGAGATCTATGAAGGACCTTTTAACTAAAGCTTAGTATGTGCTAATGGAGTGAAATAGCGGCCTAGTGTTTAGAGGACCAGTCTTGTAATCCAGAGGTGGCCGGTTCAAATCCCGCTGCTGCTCCTTGTGATCTTGGGCAAGTCACTTAATCCTCCATTGCCTCAGGTACAAACGTAGATTGTGAGCCCTCCTGGGACAGAGAAAATATCCAGTGTACCTGAATGTTGCTACTACTGAAAAAGGTGTGAGCAAAATCTAAATAAATAAATACAAATTAGGGTGCCACATGACCCATAGGTATAAAATAGGACATGCAGCATTTAGCATGCACTTATGTCCACTGGTTAACGATAAAACTTTTGTAAAAGGGCCCCTATATCACCATAGGTCCCAAATTATCCATCTAGAAAAGGGGTAGGATTTGGAGTGTACCAGGGTGGCATTACTTAGACATATAGGGCTGGATTCTATAAATGGCCCTCAAAAATGGGCATCAATAAAATCAATACTGAGTGTGATTCTATAAAGGGTGTGTGCCCTTTACAGATTAGCACTTAGCACTGGTTCTTATGCCCTGACTTTGGGTGCCAGACTTATACCCCCTGAAACGTGGTGTAAATGCTGTTGCCTAAGTTGGGTGCACTGATCCAATATTCCATAACTACATGCATAACTTTTCAGAATGCCCCTGAACCACCAATGCCCCCTTTTTAAGATATGCACTATGGGAGTTGGGCTCCCTCCCTTATAGAATAGTGCAGAGCCAGATGCACATGCAAATTGTAATGAGTACCAATTAACATCATTCACTGGTTGTTGATGGGTCAGAGTTTGTTATTCAATTAATTTGTGCATGCATCTCAGGCACACAAGTAAAATTTGGGCATGCAAATCTTGGTGCTATTTATAGAATCCAGGGATTGGAGTGGCATTTTAGAAAGGGCATATGAATTGGAATTGAATTATCCAGTTGGGATATGTCAAGTTCTGTTAGCACTTGTGCATCTTGTGTTTGTCTGCAACACGTAAGTTTCTTCCTGCGCTTTCTAGAGGAGTACGATGGTGAGATGAGAGGAGAGGACGTCTACCATTCTTTTTTTTTTTCTTGGGCACGTGCAGAACATCGACACTTACCATGAGACCGTTCTGCACAGTGCTAGATGCTTTCTCTACCGAGCTGCAGATAGACTTTCTGTGTATCTCATTTGCATGCAATTTCCATTGAGCATCAAGCACTTTCGTTCAGTAAGATCAGTGGTGTCTATTTACATAGGCAGATGTTAACGCCAACTTTTAAGCATCTTCCATTCCTTTTCCCTTTCCCCCTCTGTGACAATTTTGGAAAAAAATAAGCAATTATGTTTCTAAAATGGCTGACAACCATTTATGTGCTGCCACATACATGTGTAACTTGATATTTGGCAGATCTTGTTCTAATCTGCCAACATACAGCTTGCCCTAAAGCACATCGAAAAACAGATGTTTATGCACCTGTTATGTATGGATGGAACATCCATTTTAGAACCATATATATCTAAATACCAATGGGATCAGTACAACAACTTAAATGTTTATGTTCCAGCCATAAAAGTGTTTATTCTGAAATATCTCACTGATTCACTGATCTTACTGAACCTGGGAAGCGATTGATGCTCAATGGAAATTGCATGCAAATGAGATACACAGAAAGTCTATGTGCAGCTCGGTAGAGAAAGCATCTAGCACTGTGCAGAACGATCTCATGGTAAGTGTCGATGTTCTGCACGTGCCCAAGAAAAAAAAGCAGAATGGTAGACGTCCTCTCCTCTCATCTCACCATCGTACTCCTCTAGAAAGCGCAGGAAGAAACTTACGTGTTGCAGACAAACACAAAATGCAAGCACTTTTGAGAGCGCAAGGTACACACACTCGTAAAGTACATGCCACTATTGCGACAAAGTTTCATAGTGAGAGAAAACGATCCTGACAGCTTTTGCAGTGGTCTCCTGCCATAAAGCAAACCTTTTTGATTGCACCACAGTCGAACATCATGTGCATTCATGAGGATTGATTCTTTGTTTATTGTTTCACAACACTGCTATGTGTGGAACACACACATAACACATATTATAACACATGGTTTGTTGCCCCACAGAGAAGACACATTTCCCACACACATGCAGATACTATTAAAAAATGCAAGCACACTGCTTTCCGACGGATAGAACACATACATATAAATAAATAAATGTGGCATATTTCCTATTCATAGCACATTTTCCACACACGTGCATGCAGATACTATTAAAAAATGCTAGCAGACTGCTCCATCGAGAAGTCGCTCTCATTCAATGACACCTTAGACCTGCAGGAAAACTTCTGTGCATTGCTCGGAAATGTCTGTGCATCACACTGAATGCTCATTTTAATACAAATGAGCTTGTTTTTTTATAGATTTGCATAGCATTTTCGTTCACTGCTTCTGCATGCTACTAGTTGGTTGTCTTTGTATGACATTGAGTTATTTCTGCTTGCTGATTCTGTTAGATTTTTGTTTGCTTTGTTGCACGTTGTTCATGCAACGTATGAGATTTATACACAAACTTTATGTGATAGCTTTTAAACTAAATGTTTACACAGTTATTGGTGACGTTAGAGTAAATAAATTTTGAAAGTGTTTTTTCTGGCCAATAATAGACTGAGTCTAGTGGATATAGCACTAATTGGGCTCTAACAGGGCACCAATAGAGCACTCTACAGACCAGTCCATAGGGTGCTGTATGACCACGGACTTCTGAGGCCTTTTCCTTTTCTTCTTTTATAAGATTGCTTAAAAAGGTGTTTGGTATCAGTCACATTATCCACTTTGGGTTTGGAAATTTCAGTATTATATATGTGGACAGTGAGTCAATTTGGCTAAATGATAAGACACCCAAAGGTATATAATGGGCATCTTTTCATTTAGCTCATGTTAATCATTAGCACCCGCTAAATCCTTTAGTGCACCTTAGTATAAG